>NC_068943.1:75833376-76136407 GCF_026419915.1 Harpia harpyja | reverse complement strand
TCTTATAAATGCTGCACAGATTAAAGGAAAAGCATTTTTTATACACTGTTTATACAGAATGACGTCATATCCCGGGAAAAAAAGAATGCAAAAGTAGGAAGAAAAGCATTGCTGTTTCTGGGTCACTGAATATTCTTTGCCATTCTCCTTTCTCCAATAGTAATTTTGTGCATGCTTATGCATGTGTGAGTAAGAGAGCAAGACCTACATGTGTGCATCTTGGTTTTTCTGTCACTTTTTTTTTGAGCTTGGCATATTGATTTTCCTGTACTGTGGACAGAAAATAACCTTTAAAAAATTGCATTTTAATATCCTTGAACACTAGTTTTGTAATTAAAGAGATGGAAAGCTGTGTTTGTTCTCTGGCACCTGGCCACATCTTTCGTGATGGTACAATGGCTTATTCTACATTACACAGTCTGTGTAATAACCTCACTTGGTAATATACGAGTGAGATGGAAATTTATTGCAACATGAATTGCTGAAACTGTTGTCTCTATCTGTCATTCCCCAAATTATAGGACAGTTACTTTAATTCGACTTTTAAGGGGAAAAAGAAGAAATATTTACTCTCCAAATCTGATTCTTAGTACTTGGGCTTTACAATATACTTCTGTTATCAAGCCATCAGCTGGAAAATGGCCCTGTGAACTTTGGTTTAATTTTAGCTTAGAAACCTTTTAGCGTTTTCTATATTGCACCTGCTTAATTCTGGCATTCAGAAATGACAATCTTTTAAAGACTTGCCCTTCAGTAACTGGCAAATGAAATTCTTCTATAGTTATTTTTGCCTTGTGTTGACTTTTATTCAGGGATAGTTGGTTTTTCCGTGAGAAGACAATCTCCTCTCCTACAAAGTCTCCACCACATGCTGAAAGCTCCTGACCTCTCACTTGCCTTCTCAAAGGTACTGATCATCATCATCAAAGGCCAGTGCCAGCATGAAGGTGGGAATTTGAGAGAACAGAGTTTGCTTTAGAGATTTCAACTACTTTTTGAATAAAAGATGAGAAAACCTTTCATGAATTGAGCTGATTGAGCTAAAAAACTAGTATACTGAGAGTGAAGAGCTCCTTTCAGTCCAGATCCCTGCAATGAGATTTTCACTACCAAGGTTTATATGGCAGAAGGTGTTGAGTCTTCCAAAAGAAGTTTAGAGCAGCTCTGTTGTGTCTCAACTAAAAAAAACCCACCTGGTTATGTTAGGAGCCTTAGACTTGCTGATTTCTGACTCTTTGATGTTATAAAGAAGCTGTAGGAGTAAATTCTGTTGATTAAGAAGCATTAAAAAAAAAAAAAAAAGAAACTATGGTGTTTCCGTAAAATTTACTTTAATTTGACAGAAGTCAGTACTTGCATGGAAGGAAGGGAGTCTCCTTTCTATTTCTGCTTCTGGAGCTGCTGTATTTGAGCAGTAAAGGTCATAGTTCAGTTTCTCATTTCGGATAGACAGCACAGGTTTTGTTTTATTGCATGAGTTTAGTATTCAGTGACTTCACTGAGAATTGCATGGGTGAATTTAGGCCTATAATTTAAACTGGAATATTGAGGAAACAGATGGTACAAACTATCAGTCAAATGTGTTTGCACTACTGCATGGTCACCCTGAAGTCTTAGTCTCTTGGGCAATACTGATATTTTTTCAGAAAATTTCCCCCCTCTGACAGACTCTTTCAACGGTTTGTCACATAGCAGTGTAGCATATACAGAAAACTGCCAAAAATAACAAGCAGTGGCATGCTGGCATTGTGCAGCTCAGTACAATTCAGGGTTTGAATGCTGATGTGACTAAATAGTATTTGTTCAAGTCTGGTTTAAATATTGTTTTAAATACCCAAAAAGCAAGCAAGGAAGCAGGTTCTAAGCTGAAATGGCAGGTCAGTATTCCTGCTGATATTTTCTGTTATAAAGATTAAAAGAAAGACCCTAGTAGAAAATGGCTAACATGGTTCATTACTTCTAGTCATTTGGCTTTAAAGCATCATTAAAAAAAACAGTGAGTAGCAGCACAGTGAAGGCCAGAGTTGTGTGCAATGTAAGAAAGCCAGGCCAGCAGAATTTTCTCTAATCTGAGATACTCTATTTGCTGCCAGCAGGCAAACTTTATGTGATCCTTTCCCAGCTTTATTGCAGTCCCTTTGCAGAATTTTTGCACAAGTACTTCATGAGAGCAAAAATACCTTTTGTGTCTTTGGGTGATTTTGAAATTAAGTACATACAAGCAAAAATGTAACCCATTCAGTTGGGCAACTAACATCTGTGGTAACTGGTCAGAAGAGTGTCCTGACGATCAAGCTTTCATGAAACTTTCTTGAATACTAGCTTCAGCAGCCTTTTTGATAGCAAAAAAATGTATAGGTCTTTCTACTGACTTCAGCTGTCAGAAGTCAATCAAGAAAAAAGAAAATGAACGTAATACTGTTTGATGGGAGTATTAACCAGGCGAAAATGGTATTTCAATTCTGAATTTTTTTTTTCAAAAAGCAAATAGATTTCTCATTGCAGATTAAGCTTTGAAAAAGATGCACTTAAATATATCCTTTCCTGGCACACAGTCTTTTTAACGAAGTATTATGTTTTGTGTACATAGCCAATGTTTTTTGCTGGTGTGAATATGTATAAGCACCATTGACTTAACTGTTGCTATGCTAGTTTGCCTGAGCTGAAGAACTGCCCCACCATTTGTGGTTTTAGAGAGACTTTTAAAGACTTACAGGAAAGACCTTCACCATGTTGACCTCTGGGTACGTAAAGCACATGCAAGTATTGCTTGTCATGCTCTCTGGTTTAGCATTGCCCAACTGCAGAGCTGAGCTTTGCAGTCTAAATACATGCCTGCTGACTTTGAAAGGACAGAATTCAATAGTTCTTGCTTTTGAAAATATCTCCTTTTATTTTGTTTTTCCAAAGGAATCGATATTATTGAAACACTGTAATATGTGTCTTTTGGGGCATATATTTGTTTTACCTTGCTATCTACTTACCTAGATTACTGTACAGAAAAATATCATCTGCAAACTGATGCTATCAAAATGGCATGAGTACAAGTAAAGAACCCCATGTAATTTTTTACTTTTTTGTTTTTACTGGATATGTTATTTCTTATACCAATTGTAAAGATATTTGGGTACTAAAGGGTTCTCTCCCAATTTGTAAGTATACTGCTGACTACAGTCAACAGTGTATTTACAAAAAATAAATCATCAGATGTTTTAGTGTGTCCAACAGGCTGAATGCTGCTTGTAGCATTTTGAAATAGATCTATAGCTAAGACATATTACACTTGCTGAGAAAAGTTCTGATACCTATAGGTAAGGCAAGGGAATAACTACTGTGCATCTGTTGAACAAAAGGTCATTTGGTTTTCTTTCTTGAGGCAAAATGTTCCATGACTGAACGTACCCCAATCACAACAGATCATCAAAATAGGTATTTGAAGCAGAAGTATGAGTTATTGGGTCAGAGAATATCAGTTTGCAAATGTGGCTCGAATGCATGATCAACATTGAGAATTCAGAAGGTAAATAAATAAGTCCTTTTGTTAATAATAAATCAATAGGTAAACCTAGCGATTACAAGCTGATTTCATGAGAGGTTTTTGACCCTGATGTGTTATTTTATGATTAATGGCGGTTAGCAATAATTGGTCTTCCAGATAAAGTTGTGTGCCCACGTGAATCCCCTTCATTTTAAGACCTGCAGATGTAAGGCTTGGGATTTGAGATGGCAAATTATTCACAGAACAGTTTTATCACCTTTCTTTAAATATTAAATCTTTCTTACACAAAGGAAGATATCTGTAAGCACAGTGTACGTCTACAAATGAATTAAGCTTTAAGTTTGGTTACATTAGAAAATTACCTAGGTTAACAACAGAGAAAAAAACCTCAATAATTTACTATTTACAAAAGTATTGCTCACGAAGGTTGTAAAAAAAACCCTGTGAAAATGGTTATAATAATCCCTTCTGTGGGTTCTGCGAGAAAACATTTCTACATCTTTCACAATGCACAAGCACAAGCAATATTCCAAGGATAGGCTTATGTGCTTATATTCTGTAAATTACATACTTGATATTCTTCACAATATCTTTTTCTCTTTTCAATAAAATATTTGTGCATTCCAGAGAGTCTCCTTAGTTTTGTCTTTGTTCATGTTCACATAACATCAAAAAAGAGAAAAGGTCACCCAAAACATCAAAACGTTTAATTAACACAAGCACAGTGAAGTCACTTCATACTTTGAAATCATTGTCAGTTCCTCTAAGAGTGACCGCACTGTCACCAGCACAGGATTGCTTTTCACTGGAAGAGACAAAGAGAGCAGAAAGGTGTATTTTTTATACCAAAATTCCAATTAGTTGAACAAGTTGGAAGAGACTGGGAAAATGACATAACAAACAAATGCACACTAATTATGGGATTTCAAACCTATTAAGTTTTGTGTGAAAGTCTAGCCTGACTCCCTTGTCTCGCTACCCCGTTGCCATTCCCGTTGTTATCACACACAGTGCAGGGCTGGGCTATTTCTGTCATTCCTGCTCACTCAACAGAGTTGTCTGGGCTGGGCTGTGCTGAGTAACTGTATCTTGCCTCCGGAGTCCCAGCTGCTGTGTCCCACTGTAGCTAGAGCCTGGCTGCGCCCTGGATGGATACCTGCTAGAACAAGCACCTCTGAGCTGCAGGTTTCTCTTGGCACCATTACTTGCTATGCACGCATGGCAGGCCAAAGTACACTTGCCTATATATATATATATATATATATAATCATTGCCCTATTGCAAGTACTGCCATTAGAGTGCTGCATTTCCAAATTTTTAGAATTATTTGTTTCAATATGGAACATTTTTCATATCTATACTCAAGTCAAATATGATTCTACACAGAGCAATCAGAAAAAAAAAAGACACGTATCCATTAATTTTCTAAGCATGAAGTGGTTATTCTTATGTATTTGAAACATTTTTCAGTTGCAAGCTTGGTTTAGCAATTAGCACTGTGGAAAGATATCCTTTGAAGGACACTGATAGATATTCTTACATGGTTATGTTCACAGCTCACAAAAGGGTATGTACTTTTCAGAATTAACAAGTGTTGATGCAGACAGAAATTTTAAGTGAGAGAAATGGAAGTTACACTGTGTTCATAATGTAAATGCTCAGTTTGCACAGAGCTAAATATGATGGGAAAATTTGCATGCTCAAAGTTAAGCATGTGCAGAAATGATTGGGATTGAAGCTGTTGGGTGAAATTAAACTCATCTAACCTTAAAAGTCTAAAAGTTTGTTGTGTAAATCTTACCTAGTCACCTTAGAGTGCTCAATTACTGGAGATAAGTGGCTATCTTTTTTGGGCCTGTCTCAGATGATGGGAATTACCCTGTGAAGGTGTGTATTTCCTTCTATTGACTAAAAAGGAAGCGTGCAGTGAATATATTAGACTCATGTAGCCAATATTTAGATGCTTAAATTCAGTGAATTGAATCTCACCCAACTGTACCATTTGGAGACAGATGAAATTTAAAATGCAAAGCAGGAAATAATGCTACAAACGTATGGTAGAAGATGTAGCACACAGTCCTACAACAGAGATACATATGCTTGTAACCGCAGTCAATTAAAACATTGTATGATTTTCTGTGATTCTCTGAGGCTAAAATTCAGCCAATGCCCATCCGTCCCCCAGCCGGGAACAGGACAGCCAGGGGCACCGGGGCAGCCCCAGCCCCGGGCATCAGGCACCTCCCTGGGGATGGCGACAGGCCGAGGCCGGGCCTGAACGTGGGCCCGGCTCGGCGGGGCCCATGGCTGAGCAGGGCCATGGGGAGCCGGAGACTGGCCCTGCTGCGGCATCGCTGGGGCAGGGGCTGACGGCCCTGGGGCTGACGTGGGGTCCTGGGCCGTGGGGGAGCCCCGGGGGGCCGGCCAGGCTCAGTCGGGGCTGGCGGTGCCATCAGGGCCCTGGCACTTGCATTCATTCTCAGTCAGCTGTATTTATAACAGCAGTCATTTTTTGCTTTCATTTTGCCAGCTTATGCAATATTAAAGGGTTGATTTAATTTTTCCTTTGCCTTCTCACTGGAGAACATAAGTCATACCAAGTGATAATTTTAAGCAAAAACAAAACCAGAAGCTAATTCTGTCTCAGAAAAAATATGTGAAGACTTGGGTAATTAAATTGGTAGTAGTTAGAATCATAGTTTAATTACAAGTGTAGCTGAAAATGTGTGTTCAGGCCAGTCGAAATCAGGGGATTTATGATGTTAGGAGACTTTAAACTGTCTTTCCTAAATTTTGCTTCTTTACTCTTCTCCTGGAGATACATATACTTATATGAATGGATTAAAAATATCTTTCTAACTTTATGAAGAGAATACCACAATGTAAATTTACAGTTGCAAATTTCTGTAACTTTGAATGTACCTTTCATTCATAAGTGCAGCATTTGGACTTAAATAATAAAGCAATATGAGAATCGAGCAACAACAAAATTATTCAAACAAGTAATCTGGGATATGATGAAACATTTAGAAGCAAATAATATGCTTAATTTTAATTTAAGTAATAAATGCTTAAATAGAAGCAATTACTTGCGGTGAGTTTATAAAGCTGCTGTTGCTTTGAACTGGGTATCATCCCTTCATAACTTTGTTTCCTGCTTAGACGTAGGCTCATTCCTAAGACAGCACATTCGTTTTATGGGTCTTACTGCTTTGAGGTCAATGGAGCTATGTCAGAGGAAATAGTGGTATAAAAATACTAAAGATTTTCATCAATTTTATATTTCTTACATCTTGCTCTGTCTTCACAGTTAGCAAAAACCTGTAACAGTCATTGTAGCCAAGAATATATGAAACACGTAGGTTTGAATATGAGTTGAAAGAGGGAACTAATAAACAATTTAGCTGTCATTTTATCAGTCTGCAGATGTCCTCAGTCCTGAGTTTTTCCTTCTGGTTAAAGGCAATTGTCCATGCTTTTGCATCATTACCTTTTAACAGTCTTATGTATAATTGTTATTGATGATTTATTTAATATTCCTATGGTTTGGTTTATATCTGTGGAAATTTCTGGTATGCCTGTACTTTTTCAAGTAATAATTGGGAAGAGGGAAATGGAAAGTTTCAGTAATTGCTGAGACCATTGATTATAAGGGTTTCTGTACTACAGAGGGCATAAGAACTAATCCTCAAAGCTTTCTACACAAAATAGCAAAAATCTGTAAAGTGCAAATTATTTATTTCATGTGGCATGTGCTAGCTGCACATCAGAGACTTAGAAAATACATTTTTCTTTTAACACTTGGTGTGCAGAGTTTGCCAGTGAACCCACTGGCTGCTGTGTTTAACTTGTAATAATTTTCAAGTCACTATGTGTGTTTGTGTATACATGAATATGTTGATGGATATATGGGCAGTTTTGTGAGTGAGATGACAAATAGTTCTTAATGCTTTTCAGCAGAATAGGTATTTTTTAATCTCTTTTTATTTATAGAATGGTTATTTGTAGCCTTTGTCTCTAGTCACAGTGCAGCAATTTAACATCATCCAAGACTTTTTCAAAACTCCCAGATGCTTGGTAAAAAGGGGTCACAGCATTGGAGCATGTTTTACAAAGGCCTACTTACAGAACAGAAGAAATTAAAGTAGAAATAGGAAATATCAGGAATACATCCAGAAATAGCCAAAAAGGAAGACATTTCGATCTTAGTTCTTTTTTGTGTTCCATGTTTCTTCTTTATTTCCATTTTTCCTCAAATTACGGCTTTTGCAATGTGAAGATCTGAAAGGACCTCTTACAGGCAGCAGTATAATTCAATATTGCACACATTTGGCATTTCTGAACTCAGTGTTGCTGGAAAGCATCATGCCAGCAATGACATGGTTTTTAAGCTCGCTCTCCTCCTTTTTTGCTAGTAACTTCAGGATCTCTTGTATAATCAGCTTTCAAGATCCAGTGAAAGTCTGGACTATGAAAAGATTGAAAACTAGATTGGGCAAGTCTCTGAAAAATAGCCTATACAAAATATTTTATTAGGAAGAGGATGCAGCAGTGGACAACTAGTAACACTTAAACATATACATGTTTATATATATGTCTCTGTATATCTTCATACTTTTACACATTTTTTTGCAAACAAAGATCCTTGGTTCCAAAGTGCTTATAGTCTCTAACATGGAAGAAAGAGAGGATGCATGTAAGCAGTTCACCTAAGGGAGATAATATAAATTATGCATGAGGGCAGAATGGGATGGATTTCTGGGAGAAATAGGCATTCAGGAAATATGATTTCAAGGAGAATTGAAAGAGAAAAAGTTCTTGCTAAGCAAGAAAAAGGAAACTTTCCCATTTTAAGGGATTTAGTCAATAATAAATTGGAAAGGATAAGAGGGAAGAAAGAAATGATTGGTTGAAGAAGAAGCTCTAAAGACTGCAAAAAGCAGAGACAAGCAGAAAGCAGTTTAGTTGCAGTTACAAAGCTAACATCTGTCAAAGATTAACATGCAGTATTACATGAAATCATAATTATCCTCTAGAAATTCCTATGGCAGTGTACAATCAATGCAGATATTTTCAGGGAAAATTATATGTGGAAAAAAAGTTAATAATTACATAAGGGCTTGAGGGTAAGAGAGAGGAACCGTGTTTTATGCAGTGAGTTCTGATCTGAAACGGAGAAGTCAACAGCTCTGGACTACAAGTCAGGCCTCAGGTCAAGAAGTTAGTGAGACAGTTAGAGTTGATACATTCAGGGTTTGGATGAGCTGGAAGATGGAGATGTAAATCCCAGTGAAAATGGACAGAAAAATGCTGTGTAGCAGTGATTCTGTGGTGGAAGTAGTAAGGACAACTTAAATTGCATTGAGAACAAGAAACAGAATAAACAGTGAGAGCCTAAGCATGGGGGTAGTGAGGAGAGAAAATTAAAGGTGATACAGGGGTTGTGGTCCTAGAAGTTGGGGAGAATAAAAACCCATTAAGAATCACTCAGAGCTAAAACTCACACATTCAAATATATGAATATCCTTGTGTGCTAGAGGAGGGAAGAGGTAGATGGAAAGAAGCCTAGAAGAATATCATAGGTTTTATTAAATGGGAAGAAATAGTAATATTTAATAAGAGACAAGCCAATAATAGATAATTCTTACCAAATGCTTAAACCTTGGCCACCTTAAACCTTGGCTGCCTTTAAAACGGTTTGTTGATGAAGTGGCGTTGACAGTGCATTCTCTACCTGTACCTCCCCTGAATGGAGATAAAGCATTTACCAGCAAGAAGCTGATTTGAATATCATTTAAATAAGTTCTGTAAGTAGAAAAAGTTATACCAGTAGAAGACTTGTGCTAGTATAATTTTTGCCTTTTTTTGATTATGTTGCTTGCAAGTATAAAGGCTTTTCCCTTTGTATCCCTAAGACAGCTATGCCAACAGAAGTTGTGAGTGTAGGCCATGCCTCATTGGCTTTGAGTGAAGCCACAGTGCTGATGGAGATTTCCTGACTACTGTCTCCAAATTCATTTGCCATCCTTTTAATGGCAGTCATTAAGAGTGAGAGGTAACTATTTGTAGTTGCATCAGCAGAAATGCAGGTTGATAAAAACCGTAGTTCCTCCCATGTTCTAGAGAGAACTATGCTTTTAATTCCTTTTAAGGAATTTTCTCTGTTCACAAGCAGATGCTTCAATTTATGGTGAGAAGAATAAAGCCCAGATTGTTTTCACAGTCTGCACTTTTATCCCTTGCCAATTAGTCTGGTAGTGTACAAAGGTGAGTAGCAGCCTTGGATTTCATCGCCAGGAAGGTAATCATGGTCTGAACAGGTCAGTAAAATGCATGGCATCTAGCAAGACATATTCTTTCTTACTGGCTAGTACAGATGTGAATGTCTGTAGCAATTGAACATTAATCTGATTGCAAAGTTCTGGCAAATCGCTCCCCTGCCTGAATAGTTGGTTTGTGTATTACACCTGTGGGTGACAACTACATATTTGTGAAATGGGTTATATTTGTGACAGCCAAAATTAAAGTGATCTGTGGTGCCTATGAAATCCTTCAGGGAATCGGGGAAAGCCTGTATTATGCTTAGAAATTAGTCCAAACCTGGTGTGTGACTCAGAATTCAGCTTTGGGCAGCTCCAAGGTTTTGATGTGAGATCCTCTTTTAACAGGCTTTTTGGCTTACACTAAGAGGCTGGCGGTATCTGGCAGACAGTGCTGCCCTTTTCATCTTGCTTTTGTTTGTAGTCCTTTGGGGAAAGGGCTAAAATATTCGGAATATAACCTTTCTAAGCATTCTTGGTAGCATGCTAGGAAATGTGGAAGGATTATTTGATAGATGGTTTTCAGCATTCTGGTACCCGCAGAACCATGGCTAATCTTTCTAATCTTCTTTGTCTAAGGTAATCTGTATATTCTATCCTCTCCCAATCTATGTATCTTATGCTGAAACTGCACTGACAGGAAGCTCTAAAATGCCTATTTTTGTTTCTTTCCAACAGCTGGCTGTCCAGACTCCTTGATTAAAGAGCTTCATCACTTCAGGATTCTGGGAGAAGAACAGGTGAGTTAGCATCTCAAAGGCAGCATCTTAATGTCATGAAAGATAGACGCTAATGAGACAGTTTCCTCTCTCTCCAGGGAGGCAGAGTGTATCTCGTGACCCCCAATGACCTAAAATGTGGGGAAAAAAACACACAGGAGATATATGTGAGGGTTTTTTTTTTTCATTCTATCCATCAGCTTTGACAGGTTATTAATTGGTACATCTGCTATCTGCCACAGCTCTTTGGCATTCGACTACAGCAGTAAACAGGCTTTCTAAAACAGCAGATAGACCAACAATCTGACTAAGGGTTTGATACTTACAGCTACTCATGATATTATCCATCTCTTTCTGTGGCCTTTTTCCATTTTTAAAAGTGTGTTTCTCATTCATAATTATAGCTGTGCTTTGCACTCAGAAAACTATTTCTGTAGAGGGATCTTAGGAAAGCATAAGTGAAGTATGCTTTACAACACTTACAAAGTGGTCATAGTTATTATTTTGTCAACAGTGAAATTAACGTACAGAGATACTGAGAACATGTCCTTAAACTTTGAGAGACAAGTTGAATTTTCAAATGCTCAATGCTTCTGAAATTCAAGTCGTCTTTGTCTCTGAAGTATCTCTCCTAATGTACTGGTTCTAAAGCCTAACTGCCTGACAAAGAGTTGCAGGTACTAGGGACCAAGGGCCTGACACCTCACCATTACTGTTTTGTACATAAGAATATCCTTGTCTTTTAATGAACCTGGCACCAAGGGGCTTGCACAAAGTTATATGAGGGCTGTGACAGAGGTAGGAGCAGCTCCTGAAATGTTAATTCAAAGTCTGGTTTCTTAGTTTTTAGATCAGATTATATTGTCAAGAACACCCTGTTGCTTCTTCTTCCCCTGTCACCCTCCCTTTTTTTATTTCAGTTAGGCATGCTGGTACATTTTCTAGACTGCCAGTTTTCCTCCACCAGCCCCCCACTTCAGTTGTTATAGAAAGTAAAAAACCAAATTCCTTGGGGACTCAGCTTTTCCTCAGCAAGAAGGCAGCATGAAGGGGGGGGTGAGGGGGGGTTGTCTGACAGGAATGGAAAGAAAGACAGAAAACAGTCTAGGCCAAAGGAGTTACTGGAAAGAGGACTGTGGTGAGACTGAGGACTTAGGAAGAGGAGATAAATTATGACCAGGATTGATGGGGCCAAGAGACTGGTTAGAGCCAGGTGACAAATGGAGGGCAGAGTGAAATGAAGCTTGGGGACGCTGGAGAGATGGGGCTGGCTGGTGGAAGAGGGTAGGAGTAGAAACCAGAATGGCAGGGAGAAGGGTCTGACAAGGAGCTGGGACTAAGGACTGGCAGGGAATGACCAAATACGGAAACTTGCTAAAGAGACTGGTAAATAAAGTAAGGTCTGTACTTAATGAGCTGCACGAGGAGGTGAAGCTAAGCAGAGTAGGAGGAGTGGGACAAAAGGAGAGTTTTGAAGGAAAAGTAGGGAACAGCTAAACCAAGAGACTGTGAGTATGAGGGAGAGGGCTGAACCAGACAGACTTTGATAGCTCCATTGGCAGGCCTCTGGGAATGGAGCTGTAGACCTCAGCCTTGCTAATGACCACTGACAGAGCAATAGAATTTAATTGATGGACTTTCTTTTTTTTTTTTTTCTGTTTGCTTTTTAGAAAAGGAGGTGGTAGACATGAAAATGAAGGCTAAAAGAGTTAAGAGTGCCTATGAAAATTCAGACATTAGGAAATGTCAGATTTAAGATTGTTTATATAATCTTAATATTTTCTTTCTCTGTTCCACTCACCTATCCTTTGCACTAAGAGAGTATTAAATTATATAATCATATGCAGACTTCAGAAGTGGGATGATGTAAACCGTGAGGAACTGCAAAAGAAAAGATAATTAATTTCTGTCCAATAATAAGAGACGTCTTGAAGAGAGTACAAGGAGTTTGATGAGGAAAGCCTCGCTAATCAAATAAATACAGTATTTTTGTCACTTGGAATATTTTTGGTATTCTTTCAAATTTTCATAATGAAATTGCTCCTCTTTGTATTGAATACACCTAAACAGATGAGAAATTTTTGTCATCATGCATTAGGAGCACAAAACTACGCAGATGGAAAGTTGTTTTGCGGAATAGGTCTGACCTATAAACATTTGCCTTTCTCTGAAACTGGCTACACTAACAGGTTATTTGGATACAGTGGTTATCATTACAGTCTTAATTAACGTCTTTGCAAGTAGTGAATATTGCCATGAGGCTTGAATTATTCCATAAGCCCATACAAGTACAAAGAATATTGCAAGTATATTCTGTCCCTACAAAAGCATTATTATCATGAATCTACTGATGACCACAGTATCTCTTGCTTGAAGTTAGCACACTCTTCAACAGTTAGGGAGAAATTGGTGCAAAATCAAGGTAAAAAAAATTAAATACATCTAAATGAAGAAAGGAATTTCAGGCCAAGTCCTTATTCACAAGGCTATCTAATTATTTCTTATATTTATTTAGTTATATAGTTGCTTTTTAAAAAGATCTAAAGTGTGTCTTTTTCTGTTATCACGCATACTAGATAGAAAAAAAATCATAACTAATTATAACACTGTTTTATTCAGACTGCTTACAATTTCAGTATTATCAACCAACATATATTTTCTTCCACTCCAAGCAACAGTCAAAGAATAATAGGGGCATGTTACTGCTTCATGTCCAATCTTGATTTATTTTTAAAATGCTTAGGTATTCAAGGCCAGATTATAAAAGCAGAATGGAATATTGTGATAATCTGTTCTGATCTCCTTTAGAATACACATAACATGACTTTCTTGGATTAATTCTTGTTTAAGCTGGAGTATATTGCCTAGAAAAACATCCATTCTTTGTTTACAAATCACTTGCAGACATTAGATCCTATTATACCTGTCAGTAGTGAAAGAAAAAAAAATCCCAGCCTCTTTTCTTTCCACCACTCTACCAGCACCAGTATGCTCCCCACATTGCCTATCTCCCATTCCTCAGTGCCCAGATCCTTTACATTTCCAATTCCCTTTGTCCTGTCACAAGGCAATAGGTGATCATCATCATAAAAAATTACTTCAACCTATGAATGCAACTCAGAAAAAGCCACCATACCTCTGAAACGGGACTAAAAAAATTGCTTATACAGCAAAAGAGAGTCTGTTTGTCAGGCAGGGAGCTAAATATGTCTCAGACAGAATGAAAGAACCTTTCAGTTTGCAGTGGGCATTCCCACTGGAACTTGTGGGTTCCAGTTAAACCAGTGGCTGCCCAATAAGAAATAATTGTCCTTCCAGAGATTTCTATTTATTCATCTAAGAAGTGCCTTAGTGCTTCTGGAGGTGGATGGACACAGCTCAGATTCAGCTCATGATCCATCACACTGCTTCCCAGACAGAAATTCCATTCTGCAATTGTGGGTAATATTTTGTTCCTAGAAAATTAACTTCACATGTGACTGCACTGAAAAGCGAGTTGTTTGCTTAAACCCTGTTTATGAACAGTTCAGATATGCCTGTAGCATGAACTTAACCATCCATGTTACATGTTCATTTCTTCCTCTTCTCAAATTGTTACAAGCTTTATCACTGATGTTCTATGTTCTTGGTTTTCTTCCAAGTTATTGATAAAAATTTTAGGTGGCATAAGGCCAAGAATCAATACCTTCAGGACCTTTTTGGAAACACACCTGCTTAATAACTATTTCCTATTTACCATTATATTTTAGACATGCCAGATGTCTAAGCTAAGTTTTCATCCTCTTATATACGGCATGTTAATTTTGTATCACTTGAGATACTTAATCAAAAGGCCAGGCGGTAGCAAGACGGATGCCTTAGAGAAGTCTGCTTCGTCAACTCTCTTACCTTTATCAACCAAATTTCAGTCAAATTAAAATCAAGCAACTGTTCCTAATACAAAACCCTGGTCTCTACCTTTTGTTCATCGAGTATTTGTTTCCTGTAAATACTGACCATATATAATTTTTGTTGCTGTCATTAAGAGAGAAAGGTTTTGAGTGGCTTGCAGGATCAAACCCCTTGAAAACATGTGTCTGCCTGTCTATCTGTCTATCCAAATAAAATGTTTCTTTATCTAAATGTAAGCATTGAAGGAAAACTAATGCTGAGAACAAAAGGCTCTGTGTTTTAACTTGAAGCGTGAAAAGTTGCTGATTAATCTAATATTTCCTAAAAGGAGTTCTGTAATAATAAAACAGTTGTCCAAATAGTCAAACTTCTCGGTAGTCTCCTGGACATGTAAAACTCCCATGTCTTTTATGCCCTCAGGAATGCACATGATGGGAAATTCATTCTAGCTGGAAAGTCTATCTTTTAAGGTTTAGTTGGGGCAACAAGATAGTTTTTAAAGAGGGAATTGTTTTTAGACTTTATGGAAAGAGGTAATCATAGTCTGTGTGTTGAAATAGAAGAGTACAAGCTTCCCTGGTACATGATATGCATCGTGGATACCTAACTTACCACATAAAACCAGCATCCAGAGTAATTGGCTTAATATGCAACACAGTAGATTTAGCAACAGATTGCTACCCCACTTGATACTTGACACTTTGAGAAGGTGCCAGAGAATCTGACCTAGAAATGTCTCCAAAAGCAGCTTTGGCTGGTTTGTTTTAGACCTCCTTTTCACAGATTCTCCCAGTCCACAAAGGTCTGTACAAGGCAAAGAGAGTCTTCTGGACACGCAGCCCCAGGAAGAGTAAAACCTGAAGCTTTCTAACTGTCTTTAGCTCTGTTGAGCTTTTTCTTGCAATTTGATCCCACTGTTCATAATCCATCCTTTTCCCCTAGCATAATGGATGCAGTCCAACCTGCTGGCTAAGTGCTTCACTTCCTAGGTACCTGAGATACACTCAGGATTGGATGAAAGATTTATTAACTGGGGAGCTATTGAAAAATAGCACAGTATAAGAAAGTTACTCTCCTGCAGTAGTCATTTACCCTGTCAGGCTGGCTGTCTCTGCAAGTAAATGCAAATGGTTCTACAAGTGGTGATAGTGCAAGCTGCTTACAAAAATATGTTAAAGATGCACTAAATATGGGCTCTGTCCAAATGCAGTGGAAGGCAGGTAATTCAACAAGCCAGTGCCAGAGACAGCAGAGAGAACACTTCAATTCAGACCTAAACACTACAATACACCAACAAAGCAAGATGACTTGCAGTGAACTGTTATGGAGTCTCCCTAATGACTCTCTGAGAAAGTTCCCTCTTCTCCCCAAAGTGATAAAAAAAAGTCTTGTTTAATTGTTTAAATGGAATATTGTGATTCATGAATAAAATAGCAGCTACATCTGAAGGCTGGAAGGGAAAACAAATAACTCAAGAGCAAGCAAACTGCTGCTATACCTGAGTGCCCCCAACAGGTCACAGCACAGAAGCAGCAGATGACACACTAGTGGCAGGGAAAGAAGCTGCTAAGTAATGTATAGCTGTGCTTCTCTGCTATATCATCTGCTCTGACAACTTTGCAGAATGTATTGGCCAGTTTCTTGATATTTTGACAGGGTAATGATCAATTTTAACAGATCTCTCCTATCAGCTGCTACTGCAACTCATATCACTGCTCACTTTTTCTTTAGAAATGTGGGTGTTTACATCCCTGGAATCTGAGCAAGCCTGAATGGGGGCACTCCTTTTCTTCCCCCCCCCCCCCCCCCCCCCCATTTCCTTGCTAGTTGGGGAAAACTCATGCAAAGGAATATCCCGTTTTGAAAATCTGCAGATGCACATCCCCATGTTGTTCAACGGTGGTGTGGGCCTGTGCTAGGTTTTACTGTGAGCTGTAACTTTAGGAGATATGGAAATCTAGTATTAAAAAAACATATTGTGGACAGAAATCATTTAACATTAATTGAGGTTTTAAAGGAATTTGTATACAACATATGTGTGTGGCAAGGGAAACGTCCTTTTGATTTTTTTTGTTTTGCTTGCAATACCTGCTAGAGAAATTTTTTTTCAAGTATATGCTACAGAATATTAATGTAAAGTCAGTCTTAAACTAATTGATATATATTTACCCGTTCAGGCAAAAGTAATGTCGTGTGACAATTCTAATGCATCAGCTGAGTTTAGTGCAGGAAACTGTCAAATATGATCAACAAAGTGCTTCTGAAGTATTTGTGGGTCAAGATTTTTTGATAACTACACTTGGAAAAAATGCAAGTTACCTCTTGATAATTCACATGCAGTTAAAAAAAAAGAATAAATTTTCACTGAATAATTTCTCCAGTTCATAGTTACTAAACCAAAGCTATTTTGTTAGTATTCTCAAATATGTATCTTTACAAGTATACTTCCTTACAGCTCTGTGCTTTCCTACCCAGCCTCCTGGCTTCAGCTGCTGCTCAATGTGAGTGATACCTACACGCATCTCTCGGTTTCTTCCATTTTTTTGTTTAATATCTGATTTCTGTCCATCACATTTGGCTCACCTTTTGGATTTGTCATCACCATGCCATCACTCTCTCTCTAAAATTGAGCTACTGCATTCAACTCCTGATCCTCTTTACACCACCTTTTTTTTATAGCTGGAACTACCCGACAAACTTTACAGTCTTGCAATTTTATATGACCAGTGATGTGCATCTCTTTTCTTCCTGCGCTATATCTGCTTTGAATATCTCCTAACCACCTTCTTCCCTCACTTCAGAGGTAATTTGTATCCATGTGAGTTCCTCAGCTTTGTCTCTCCCAGATTATCAGAAATTTATTCTGAGTTCTTGTCATAGACAAGGCAGGGCATCTCTACTTTCTTACTCCTTTTTTAACTTGTTGTCTGTGCACTAGACAAGTAAAAGTAATTTATTTTTGGTTCAAGAGCTGAAATAAAAAATGGGGAGAAAGAAAGGAGAAAGTACTTGTGATCAAACCTAATTTAAAGTATATTTTTTTCCTGTCAAAACCAAAAAATATGTCACTTTGTGTAGGACCCAAATTTCCATTTGCTTACTTGCATTTAACAACTATCAATGAAAAACTTGAGTGCTCCTTAAAATAGAGGAATTCTCTTCCATCCAGCTTTTATTAAATTCAGAGAGAAGATTTGAACCCCAGTGTTCAGAGTCTCAGGTGGATGTAGAAGATGGGACTTCTTCCATCCCTTGGATGACTTTGATCTGCTTTCACGGAATATGTATGTATTCATTCTCGTGACCTGAGAATTGGAATTCCTGGGAGCCAGTATCTACTTCAGTGAATCTCAGTTGCACAGTTTGCAACAGCATCAGCTGAAAAGGTTTCCTTGCATCAGTTACAGCCTTGGTGGTTGTTACCTGCAGGGGAGAAATGAATGTGGATTCGAGCTCCACAAGGGTTGGAAGGAGCTGGATGTTTATCTCCAGCATTCAGTCTATTCAGACTGATCCCACAAATACCTGCTGGAAGATCACAAACTTCCAATAGTTTGTAAATACAGTGCCAAGCCATACACTGTGCTTAGTACACTTTCTTCATTGCATCCTATTGCCTCTCATATATTCAGTTTGATTTCCAATACAACCTGCTCCAGTCCTCTCTTCTCAGCATTCTTTATTTTCTATTTTCATACTCCTCACCTTGTGCTTTCTTTCATATCATTCTGCAAACTGCAGTCTTTCCTTTCTTTCCCCCTCTCTTCTCCAGTTTAATTTCATCCATGAATTGTGTTGCATTGGTCCAGTCAGGGGTTTCTTATCTAAATATTTTCTTGAGACTGCCTTACTCAATTTTCCATGACTTTCCAAAGTCAGGCAAATTCCAGCCCTCTAGAAGGTGGTTCTCTTTCTGGCCTCCTTTGTGATGCTCCTGTGGGAACAAGAAGGAGCTGATGCTCTGAACTTGCTCTTCCTCTCCTACCACTGGCCAGCAGAGGAGCCCAGTAACTCAAGAAAAATAAAGTAAGGGTGCACCATGGAGAGCCATGTCAGTCCATCTTTTTTTAATCTATACTTTAGATGACACTTTTGTAAGTATTTTTACTAGTCCAATGAGTACTAAGAGGTTTGTACTTGAAGTTGCCTAATTAAATTATGGAACTAATTCTTTTTTTTTTTATGTGTATAATACGTATAAATAAAGTGCTTAGTCTACATTATGGACTAACAGCCTCCACAATCTAATTTTGAAACACACAGATGGTTATTTGATTTATAGGAGCAGTAAAAACAATCTGACTCCAGAAAGTAGATTTTCTTTCCTCTGAGACTGTTACATGCAGTTAAAAGAAACAAGTAATTGAATTACCTTTCAGAGATTAGAAATTTTGGCTTTACATCTACTGCTAAACTTTTGTCCAAAGTTCCCTGCGAGGCTACTACTGAGCAGATGCTTTTAGGTGTGAGGAAAAAAGGGAAAATAAAGAAAACTGTGCCCAAAGTGTAAAAGCAAAATTAAAATAGCATTAGGCACGTGTGCTGTGGCAGGGGATGTTGGAATAGATGATTTTTTAAGGTCTCTTCTAACCCAAACCATTCTATGATTCTATAATATTGAAGCATAACTTGCAAATTAAAAAACACGTCAAGGAATCACTGTGTTCACAAAGTGTATTTTGCAAGAGTTTTTTGCATCCAGGTGCATTTCAGTTTTGTCTTAGTATCTGAATCTCAATGTAACTGAAAAGACTGCAATCCATAGTTAAACCTATTTTATTCCTGTGTCAGCCCAATGATTTCATTCATATTACCCTTGATTTACAACATCAGATGATTGAACTTCCACTGGTTGAAAACCTGGTACCGTTCTAAGACCCAAGGAAAACCATCCCAATCTGGAAAGTGGGGAGCACAGAATAAATGGTTACAATTATCCAGCCTCTGTGTCTATGTCATACTATAATTTATAATCATTTATAAAAATATTTCTAAAGGCCCTGACAACTCTTTTTGAGCAAAGATTGCATGAACAAACTTCATGATATGGTTGAAATATCATAAGTAGAGCTGGGAATTTTTTCCACTCAAAATTTTGTTCCATGAAAACTATAGATTTGGGTCAATTGGGACAATTCACACAGTGAGGGGAAAGTTCACAACAGGATGCAGTTTTCAGAGACAAAAAAATTAGAATGTTTTATGACTACTTTGTTCATATACCTTTAGCTGTTTTAGCACCAGTGATTTGGAGTAAATCATATTTTTAAAGACCCTTTCTTTCCAAATAAGCATTGAAATATATGGTTCTATGGTGAATCCAGCAACTATTTACCTACCTCTATTTCTGAGGCCCGTATTACAGTAGCATATAAATGCCTGACATGCTTTGCTCAAAAGCTGATTTCTAGCAGCAGTAGATGGCCGGTGATTTCTGTGTAATTTTATGCACCTCATTACCATAGTATGTGATGTCCTCATGACTATTAATGGATTTTGCCTCTTAACACTACAGTGAAATCAGCAAGTATCATTCTCCCTCTTTACAAATGGGGAACTGATGAGAAGCATAGATTAAGTGACTTACGTGAAAACCACAGGAAGGCTGTGCTACTGCCAGGAATTGAAATCAGGTGCCATGAATGCCAGTTCAGTCAAGTTTCCCATATATTAAACTTTGTAAGGGCTTTTTCCTAAAAATAATTGGAGATATTTTTCCTACTTGTGCACACAGAACCCTTTTACATATGATGAGTGCATCTCTAAATAGGAGGTACATTGATAATAATTGAATAATAGATATTGTGAAGCATTTTGAATGTATGGAAGAGCTAGATTCATCTTTTAATGACAACTCTTTATGTATTAAATATCTAGCCTAAGTTAGCTGTCTCAGCTTCAGCTATAGCACTTCCACAGGGTGATTCGTCCCATCTATCATAGACATCACATGTAGGTCAGGATAAATTCCCTGCTTGGGATCTTGTTTCTTCTCATTCAATATATTTGGAACCTATATGAGTTGTTTAGGTTAGATGTTTAATTTTTGAAGAACTAAAACTGTGTGAGGTGGTTCATAGTCTGAGCTGTTTAGGTACCTAAACTTTGATTTCAAAAATAGCTTAGGCCAGGTGACTTAGGATCAGAATTATTGGAACTGAAGCACCTATTGTGGGACTCACATAATTTCAGGTGTCAATATCTAGCAAATTGTCTGATCTCTCTTCATAGATAATAGTACAGGGCACTCTAGGGCTCAGTTCTTCTCATGCTAATGTACAAAACTAAAAGAGAAAAGATGAATTGCATCCTCTCTCTCCTGTTAATTATAAAAGGAGCCTAAGCAACCAGTGCAACTATAAGCATCATCACTGTGGAAATCCAGACTAAATTAAATGAATCCTACTTTAAATCTCCAGTTAAGAATAAGAGGCAAAGTAAACCAGTGGTGGTTGTCTGCTGGAATATCCTTAAATATCTCATCCAGACGTGATCAAAAATACATCATGGGCTCCAAAGACATTTAAGGGCTTTTGAAAATTGACTTGCTTTAAGCATGTTGATTGCATCAGTCCTGTGTGATATGTATGGCTGCGCTATATAGGAGAAAATGTCTCTAATAGACATAATTTGTCACCATATGCAAATAGTTAATTAATAATTCATGACTAAGTGTTTTGGTTCTTTAGAAGCCTTTTATAAATGCACCCTTAATGTAAAGTGAGTCGTTTTGTTTCAGGTCACTGAATATAGGATATAAATCTGCATATGTTATGTATGATTCTGTTATGGCAGCAAAGGTGTAGATGTTCTGCCACTACATGTTTTAGTTGGTTGTTGGGTTTTAAGTGAGCTAGTGTACAGGTACAAGGAAAAAGAAATTGGAAAATGACATCTTATAAATGTATCTGGACTTTGAAGGCAGAAAACAGGCTGCTAACTAGATGTCAAGATGTGCAAATGCATTTAGTAGGATCTTTCCTGTCTTCAAATTGATCATTTTTTTGGCTTTTATGGTGTGAAAATCACTGATGAGAGTGCTATACTGATTTGGCATGAGTCCTGTGCTGAACCAGTATAAAATGTCAAATTTGTTGGACAGAATACGGCTTTGTCCACCTTGCCAGTAGGTGGACTGGACATTCCCTTTCTGTAACTTTCTGTAACAAGACAGGTTGATTCCTATCTTACCTATCTTTCATTTTTGTGTATCAAACAAAAAAAGGAGAGGAGACATGAGGAATCTTTCCATGCCCTTTTATGCTAAGCTAATGACTGGAAAGCATATCCTTTTTTTCAGCTGAGAATTTATAATGGAAATGCTGACAGAATCTCAGCTACAGTGTCACTGGTGTTTGCCTCTGTAATGAGAAGCTGCTAACAATCCCACATCCAGCACAATGTTCCCTCTTAATGGGGTAAGACAATCACCATCCTCACCTTCAGGTCCAGACTCTGCCCTGAAGAAAAATTAGGTCAGCAGAGAGTTTTGCAGCTGTGGTTACCCACATTTCTGTTCAAGGCCAGTAGAACGATTCAGAGCACTCAGCATGTATTTAGTGCAAGGATCACAAACTTTACAGAAAATTGATAGAGTCCAACATCAAATATTTATGCCATTATTCTACATTTGAGCATAATAATAACATAGAAAAACACCAGTTGACTTGTTGAGCCCCTGCACTCAAGGAGATTTTGCAGACATGTTGTCGTGGTTTAACCCCAGCCAGCAACTAAACACCACGCAGCCGCTCACTCACTCCCCCCCACCCAGTGGGATGGGGGAGAAAATCGGGAAAAGAAGCAAAACCCGTGGGTTGAGATAAGAACGGTTTAATAGAACAGAAAAGAAGCAGCTAATAATGATAATGATAACACTAATAAAATGACAACAGCAATAATGAAAGGATTGGAATGTACAAATGATGCGCAGTGCAATTGCTCACCACCTGCCGACCGACACCCAGCCAGTCCCCCGAGCGGCGAATCCCTGCCCCCACTTCCCCGTTCCTATACTGGATGGGACGTCACACGGTATAGAATACACCGTTGGCCAGTTTGGGTCAGCTGCCCTGGCTGTGTCCTGGGCCAACTTCTTGTGCCCCTCCAGCTTTCTCACTGGCTGGGCATGAGAAGCTGAAAAATCCTTGACATTAGTCTAAACACTACTGAGCAACAACTGAAGACATCAGTGTTATCAACATTCTTCACATACTGAACTCAAAACATAGCACTGTACCAGCTACTAGGAAGACAGTTAACTCTATCCCAGCTGAAACCAGGACACGTCTTCTACATTTCTCAAAATACTGTTATTTTCCAGATCCAAGATCCTTAATTCAGGATTTCTGGCTGTCGTTCATATACTAAGTGATATTTTGAAGGCTTTCTCTCCTTTTAGATTTTGCTTTTCTTTTGTGAGGAAGTTTGTTTGGAGTTTTTTGTTAATTGAAAAAAGTGGATAGTTTCAGTTTGGTAATTTTTTTTTTCTATGATGCAACACTTTTGTGTTTATATATTATAATGTTTTAAGAAGTCACATACTGTTTTTAAAAAGCCAGTGAAACAAGACATGTTATGGCAACATTTACAGAAGAATCTTCTTAAACATACCCAGATAATACGCAGTGGAGCCCCTGTCTTTGTAATTTAAAATTCTTTGTATACTTTGTTTATGAGGTTTTTGTCCTAATGCTTCAGTTTTCCTTGTGGGATTTCTTTGGAGAGGGGTGCGGATTGGAGAAAGAATATTTTGTTTGTTACCCCAAAAAAATGGGAACAAGATTTTCATGAGCAGTTATGGGATAAAAGTTTACGAAGCACTAAATACTGTTGTGAGTGCTGTAACATAAAGCTCTGTTTTGTTCCTTTAGCACACCGTAAAGTCATTCTGCTCGCAGAGAAAATTCATACTACTCCCTTCCTCTTTGGCCTTTTGGATTTTCCTGTTTTCTTTGGGGCTGTTAGGACCAAATGCTTCCATTTATTTCACTCCACAGTAGACCAGATTTATAGGCGAATCTGAAGCCTGGTTTACAATGGTTATATAGCCACTAGTGTGGAACTGCACCAACACAGAACCCTAGAGTGGATGTGATTTACATGTACGCAGCATGATTTGTACTTGCTCAGCTTATCTTTGGCTGAAAGCAGGGTAAGTTAGACCAGGGAAAGTTATTACAATGGCATCAGTCATTTTAGAGTGGGCATTTTTGTCAGTGAGGATACGCTGAGCGTGTTATTTAATATTGCTGTGTGTCAGTGTCTCCATCATTAAAATGGAGGCACTTCCATAGCCTTTTAGGCTATCAGGATGGAACTAGACGAAAACTGCAAAAACGAAGACAATTTCCTGGGAGACCCTGGAAAAAAACTACACCTAACATTGAAATAAATGTATATCACAGAATTATTTTGCCAATCAATTTAATGAAATTTATTTTGAAAATAAAGTTGTCTGGGCAATTTTTAGAACCCTTTAGCTCTAAAACATTATACTGTACTTCTAGCTATAGATCCTGAGGTTTTTTGTGAGTTTCTCTCCAATCTGGGTACAGCATTTATCAGTATCTGTTGTTGGACTATATTTATGATGTTTACAATAATTTTTATAGCAATATAAGAGTTCTTGAGGTTACTTACAGAACCAGTGTGCTGTTTTCTTGATTTTAATACCCACACAATTTTCTGGTGGTGAAAATGATAGCTGCAAGTCAGAAAACAATGCGTATGATGTGAGTTGGAGTGGAGTGACACCCCATTTAACAACAGTGCAAAGTTTTAGACTTTTGACAAATAACCCGAACTTAGCATGCGAGACATTAGGATGGTTTACTTGATTATGTGGGATAGATTCAAGCTCAGAGTTTGTGGGGGGTTTTGTGTGTGTGCTGTTAGAATTTTAACACCAGTCTGTTGTATTGTAGTACAACCGTTACCAGCGCTATGGGGCGGAGGAATGCGTGCTGCAGATGGGAGGAGTGCTGTGTCCAACTCCTGGCTGTGGAGCAGGTTTGCTTCCTGAACCCGGAGTGAGGAAAATTGTATGTGAACCGGGCAACGGAATGGGCTGTGGGGTAAGAACAAACATTTTCCTCCTAGCGGTGTGGGAAACAATTGATATTGTACGACTTTAGAATAAGGGGGGGGGTGAAATGCTTTTTCCTTTTCTATCAGTGACTCTGAATTGCCCTTCATACCAGAGTGGGGTACTGTAGCTCAATAAACAATTTAAATATAGTACTGGCTTAGGAATGATGACTTCATCATGTAGACTATGTCCATTCCAGAATTCTTTGCTTTATTTGGTTTAAGAAGTTGCTGAGTAGTTACAGTAAGAAATTGAACTATGCAAATGACAATCCAAATGCGCTTTGACTTTCTCCTCCCAGCACTCAGCAAAAATGAACAGGATCTTGAGCAAACCATTCATTATTATATTAACACCAACTTTCTTTATAAATCATAGAAAAAGGAGAGAGAGAGAATGACCAGTCTGTGATACTGCAGCGACATTGCTTATGCATGTTAAGATACATGATTAAAACAAATATAGAAATATTTTTGTTTTCTTATAAAAATTGCTTTTAAGCAGAGGGAATGTACAATTAATGGTGGATTTCTGGAAAACAAAAACAGATGACACTTGAAAATGTTTTTGCTAAGAGGTCAGATCATATGGATCAGTGATTTTTTTGGCAGTAGAAAAAAACAGATACTTTACAAGAATCAAGCTTTGGGGGAAATATGTAGAGAGAAATCTATATATAAAAGAACCTATTAAATGTTAGATCAGAGTGACTAACTGATGTTTGTACTAAGTGACTCTTTCTGTGGTTGGTATTATTACTGCATTCGATGCAGGCTATGAGAGAAGAGAAAATATCTATATTTATAAAATATTGTCATGCTCTTGCTGTTGTCTTTCTTGTGGAAAATGCACTTTTTATTGCAGTTTTGATGTTGCCCAAACTGATACCATAGAAGAATAATAGTTTGCCGAACTAGGAAGTCACAGTAACTTGTCTTCTATGAGTAGGTTAGCATCTGTCGACCTTGGTAAAACTTCCTATCTGTCCATGCAGTGGTGCATGTAAAACAGAGTACTCCCCAGACTCACTGAGCAGACATAGGGCTATAAAACAAAGCAGAAGGTGGGAAAGTAATAAGAAACAAGACTGAGTAAACAAAAAGAAATGCCTCTGGATTAACTATTAGGGATTGGTTAAAAAAGATAAAATCACAAATAATTTTTACTCTGCTGTCTGCCTTGAAGTGATGAAAATCAAACTGTGTTTTGCAGCTTCATTCATCATCATTCTGAATCTGCAAATGCCCTGTAAATAAAGTGTAGCTAGCATAAAAGATTATGTATTGCCTAGTTTAGCAAACTGCTCTGTTTCCTTTTATGGACTCTGTGCTGTGCTTGCTAGCGACCGGAACTGCAGCCTTGAGTTTAACCTCACGCTTTGTTTTGAATTATGTGACGTCTTGAACATAGGGGGGTACATTTCACTGAGGCTGAAATGAGAACCAAGAGGCTGGTCTGTAAGCCAAATTTTGGTAACATTAAGGCCCTTCCTCAGAATCTATAATAGAACAGGGTGAAAATGCGTGTCTTTGAATCTTTCTTTGCACCCTGACAAATGATAACCTCAAGGAAAATTTGTCACAGAAGATTTCCTGTGGTGGGGGTCCTAGCACTGAAGTCAGCTGCCTGTGAGAAAGCTGGCTGAAGGTAAGGATCTGCCTGCAAGGACACCAAGACAGTTAGGAAAGCCATTTATTTCTACTCTGTTTTCTGTAGTAACTTTGATTGTTTTCTATTCAGAAAGTTAAACTATGTTGGGGTTTTTCCCAGACAAAACCTGGCCTTTTTTAGCATGAAGGCCTTCCACTCTTCTGTATGGAATCCAGGAACATCCACTTCAGAGCTCTGGGTTCCCTCACGAGTGTACACAATGATTTACAAGCTCAAAGAAAGGCCCAAGGTGAAGAACATCCCTTTTGTCCATCCAAATAAAGGTACCAAAAGATGCCTTGCAATACTTACCTGTACAGTTTAGGTTAGAGACACATTCCTTGTTGAAGCTAGTAAGCAAAAAATAAGGAAGGCAACGTGAATCTGGAGATTCTTTATGAATGTCTGTGTCATTCTTTAAGCTATGCTTTAGATATGTAGAGTCTCTTTTGGGGTATTTGAACCTCTGTCTTTGGGTAGAGTTCAGAGTTGATAACATCTTGCTAACAGCAGAAGTTACACCTAACATCAACGGTCTGTTATTCACCCAAAAGCCCTTGTGGAGAAATAGTTGTCTACTGCACAGAACTGATTTGTCAGGTCTGAACTGCAGTATAAGGATAGCTAACAACTGTCAAGTAGATGAGGATTTTGATTAACTAATGAGATGGATCAAGGGAGGGAGCAGGGATAGGTTTTCAAGAGAAAGTCAAGATAGTCAATGAAAAGGGTTTTCAGCAGCCATTTTAGAAAAGGAGTGGCAGAAGAAACCAAATAGAGAATAAGCTGGTGTCCTGGTTTCAGCTGGGATGAAGTTAATTGTTTTCCTAGGAGCTGGTACAGTGCTATGTTTCTGAGCTAGGTATGAGGAGAATGTTGATAACACTGATGTTTTCAGCTGTTGCTAAGTAGTGTTTAGTCTGAAGTCAAGGATTTTCCAGCTTCTGATGCCCAGCCAGCAAGAAGGCTGGAGGGGCACAAGAAGTTGGGAGGGGACACAGCCAGGGCAGCTGACCCAAAGTGGCCAACAGGGTATTCCATACCATGTGACATCACATCTAGTATAGAAACTGGGGGGAGTGGGGGCAGGGGGATTGCCGCTCGGGGACTAACTGGGCGTCGATCGGCAGGTGGTGAGCAATTGCATTGTGTATCACTTGTATATTCCAATCCCTTTATTATTGCTGTTGTCATTTTACTAGTGTTATCATATCATTATTAGTTTCTTCTTCTCTGTTCTATTAAACTGTTCTTATCTCAACCCACAAGTTTTACTTCTTTTCCCGATTTTCTCCCCCATCCCACTGGGTGGCGGGGGGGAGTGAGTGAGCGGCTGCGTGGTGCTGAGTTGCCAACTGGGGTTAAACCACGACAGCTGGCCACAAGAGACTGAAGCAAAATAAATATTCCATTATTCAGAGAGAAAACTGTGTGAGGCAATCACAAACCTGTAAGGACTCCAACCAAATCTGAAAGAGCATTGAAAAATGAACAGGTAACTGAGCCAGGCTAGGATACAGAGATTTTTCCTTCCTCAGTTTCTTTCTCTGGTATGTGAAATGAGGAACTACAATCTCTTTTTTGCAAAGTCATTGCCATCGGTGTCAAAGCTTAATGTGAGTTTCCAAGAGAGTGCTCTTCATTTGCTAAAAGGGCCTTTGGGAAAGTTAAAGATGGTGGATTTTGCTTTGTCTCAGGAAATTTGGAAACAGCGATATGTGGGGACCAGAAACAGCCTGGTAAATATCTAGACAGAACTGTACCAAAAAGGTGAGGAGAGAGGTTTAAATTTAAGCATCCCCATATGTACCCTCTGCAGTTAGGCACTGCTATCTGTTCAGGCTTTCAGGCAAAGAAATAGAATAAGAAGAGAGATTTATTTTGACTTGAAAAGTAGCATGCAGATATCTTTTTAATGATTATGAATAGTCCTCACCCAAAGCCATGTTGTGGTACCACTGACTGACCTCACTCTTGCCTAATCTTTCATTTTTTTTATCATTAGCCATAAACATATTAATTGATTTACCAAGATATGACCATTATACACTGTTGTTCTACCTTCATTACTATGCATCAGACCTATGTTACTAACTTTTATTGCTCAGATATAAAATTTTGACATATTTAATATGAGAAAACAGCAACAAAACATAGAAGACAGTACATATTGTACCAGCTGGCCTGCGTACAGGAGAAGCTGTGGTAATCAAGGCATACAAAAGCTCTATGAATAAAACATTTTTGTCTTGTTTTATATTATACTGACATATTATTTCCTACATATTAAAGAAAAGTTTGGAGTTAAAAGCAGGTTAGAATGGAGCTTCAAAAGGGACTATACTACTTGTTTATTAAAAAGTATGCCTTGGTTTCTACACATCCAGCTCATCTGTCTTGCAAAACATCCCCTGTCAATATCTTCGAGTGGGATGATAACTGACTAATACATGACTGCATCGTAGCCCTTGCTCCACGACAGTATAGACATTTTGCAGCATGCAATATCAGTTGACCTATCCCTTGGAATGGGGTGACATGGGAGATCAGGGATAGTGGAGGTAGAGCCTCTGTTGGTCTTTGCCCCTTGAGTTTACTCATTCCTAGCATAGTCTATATAAGCAAGAAGAAGAATGTATTTCCAGAGATCCTCTGTTGTTTGATAATCCCTTGCTAGGCGACCTGACTCCTGAAGATTCATGGAGGTCCTGAGACTACTCTAAACTATCCTAAGGCCTGGGCAACAATTTAAATGGTCTTAGGAACAAGCTGTCACAATTGATGGTTTTGTGGCCCTTGATTCAGATCCCCTAATGTGAAACTCCCCAAGTGAGTACTCAACCTTTGTGTATTAAATGTGCAATGATAAAGGAAGTTTTATAGCCTTGCAAAGGGAGCACAAAATTGGGGGTTATTTCACCTCTTTTAAACCATATTTACTGTTCTGTAACCATAATGCCATTGAAGAACATCAAGATTTCGCTAAAGATGTGTTCCCTTCTAGGACAGGTGAAATTTTAAAGCTGCAGACTGCAGGAGGTCCCTGAAAAATCAATAGATATAAATACCATGTCTTCCTTATAAATAGAATTCCTAGGCTGTTGTATTACATAGAACAAAATCCCTAAGGCAATTTCACTCTTCCCAGCAATTTTTTCCCATTGATTTCTTCTTGCCTTCTTCTTCCATGGCTAAGAAAGCACATGTCAAAAGCAATTACAGCATATTTGTAGAATTAATAATTGTCTGCCTTTTCAGAAAGCTTAATAGAATAGAGGACACTATAAAATAGTTAGTTACATGAGAAGTGCACTACACATTCCTGTTGTCTCCAAAACTCTTTCTGGTGGTTCATTATCTCCTGTTCATGCATTTCCTAGCATGCATGTTACGTCTTTGGTCATGTCTTTATTACGCACAATAATATGCATGTAGGTAAACCCTGAATAATTGAGAAAAATCTTTTGGTTTGAGATGACAAATCTGAATTATAAAAATTCCAAGCAACAAGTTCCTATTCACTTAATTTTGATAATTCAAATGATGATTTTGTTAGTTAGGTGTGTCCTTCTAAACTTCTCAAGTGGGATTGTTTATTTTAGGGTTTTATATCTTGGTTGGAGTGCTATATGACTGCACCTATGCTCCCTCTGGAACCTGAACTAGCTTGCAAATACTGTTTCAGAACTATTTCATGTATATGAAAGTGCGTAATAGTTTGTAAGAGTACCCAGTGTAGAAGTGAAAAGCAGTTTCCACATCTGGCAGTTATAAGTCTTCTGTTGTAAAGTTCAGCTCTAATGCAATGTATTCTCATGATCAGCATGTACTTTCTTTGTGCAATTTATATCCCTCTTGTGTCTGGTTTTGGCACATTATTCCATATATATTGCCTCATCAAAATGTTTGAAAGTCTGACTAACCTAAAAGATTTTCACACAGAGATGTAGGTATAAATGTTTTGCTCAAGACATGTGCTTCGCTTCTTCATTAGCAGTACCACAAAAATCTTCAATGTATGCAAAGAGAAAATAGGCACCTTTTAAAATACTTCAGGATATAGTCGAGATGAGTAGTGGTAATTCAAGACAATCTGTGAAGATACTTGCACTGAAAAAATCTTTTACTTTTTATAATCAGATGAATAAAAGGTCATGGGTGAAGAAGGGCTGTATGCACAACGATCTGAATTTTTGTCTCGGTTTTAAGATGGGAATGAAAGTTGAAGCAGGAGCAGAAATAAGAGGCTCCAAGGTTTTGGAAAACAGAGGAATAATTCAGAAAAGACAAGACCTTGAGACCTTTATGTCATTTGCAAAACACTAAAACGGAAATAAGAGCTAGCTGCTATCTAGTACCCATAGTAAAATTGAAGGGTTATTCTTTTTTATCACATTTCAGGTATTTGTCCTTGTTCCATATGTCATTAAATTTTTGCTTCTAAGAAAATTCACCAGAAAGGTATTACCATGGATAGGGTAATAGCTGAAGATATTGCTGAGATTAAGAAACCAACTCACAGCAGGAGTGTTTCATAATATTTTATAGGGAGTTTTTTCAAGGGGAATGAAAATGAGGCCGACATTTTCTATTATTGCTAAATGCTGAGTTGCTAGTATTGCGCCACAAGCTCTAAGCTGTAATCATGTATTGCTTTCTTCTATTGAGTGGGCACTCTAGCCTTTAGAAAGTGGAATTCCATCTTGTTGACACATTATGCTTCAGTAGCTAAGCAAGTTGTTTCATTGCTAAAATATGACAGGCTTTCTCAGGCTGACCAAAATTCTTTTGGGATTTGTAGCGGTTTTCTGGTAATGTTTTACATGGTTTAAAATGAACTGTAAAAACACAGGGCTTTTCAAGATGTGGCAGAATGTTGATGTTTTAATAAAACATTTACCCCAGAATAGCACTGTACAATTAACAAGCTATGTATTGCTGTCAAGGTGCATTATTTCCGTTGCCCGTATCTTGCAGTGGTGCAATTCATTGATCTGGTGACTGATATGAAACTCAACTGTCAGCAGTGAGTGGATAAAGCAATCTAGAGAATGTTTCCATTATTAATAACATGGATCACATTAGTTCATAGGACTAGCAAAAGCAAAACAAGTACTTTTTATACAGAGAACAAATCAATTACTTGTGCTTGGTTCAATAGGTAGAAGAGTAACTGCTTTTTCCTTTACATCCCAAATCAGGAAGAACTAGCTAGTAAAGTAATGTTAGAAAACAACATGTGAGTCTCTTCAGCTCTAACTGAGCTAGAACTGAATCTTCATTAGTTTTCTCTGCTAGATGTCCAGAATATTATGGGATGTCTCATATTATGTGATCAAATTCTTTATCCCTTAATTTATGTAGGATATAGCTTTTCCCTGAGTTCTGCATCATGCAGGCATCTGGAAAATGGCTGTTGTACATGCACATTGCAAATTTTATATTGAATGTGCAGTGTCTTCAGTGTTTTGGCCTGATTTATTATTCTGTGGCTTACCTAGTAGTTCACAATTTAAAATCTGTCATATGTGTTCTGAGAAAGAAGGAGCAAGGAGGTAGAGAAAGGAGGTAGTTACCTGATAAAGGGATGGAGGCGGCTGGTCCCTGTAATCTGGCATGAGAACACAGATAGCAGAATAACGCTCTATTTGAGTCAGGGAAATTGTATTAGAGAAAACTAGGATAAAATCAAGTTCTTGCTTGTAAAGATAAGTCAAAACTGGACACACGGACCTAGGAACTAGAGAGCATAAAACTGGTCTCTATGAATGTAAACCAGCTCAGACTGGGATTTGTAAACCAATGTTTTGCAGAAGAGAAATGGTCCCAATTTTATCAATTTGTCTGTGAAAATGGGAATGAGCTAAAATTTTAAAATGAGGGCTGAGATAAAATAGGAGTTGGGTTTAAAATCACATTAGTAGTTGATTTTAGCATTTATCAACTAAATCTTAGTCCTTGTAAACTGCTAGATCAAACAGTCCCCTGGAAGGGTGCTAGGGATTTTCATATAGAGATACCAAACACTCGACTTTGTCACTCATTCAATATTCAGATTCCAGAGCTGAAGCTACCTGGGCTTCAAACTTCTTCACCTGTAGAAAGAGAAGAACAACACTTTACAGTAGAAGAAATGCAAAAAAGTGCACAATTTAAAATATCCACAGCCCACTGTAAATTGATTTTAGTACATAGACTTGGAAAAACAGCTTCAAAAAAAGTACCTTCTCTGGTTGACTGTGATTCCTTTTCTTAGGTACCCAGTGAGTATATCATATTCTGATGCTCAGGTCAGGATTAAATTGATCACCAAATTTGAAGAAGAAGTCAAAATTTTCTCTCAGGTCTCATTGGCAGGGACTTGACATTCTGTGCCAAAGTTGGTGGATGAGCTACATACCATCTCCGGGAATTTGGGGGGGCATTTCTCACCTAGAAATTCCTTGTTATTGCAAGAGCCTCAGGCTTTGATGACAACTTTGTCTATTTTGGTCTATGCCTGTGGCACACTACAGTTTAGTCTCTTGACGACTGAAGTGCTCTTGTCTAATTAAAATAATTGGGCTCCATGTAGCAGTATCTGGGTGATATTTAATAGCTTACGATGCTCAGGAGATTATATTAGATGAACTCATAATTCTGTCAAGCTTTAAATATAATGGAAGTTTATGACTGGAGAGGACTTGGGACTACTTTTTTCTTACTACTCCTCTCCTCTTCAACAAAGTGCCTGGAAATATGTCTGACAGTCAGGGGACAATATTTTATCGTGTGGCCCATCAGGAAAGGCATGGAGTACAACAATAGAAGAGAAGGAGATAAACTCTTTATAGGAATCTCCAGTTAATTCTGCATGTATGGGAAACTGAGCTCTGTCTTCTGGCTTCATATTCCACTTACATACAGGGTAAGATTATTCTCCCTTTTATGATAGAGAGAAACAATTTACACATGATGGAAATGTGTAGCCATTTTAAACCAACCTGTATTTCCTTCAGCTAATGGATTAAAAAATCCTGGTTATAAGAGTCTGTCCCAGACTACAAGAGGTACCTGAGCTTTCCTGCTTATACAATTCATATACTGACTGCAGTTTTATAATTGATAAGACAGTGTTGTGGTTTAACCCCAGCCGGCAACTAAGACCCACACAGCCGCTCACTCACTCCCCCCCCCCGGTGGGATGGGGGAGAGAATTGGAAGGGTAAAAGTGAGAAGACACGTGGGTTGAGATAAAGACAGTTTAATAGGTAAAGCAAAAGCTGCGCACACAAGCAATGACATCATATGGTCTGGAATACCCCTTGGGTCAGTTGGGGTCAGCTGTCCCATCTGTGTCCCCTCCCAACTCCTTGTGCCCCCCCAGCCTCCTCGCTGGTGGAGTGGGGTGAGAAGCAGAAAAGCCCTTGGCTCTGTGTGAGCACTGCTCAGCAGGAATGAAAACATCCCTGTGTTATCAACACTGTTTCCAGCACAAATCCAAAACACAGCCTCATACTAGCTACTGTGAAGAAAATTAACTCTATCCCAGCCAAAACCAGCACAGATGAATACAAATAAATTTGTAAATTAGTGGAACTAGGGGTTAATGGAAGATTTGGTATGCATAAACAGATCTATCACTCAGTCACTGGAGGGGGAACAATAATGCAATCAGCAGAGGATGTGCTGCTTGAGAATGGCAGCCACGGAGGGCAGGATTCTAATTGTGTAAGAGGCTTATTTGAGCAATCTTCTAAAAACTTTCTCTATTTGAGCATGAAAGAGAAACATGGGCTGAATGCAGAAAATCACTTATAAATGAAAAGGAAAATAAATATGAATCAAAGTAAGCCTATTTATTGCCTTTCATATGAAGTTTCATATGAAGGCCTCCTGAGGCACTTTGGATTGAATTACTGCATTATTGTAAAATGCAAGAGCTGCTTAATCAATGAAAAACAATGGAGTAAAAAGATAGGACCAGAACAATAAGATCTTAGATTGGAATGAATCTATTGACTGGCATTTGTAGCTTAGCCAGGGAAAAAAATTCAAAGTTCTGAATGCTAAAGAAAAAAATGTCCTTATTATGTGTCTGGTATAATTCTGGCTCGTAGCCCAACTCAAAAGTAAATCTCAAGGCTCATAAATTGAGCAGCTCACATAGATCCCAAAAAAGCATTGCTTCCTACAGCTTTTGTGGCACTTGTAGTCTTCACATCATTGGGTGTCAGAGTAAAAAAGTGCAGTAGAGATTTGGGGTTTAAGTCTACTCTGTGTAAGTACAAATATGGAAAGCAGCAGGTTGTCTCTGTTGTACAAGTAATGACACTTTTTTTTTACTAAAAGGAGTACCCCAATTAAAAATGTTTGCAAGTTTTTATATTTCTCCTTTAGCTGATCAAAGAAATGCCCAAAGAGTTTCTTTCTCAGCTTTACCTTGACTCTGAAATACATAAAATCTCTGTTGGTCAGCCAGGCTCTTAGTTCATTCTTTCAAGGCTACAACAGCATTTTCCTTGTGGAGGACATAAAATGATTACTTACTGAGATTATGAAACTCTTTGTGATGAAAAAAGGAATGACATAAAATGCAGAGTACAAGCCTACCATAGGGGGGGGCCATAGAAAAGCTGGGGGTAGTGTGCATTAATGCTTCCCTGAAGAACATCTTTTCTGTGAAGACAAACAAGAAGCTGTCTATAGCCCTCCAGTGCTCCTCTTGGGCTTACAGCTATATAAGATTTCTTACTGGACCTTTAAGCAAAAGCTCTTTCAGACACCTTTTTGTAATTACAACAGTATGTCTGTGGAATGAAGCAAAGCGACTGCTTGCCTTTTCACCAGTACAAGAGAAATGTTTATTTTTCATTGCATATTTTGCATTTCCATATACTATGTAGAACCCAGACTGACTGGGCACTCTGTAATGCATCTGGTTGGGCTATGCTCCTTGAAGAGTGGGAGGAAAAAGGCATTATAAAGATTTAAAATATAACTAAATGTAATTTTCTTACAGAAAATAAACATCTTTTAAAAATAATATTAAGTAGAACAGAGTTATTCTGAGATCAACTTTGCTCATCACTACTGCTTCAGTAAGTTATTTAATAATGATGTCACATGCAGAACTTTATTATTTCAAAACCATTTCAAAGAGATAGCAAAGCCACCATTCCACAATCAAAGCTGATTTTGAAGTGCTGAAACAAAGCTGATTTTCAATTATCAGAGTCCAAAAAAAGCATCTGAAAACTGTCTTGATTGCTGCAAAACTGCTATCTTTTCATGTTGGATAGCTCAAAACAAATAGATGATGCTTATGAAGCTTCAAACAAAAATCCACTTCTAACAAAGCATAAGCATAAAAACCCCTCAGCCTGAAAGAGAATATCTGGGAAGAGTTATAAGCTTGTGAAAGTGAGTTTAGAATAGAAGTTGCACCTCAACCTTAACAATGATGTTAAGGTCACTAAGCTGTTATAGAGGGAGTAAAGAAAATGTTGCAAAGTCAAGGGTGAACTATGAAAATAAAATAAAATGAAACTGTAACGAGCAAATTAAATAAAAGAAATCCCTTACAAAGTAAACTAATAATATTCTTAATGAAAAGCAAGGACGTAGGTTTGGAGAACAATGTCCAACTCTAATTCAGTGAGAAATAATGGAAAACCAGAATGTAGTATGTGCTTATAAAACCATCATGAGGGAGAAGAAAAGGGAAAATTCTGATAAGGATAATATCATATATCTGTGAATGGAGGCCTTGACTAAGGGCAGAAAATCTTGGGCGGATAACCAAGTCTCAGTTAACTCCATTTTATCCCTATATTTCTCAAAAATTAAATTATTCATACCACTCAATTATATTTTTTTTCCAAAAGCTCTCACATTAAATTGGGTGACAATCACTACCACGATAGAAAATCTATTCCACTGACACTTAAAAGACATAAGTGAAGAGATAAAGAGTAAGGTTTAAAGATACTGCTGGCTCACTTGTTCAGACTAAGTGAGCAGTAAAATAGGCTGGTTAAACTGGGCGTTGTTTCCATTAAGAAATATCAAACAGCAGTAGTATGTTTTGTACTTATCATCTCTGTCATTTTCTCTTTTATGCCAGTGAAAATGCTCACATATGTAATACCGAGTAATGACAATGGTAAGTCTCTTACGCACACCTGAAATGGTTATATTAAAAAAGATTGACTTTTAGGCCACCAATCTAAAACCAGTGCTTAGTATTAAATATAATCTGCAAACAAAAAACAAGCATGGGGCATGTTTTACAACATTATCATATATAAAGAAAGCTTGACAAGACTTTGTTTTCTACTTAGTTTTCCCTTCAAACTAAAATAAATGTAAATTTTGTTTCCTTATTTTGTTTAGGGAACTTCTTGTATGTCTCTTAAAGGTGCTTTCTGAAATTTCTTAATCTTTATGGTAAGGACGCTTATGTCAAAATCTGATTGAGCAGAGTCATTCTGAAAAAAAATTTAATAAGTTGAACGTGCCTGTTGTTGGCATAGTCTTTCAGTGACATTTGATATAAATCAGAAAACTGAAATCTTAAAAAATGCTTAAGATCAAAACTAAAATCCTCAAGATCCCCACTGGAGATGGCAGAGGAGTAAAGAGGAAAATGAGGGCAACAAGGAAGCAGCCTTAAGGTGAGGTCTGAGAAGACCTGGTGGGATCTTGTAGAGTATTCAAAACTCTCACAGGAACACCAATAGCTGCACTCCCTCCCTTGACTTCAAGAGTGAGAAACTGCTCCTGCGGTTTGTGGGAGCAGCCTGGAAGGAGACAACAGGAACATTAACTTCCCTCCTCTGGTGAGAGCCATGACACCGCGTGAGGCGGTACCGCAGCTCTGGTTGCTTGCTTGGTCCCTAGTGAGCAGGTGGAGCTGGAGAATAACAGCTTGTAAAGTGGGAGTTTCTCCAGAGATCCCTAGCAGAGTCTGAAAATGAGTATTCTATAGCAAAACCTATAATTTATTAAATCCTTTGATGGGTGAACCTGGCATAATGGAGTAAAAGTGTACCTTAGAGCATATGTGCCTTCACTGTGTGTATTCAGAATCATGGGAAACTGCCTGCTGAATCTCTGTATAAATGAAGACGGAATTGGGGTGCTTATATCATGAACTGTGGCTAGAAATTTTGGTGCATGGGTGTGAAAGGAGCAGTGGGGGGACTACAAGTGTGTACAGGGTAAGTGGGCTATTAAGTGGATGAAAGCTTTAAATGTACAAGCGTTGGATGTACAAAGACTAGACCAGCCACATGACCGTGACATTTTGTATGAGTTCCTGGTCACTGCAGAATTTTTATGCGAATGTATATTGATTAGAACCTACCAAATTTGGGGTTTTCAAGTATCTATAGTTATCATATTTTAAAATCCTTTACACTGACAGGCAGCTTTTTCTGGGCATGAAGTAATTACCTAAAGTTATTCAGGAAAGTGTTTCAGATCCGGAGATGGAAAGAAATGTGGCTGCCAAACAGTAGCATTGCTCTGAGCTAGTAACTCACCATATCATCCTCTCAGAGGAGTGAAAACAACTGGTAATTGGCAAGTTAAATAAATCAAAGAGGAAATAAACTTAGCAATAAATGTACAATACAATAATAGCTTTTATATGCTGCTGGGGTTCTCACCAGTGGTGTTTTCATAATATGCATCACAAGCTTTCACTGTTCAGGGAAACACATTAGTGTTTTTGAATTGTTTTTATTATAAGCCATGCAAATAGTGTTTGTCCCAGTGGGATGTGACATTAATTATTAGCAAAAGATCTCTTACAAGATTTCAGTCAACAGAGAACGAACATTTCAATCTTTATTTTCAGAGTGCGACAAATAACTATTCAAAACTGCATTAAAAAACATTTAACCCATGCAGAGTATTCCTGCTGAAGATATGACACATGGCAGAAATAAATTGCCCTAATAACATTTGCAAATGTTTTGTGATCACAAAAATGTTATTCAAACATGTTCTCCTTCATTATGTTTCAGAAAAAAAACCAGTATTTAAATTCTTTCATATGGATGGCCAGTGATCAACTCCTGAAATAAAAAAGTTTGATTCTTTTAGAGGTGGAATTTTTTAGAATAAGTCCCCTAGACAAAAGCAAACAAAAAGTCAAACAAACAAAACATACTTCTGCAAGTGAAGCAAGAGGAAAACAGTGACTTCTGGGAAGTAGAAATAAGCAAACTTGGGTAACTGATAAGAAATCAGTTCTAAGCAGAAAAAAGGAACTGACAATTCAGTAAAGAAAGGGCACAATGGTAAATTATCTCAATGTAAAGGAGGACTAGGAAAGGTAAGGAAAGACCCACTTGCTTGAACAACAACCTTTTTTATGACCTGACCTGAAAAGTAAGAAAGAAGTGCATAAAAAATTTAAGCAGGTCATATCACTAGGAACAACTAGAAAAACAGAAAACACACAGGGACAAAGTCAGAAAGTACAAGACATGAAATAAAATACTTTTAATATAAAGTCTTCAAAGAATATTCAGAAAGCTTTCCATAAAGAAGCAATAGAAACAGTAACATGAAAGATCAAGGAAGCTGTTGTTTGGCTTCTCCTGGGAAAGCAAAATGTATCATTAAACAGATCCAAGAAGGCAAAAGTGTTTACTTGATTTGTTTCAATCTTAATTTAAAAGGTCAAGCCTGCTCAGATGGTTAGCAGAGCTAAAACCAGTGAAACAGAATTAAAAATACCAGCTTATATTGGGGAAAGGATAGGATAGAGACATGTTTTCAAATCAGCTGGGCCTGACGAAGTTTTTCCTGTGGGAATGGCTGAAGAAAATCCAGAAAGTTAATGGTCACTTGTAAGAATATGGGCAGGGAAGATTTTGACAAAGGCAAAAACGTGAAGTTTATGTCTAAAAAGAGGGGAAAAGGGAACCTGAGACTTATAGAACGGTAGGTTTAACTTGAATTCCTGAGGGAAAACTGTAGCAAATAATCAAACTACTAGTAATTACCTAGAGGACAAAAAAAGAAAGTCTCAGGAAGCATGGACTTAGCAAGAATTTATCACATCAGTCTAACTTTGTTATGCCAGAGTAACAGGACTTGTGGGTAGGAGAGAAGTAGATGATGTCATCTGTATTGAATCCAGTAAAGCTCCTCACATTGTTTCATATGAATACCCATAGGCAAACTAGGAAATACAAGATTAGGTGATAATTTCATTAGATGGATGCGTAATTAGTTGGAAAGCTGTGTATAGACTATTTATCAGCATTTCACAGTCAAAGCGAAGGGATGTTTCAAGTCTGTCCTGATGTTGACAGGTTTTAATATTTTCTCTGATGCCTTGATGAATTATTAGAGTGTAAGGTTGTTAAATTTGCACAGGATACGTAGCTGGGGGGCAGCAAACAGTTTGGAACTTGATAGCAATTCAGTAAGGATAAATGTAAAGTTTCTATACTTAAGCAGCCATATGTTATGAGAGAATAAATACTTAGAGAGACAGCAACATGGCAAAAGATGATCTGGGAATGGCAGTGGATCACAATCTGATCTTGAGTTAACAGTGTGGTAGTGTAAAAAAAGGCAAATGCTGGACTGAGGTTTATAAATCACAGTAATTATTTCTCCTAATCCAAAATAACAGATTAAACGCACAGTGAGGAAACCTGAACCTGAACAATGGCCCTATTTTCCTTCCTGATGTTATGACTCAGTTAAAGAAGGAACATGTCCATTTTAAAAATTCTCCTCATCCAGGAAAAGGGTCTTTTTTCTACTCTCTTCCCAATCCACTTGGTTTTGAAGAAAATAAATTGGTGAGATGTGCCATCAACAACTTTCTCCATATCTGCTTGACGCTCTGCTCATTCCAATCTGTAGCAGACTTTGCTCTAGAAATAGAGTCCCAAATAAAGGCCAGCTGAAACAGATAAAATCTAATAAGTGCAATATTGCAGAATACTTATATGCTGTCAGCTACTAACATACATAAACCTAAGGAGGGTTTATATCCCTGGTGGCTTTCTAAATACTGCTTTACAGAAAGCCAGTCCTAGCTCAGAGTGACATTAGTTCTTTCTCCTCTCTTGTGAGTTCCCACTGCCAGAATTTGATTAGATAATCTTTTTCCTTCAAATAGCCAGCTGCTTATGAAATGACACTGCTGATACTTCATGATAACACAGAATAAACTAGCCACCATGACATAAAATCACTGTGGACATTTTATGAGGAAAGAAACTTTCAGCTTAACCTTTATAGAAGAAATCTGTCTGGTTCCTACAGTCCATGATTTCAGAGCTCCCAAATGTTTGAGCCATCTCCCAGCTCTTTGGACAGTCTGGAAACAGCATAGGAAAGCCCACACTGTAATCAGACCCATTCTGCAATTGATTTGGTTGCAAATTTTCATGGAAACTGTGGAATTTGAGGCATAACATTGTGTAAAAGGAAAGAAACTGTCCAGCTGCTTCCATATACAACATTAATATGAGAATAAAAGAGAATCAGGAAAGGTTTCAGTCACTAAGTCCCTCGCCTGTCTTTTTTCTCTTAGCAAAGATCATTCACATTTTATGCCCCATAAATCTCACAATTATTTTATTGTATTTTCCCTTGAATGTGTATTAAAGTGGGGAAGCAAGTCACCATCAGCGAGATCCAGAAACCTTTGTATGCATACTAGTTCTTCAGTGCTGTTTTCTCCTCTGTCCTTTGGACCAACCTACTCCTTGTAGGAGTCTTTCTCAGAATTAATGACGCATAACTGTGCTCTGTATGTGTGTGTAGATGCATGTGGGTTTTCCATGCCTTTTTGTACTACTTCAATTCTATCATTTGTCTTGTGGTTTCACCCTCTCACCCCTTCCTTACAAAATGCTATAAAAAACACATTTGAAGTAAAGCCTTCAGAGCCATTATCAAACAAGTGAAGAAGTATTTCAGTCTTTCTTTCTCAGGTATTTTCAGCTAACTCTGCTTTAAAACAGAAAAAGACCCTCAATTTTTTGTGTGAAATTTCATGTTTATGTTAAAACTTCTGAGTACAGTTAGATTCACTTAGTTCCCTCCATATTTTATTTGTAGTATATTGATTCTCCAGCACTTAGCTATTCATGTAGCATTTCTATTTCTTGTGTGTATGTGTTCTTTTACCTTTCTTTGTGTATGGTTTATTTTCTGCCCCTGTACAGTCCTCTCAAATGCAGCACTTACCTCGAGTATTATTAGTAGTGTTTTAAAATAACCCTGTTCCTGCTGCATGAATTCATTGAAGACATTTTTCACAGTTTCTCCATTTTATCTCTTCATTGAGACCTTCCTGTGATTTTCCTGCATATACATAATGCAGCAAAAGATGGATTTTGGAACATTAGCAGGAAGCAGAGAAGTCATATTCATTTAAAGGTACTCCCATAGTACAACCGTGTTTTCTATGGCATTCTACCTCGCGATATTTTTATTTTGTGAATAGTATAGTCTCTTTCATAGACCTTTGTTTGATTTTAGTATTCATTATACAGTTGCAATGAGACTTTGTCATTAATTTTTTCATGTATTCCTGCTTTTCAGACTTCCGTAGCCAAACCTTTCCATTTGAATATGCTGAGAAGATGAGTAAGGAAACATATTAGGTTTCTAGGAGTGGAATATTGTTCATATCTGAGTATCCTTGTCATGCGGGCCTTGTTAAAAATAGTCACCCAAACCAGATAAAACAAATTTGAAGATCAAGTTCAGTCACACTTTTATTTAATCTGTTTTGATATTAAAATTATAGGAGTTTTTGCCATTGCCAAAGGCAGGTTATCAGAAATGGAAGTTGCAGAAATATTTGAGTGACAGCAGTCATGAGTCACAACTTATTTTTTCAAAGCTTCTTCAATAAGTTAAGAAGGTGGTTTTGCACATATGCATATATGGTACCTATGAACAGTTGATAGAAATTTCACAGAAATATTAAGAGCGGCAAGAACCCTTTATCTTACTGATACCAGTGCAACTAATCTCTTGTTATAAGCTAGAAGTATATTTAGGAATTGAGTGAAATTCTTAGTTTTTATATGGACTCATGCATTTGACTGTGTCTAAAAATGCATGTTAAAGCATGTATTTTTCTCAAGCATCTGAAAAGATTTATTTTTGGTTCCCAAAGAATGATTGTGTGCCTTGCAAGCAATATCCCCAGAAATATAAACCTAGCTTCTGAAAAGAAATATTATATTAATATTTAACAAAATTATGTCACATTATGATTATTTCTGATTAAGTAGTTGTGACTGATATTTTAAAGTTTGATCATCAAGCAGAAGGAAAAGCTAATGGGAATCTTAACTGGGAGTTTCCTTTTGCCTTAATGTCACTTATGGCATTGGCTACTTTCATTCATCTGGTAGTCTGCTTTGATTGTTTGATATTCTAAGCAATTCACAGTGGCCCCAAGACCTCAGTAATGATAGGACCTCCTTGCATGCTATGCTGTTTTCACTCAGGTGGGAAGAATCTTTTCTAGAGAATGATTAGCTGTTCATATATGGCCTTTTTTAGATCTGATCTCTCGTGACTAGTCTTGGAAAGCTTTTTTCCTTTGTACTCTTTTAAACTTGAAAACATTGTATAGTGAAGAAAAATTAGAATGGACAGTTAAAAAGCCAGAGATTCATCTTTCTAGCTTGCTTTTTGATTTAAAACTAATCATTTTTTAAAAGGAACAAAGGCTACTCTTTCTGACTATGATAGGTACAGTCAGATCAAGCAGGTATGTTATCTAGTTTAGTTGTACCATCACGTAGCACAGTTTAACTGTAGCTGTCATGTCATTAGAACTTGTACTGTATTGTTTAGCACTTGGTTGTGAATCAAGGAATTGAAAATAGTGACCAATTAAGTGAGCTGTCAATAAGATTAAAGGACAGGGATGGAATAACTACATGTTAACATTCTGTTCTTGTGCATACAAGTGAGCTCTGTAAACAGCTACAGAGACAAGAATGGCACAAGATCATTCCAGTAAAATATTATCACTGAAATTTACAATTCTCGATTTTTACTATTAGAAATACTCTGAGAACGTTGCTTCAAATGTTTCTGGTTTTACATTTTTCAATCTGGGTTTGTCAGCAAAGAAAATTGGAAGATTTTTTCTGATGTCTTGACTTGCTCCACCCCATATCTAGAGTAAGTGAGAGGCACTTTGATTTTTTTTCTCAGAGAGCTGTTTCAGTCCATGTACTTCAAAGCAATGGGGAAAAAAACTGGCAGAAGCACCTGCCTAGAGAACTGTGTGGTGTTTCCTGTCATATGTAGTGTCATTTGGAATGTGAATATTAGTCAAGATTGACGAAAGCAGCAGTTGCTGCTCATCCTAAAATGTTTTAACAAGCAACTGATTAGTTTTATTACACAAAAAGACAATTTCAAGAAGAGCTGAGCAGAGCTCAGAGAAGATAAAGCAAACACTGAATGTCTAGACATTTCCCTACCAAGAAGGGTAGTTGTTAAGTTTTACAGTGTAATTTCACAGGTGGTTAACTGTGTGACTTCTAATATTTGGATGGCTTTTTTTTTTTATTACTCCCATAATCTTAGTAATGCTTTGGAGTTTTGGGGGGACTTCCAAACAATCACTACTTCCACAGACCTGTATTCTTCACTCTACCCCAGATCACTTTAAAGTTACAGAGCACTGAATGACACCATCTGACTAACACATGACACATAGGAGACCAGAAAGACCTCCCAGCAGCCAGGCTACCAGTAAAGTCAGGGAATCCCATTTCTGGCTTTGCAGTCAACAATTATCTACAACCCCTTTCTTCTCAAATGGTGCCACAGCTCCCTCGCATCTCTAGTTGGCTGTGCAGTGGGCTTGCAATGTGTAAAGTCACCAGAGCATCCAGCCTTCTATTTCCTTGTCATTTTGAATAAGAAAATTGTGAGAACAATAGAGACTTGTAGTCAAAAGGGCCCTGTCCACTCCCCCAAAAAGTGTTTATCCCTCCACTGCAGCTGCTGATTTTGTCAGAGTAGTAGTTATCCAGACATCATATAGTTGCTTTTGGAAGTGGCCAACTGGGACTCAACCAATGCTGCTGTTTCTGTTCATACCGTCTTTATATGGTGTGCAGATGAACCAGTCCAAGGAGGAACATTTGAGCAGGTCCCCTGAAGACAGAGGACAAGACTTACCCTCAGCAATTCTGTGAAACCCCATGCTCATGTAGAAAATTTGAAGTAGTACATCTAGTGTTGGTCACATCTCTCTTTAGGAAGCAAATCTCCCTGCAATGCCTTCCTGATACTGAGTGGGCATCTGGACACATGTTGTAACTACACTTGTACCAAGAGGCACACACTGTCATGCACAGGTGAACATCTTCAGGAGCTGCAAGCAAGCAGGACGATGGGCCTGCACTGCTGATGGAAACATTCTGAATAACAGTGTACTTGAACCATGCTTGGAGCTGGATCAAGTCAGGTGGAGTTTGCCTCTGCAAAACTGAGATAGGTAGTTGGTCAGGAAATACTTTCTCTAAAGCATCATTGATCAAGATATCCAGATAAGGGGTCATAGCTTTACTTTATCTACCATGTAGATCTGATCTTCGTGCGCACCATAGAGGAAACACCTCTATTTTCCAGTGAAGATGCACATTTACTCACTCCGTTTCTCTCATAGCCACCCAAAGTCCCCTCCAACAGCCCTAAGTTTTCAACTTCCTTCTGAAGCTGCCTTCCAAGGCAGTCTGTCTGCAACACCACATAATCCTGAAACATCTTCCTCAGACTGATGAGGAGGTTTTCTTCCCAAAGAGAACGTCAGATTCAGAAGAAGTCTTGTTACTCCCTTCATCAGACGATTCCATTATTCATCCTTCCCTTACCTCATACAATCAAAGAATCATCGCCTCACCAAAATACTCAAGACTTTCAGGAATGCAGGTGCTGGTAAGTCAGGAAATCGCCCGTCCTTTCTCTCCATACAGTCATGGAGACTTTGCCCCACTACACTGCCCACTGTTTTCAAAGTATGACGTGCCCACTTTATTCTCCTGTTTAGACTTAGCTGAAGACTGCAATGAAGAGTGCACTTGTGCAAAAATAAAAGCACCATTACTGAAAACAACTACAGATTTTAAAAGCATTCACTATCAGAAAGTATTAAAAGTTTCTGTGTCCTTCCTGTTACTTAGCACTGTTATGCCAGACAGCTATCTGAACTGGCTAAATTTTTGTTCCGAAATTTACCTCCACCTGGCAGTGAAGTGCCTGCCACCTAGTGTTACTCCTGTCTCCTCAAGGTTTTTTCTCTTTTCTTTCCCTGCAAATTTTGCTGCAGTTCTCTACAGAAATGAAAGGCCTTTGAATTGAAACTGATGCTCCTAGACAGTACAATGCTGTTGTCATCTATGCATTTACATTTTCCATTCTCCTTGGCTTGGCTATTTACTAGAAATACCAGCTTTCTATAGCCTTAAGACAGAAAGAATGTCTTACACTGTGTACTTCTAGAAGCTGTTGCAATGCCCTGTAGGGCATCCTAACTGTTGTCCTAAATTGAGATGACAGTGTTGCTCATATTAAATTGCCTTCTTGCTTGGCTTGGCATGCTGGGATCCATATCTATTAATGCTGGAGTGTCCAAATGTCCTGCTAGGAAAGCAATTTGTTCCTCAGTAGGGTGTCAGGGAAGCAGCTGGTCTAAGAAACTATCAGAGGTGATGTTAGGGGCAAGTTGTGTTTTTCTTGATTTAATGGAAATTTTTACTGATCCATCTCCTTGCCTGTCCCCACCACTTGTCAACAGGGCAGCACATATCCATCTTCAGCCATCTCCTATCCCTCCCGACAAGCCTGTCATATCTCCCTTGTAGAGAGACAGGCTTTCACACAGCCTGAGCTGCATAATAGACACTTCAACAACAGCAAACATGTTATTAATGGATTTTTTTAAGAAATGCCCTACAGAGACACAATTTCAGAACATTTTTGCTAAGTATCAGTTTTTAAACCTCCACTTGGAGAGAGAGACTCTCACAAACTGAGGTTTATTTTTGTCCCTCTTCTCCTTTTTGCACATATACCATAAAGTACTTTTAACCCCTTGAGTAAATTTTATCAGTTTGTCTTTTTTCCATTTATATTTTAAATTAGATTTTGAGTCAGCTAATAAAGGAGAAACATGAGGTTTCTGGCTCCTCATTCAAATGGCTTATTAAAGTTAATGTATGTTAGCTGCTGTTTGAGAGAATTATTATGGGGGTGCCTACATTTATGAAGCTAGACTATGGTTATGGCAGAAATCATTTTCTGGTCATCTCAAGAGGAAGCAGTGTACAAGTAGGGTGTGACAGTCTATATCTTTATGGCTGTAGTTACAACACGATACAGGTAAGTGCAACATAAGGTGTATGATATGACTTGCTAACAAATAAGGAGTATGCATATTAAAGCATACTTCTTAATTAGGTCTGCTTGAAAAATTCAGGAGGGCTCTACATATTTAATGATACTGTCTATATAGGTTAAACTGTATGTAGCAAACTTCTTTACTTAGAGACCACAATGTTTATATCACAGAATAAATTAGAAGTCCTGACAACAAATTCTGGATTAAGGAGTATGTAAGTGTTCGGTTAGAGCTAAACTCATTTTCTTTCTAAGATGCAACAAAATAGTTTGAACTCTCAATGTAATGGAATGTAGTAAAGAAAACAACCCTAACCTTAGCTTGCTTAATTGTTCCTCAGTACTTCCAGATGTCTCTTAGGACTGCAAAAGCTGCATCATTTTTCAGAAGGCAGCTGCTGAGAAATAGTTTTTTAACTATTTAACTATAAAATGGACTGTCAGATTTTAATCTGAATTAAGACCACTAGGATATGACCAGGATATGTCAACTATATTTTTCTTACTACTTTAAACAGCCACTTACACTATCTGTACTATAAAATACACCAGTGAGGCTAATAAATGCTTCCCTGCTACTTATATTCATTTTAAATGTCTTTCTGGAGTTATACATTATAACAGACTTTTGAAGTTGAAAGTGCAAGAAAGAAAAAGTTTTAACTTGCAGAGTTTACATGCTGCATTGAAAATTCAAATGCTCATATAAACCTGGCCCACTTTTTTCCTGATATCAGTGACAAAGGTTTACTTGATTTTCCTTCGGCTATAGCTGATATCATAGTATGGAAATGTCAGAAACCCTCAGCCTGTAGTGTAGTAAAATGGATAGTGTGGTGCAGGATAAGAAGGACCTTTATTTTGGCAGGGAAGAATGAAAAGTTAATTTTACAACTTTTTCCAATTAGATTGAGAAACTCTTTAAAAAGCACCACATAATCTCCCTACAGTCCTCTAGTGCTATCTCATCATGTATTTAATCCATAAAATGCATTTGTTGCATATGAAAGACTGTGATGGTTAATTTTTGAAACAATAAAGCAGCATTTCTTTTCTGTACAGCAAAATGGTTTTTAATGTGATATTTTTGATTTCTAAATGCTTAATCAGATAATTATAAGATGTGTTAGTTCATTTTCACAGGCAGTTTTTCATAGCGATATCTTTTTTTGAATTTGTCACATATTTTCCATAGTAGGGTCATTATAAAAATACCAAACTTTACCAAACATATAATTTAATCTGCAGGTTGCTATATTTTTAAAGCACTTTGTTTGGGAGATTTATTGATATGGACGTTATAAGAATGAGGTTTTGCCAGCATTAATACATATACCTGCTGTCTCTTGAGGGAATCCTAGCATCTTCATGGTCTGGATCTAGGATTAATATTTTGGCAGGGCTTGATTTTAGATTTAGCTGAGTTACAGCTATCTACAAATTATTGTTTACAGGTATCCTGTTGGAATTTTTTTCCAAATACTGACAGATGGGGTTTTTTCCTTCTCTCTGCCTATAGATATTGTGATGTAATACTGTTCAATATAGAATTTATGTCACCATTACCAATTTTCATCTGTATTCTCTGGCTAGGAGTTTTCTTGTGTCGTCTGTTTGTATAATGCTTAGCACAATATAGTTCCTAACCCATAGAATTGTGCTTAATGAATTAAAAAGCATTATATATATATATGTGAATATGTAATTGAATACATATAAGTATATACTTCACCCTTACATGTATGATTTTCCCGTAGATGCAGTAATAAACCAGCAAACTTTACAGAAAAAAAAAGCCAAACAATAAATTATTTTTTAAATGTGACAAAAATATCAGGGAATTTTGGGCCTTTACTTACTAGGGCATAGATAGTTTTACTTACAAGCCCAATGAACAAAGTAAAACATGCCAGAAATAGTTTAGTGCAAATATTATGAGGGATTTTTTTCTTTTCATGAATGAAGGTGTATAGTGAATTGCAGATATATGTGCATATTATAGTCACAAGTGAAGTAAAGAAAACCAAGAACTGTATGTCCCCAGCAGGTTTCCAGTTTACAGTTCCATCTCGAATGACATTTACTATACTACATAATTGATGTTCCTGCATCAACAGTATATTGCAGATTTGCATTGGTTTTTATATTTTATTATAAAGATTATTCAAGAACTAAATATGGGAGACTTTCTAACGTCCAGTCCCTTATTTAGATCTTACATCTTACTGGAATATATGACGAACGATTCAATTCTGTGCTACATTATCCATATGAACATGAGAAAGGTATACCATCATTTCAAATATACTTTCTCCTGTGTCTTTTCTCCTTTGGTAATTATGTTGTTTTATACATTTTTCATTAATATTGGAAAATGTCTTGGCATTGAAACTCTATTATGGGGGAACACAATGAGATTGATTTAAAGGTGTCAAGGTGACAGTAGCCTGAAAGGGAAGTCCATGGAGATAATAACTTGAGGGGGTGGCAAGCATGAGGCTGTAGATATTTCCCACATGCATGTGCTTATTTATTTGCTGTTGTGTTTAGAACAAACTTTAGGTACAGCGTATATCTAAATAATCATCACAGTAGAAAGAATCTGAACTCAGAAACTGCATATGAATACTTCGACTTTGAGTACTTCCATAGCTTTTAATGGAAATTACTCCTGACTTGATTTTATGTTTGCATATACAAATCAATGGAATAGAAGAAAATCTGAAATATTCCAGGTCATCTTCTTAACTCTCCTGCTGATCTTGTTATACTAATCCATCCGTTCACAGCAGTAAAACTGGATTAATCAGATTAGTGCTAGGGAAAGTCAATTTAAGATAAAGCAGCCTCACTGAAATTTTAGTATGTCTGAGATTGGCCTGAAAGTGACTGGGTCATGATTTGGTGGAACATGAAGTCACCTTTTCCTCTCATCCTCAGCTATATCAACCCGGCTCAGAAGCTGGGTAAGAATAAAAAAAATGTTCTCTGCTAAATTGCTTCTCCAATGGAGCTTGCTCTTGTTGTAGTCTTTGGAAATCCTTAAGATGAAGGCAATATAGAGCTGGGAATAGTTTTGTTATTCATTGTACGCAGCAAAAGCTTTAAGTTATCTTTAAGACATTTTGCTTGTGAAGTGATGAAATAGAGAATAATGAAGGCAGGAAATCGTAGTTTATCTAAAGGCAATTGAGTTTCCAAACTAAAATTATGTGAGAATGTACATGAGGAGAAGTAGCATACATACATTTGTCATACAATTCTAATTTTAAAGTCTGAAAGTGAAATAATTGAGGAATAATTTAGGAATTTGCCTGTGTTGTGATAAATGGTCTGCATGTATGCTTGTAGGCAAATGGATACCCTTCCACAGAAGGATGTAAAAGGCTTCTTGTCTGGCTGAGTATCTAATTTTCAGTAGATTTACTGATGGTGATAATTCTGCTGTTTCACACATTTTATATAAGAGATTGCTTTCTTTTTTTTTTTTTTTTCTTTGTTAAGGTGTTTTAATTCAGCCATTTGATTTTTCAGAGTTTAAATGCTGCCCTTTTTCAAAGTGCCTGCTCATTATGAATATATTGTATAGTATTAATAATATTCTCAGACTAATCTCCTCTCCCCTCTTTCTTTCTCAGATCTTTCTTATTGTTCTTTTCTTTCCAATTTCCTTTATAACAACGAGTAGTACAGGCTATGTTTAAACTGTGGACCATACATAGGCAGATGTGCAGAACCAGATATTTCAGTGTCTGAGATGTGTGACACATCCTTATGTAAGCCATTCTTGTTGAAAGCCAGTAATAATATACACAATAAATGTAGCAGTGTATGTACATTTTGTCCTCATTCATTGTTGTATGTAAATTCTTATTGAAATAACAGTAAAATGCTCTCCTGAAAATGTTGACTTTTGAACAGTGAGTCTCATCACTGGCCGCACTTATGACACTGCACATGTCCAGATCATTAAAGGGTACCTGCATGTTAAACCTTATTTGAGAACCTGTGATTTGAAGCTTTGGTACCTGGGGATTGAATAAGTTCAGAGTATGTGAGCAAATTAATATTAATATGAAATTTAATGTTAGAGAATTATTATAGTGACATTGAGGTGCTCTGTGTGTGTGTGTGTGTGAGAAAGAATGAGGAAATTAAAAAAATTCTTCCCTGTGCTGCAGCTGAAAGCTCACAGTGAGACAAAGTCCATCTCGTGATAAAAATGAATGCCACTGCAGGAGCTGTCTCCACAAAACTGAGATATTGTTTTCTCAGTCTAACATTTCTCCTGCCAGTTGGCAGATTTTTTTTTAAGAAAGCAACCCATCTGCTGCTTGAACCACATAGTAACTTTGCAACTCACTGCTTGCACTGTTGTTTCTCATCTTGACCTGTGATCAAAAGGTATTTGTGATTCAGTGACATTGCACCTAAGCAATAAAATCAGAATATTTTAAGCAAACACAGTCCAGGAAATAATTGTATATATTTATTTTGAGAGCAGGATGTGTGGCAACCGATGACACTAGTAAACATCAGAGGTTTTAGGGGCTCCTAGAAATTAGTGTTCCCCCAAAGACTGTGCCCTGTTAACACTTCTTATCCTTTGTTCCCTCTAACAGCAATTCTCACAGCACTACTGTGAAATTTTTAAAGGAATAGTTATCAAAAAGGTTCATTACTTTTCTGTGAAAGATGGGTCACTGAAACTAAAAAGATTGAGATTACTGAGATTGCTTTTGAGATTATTGAGATTATTTCCCATTTGAGGGAGATTATTTTCCATTTTTGTGATAATATTTCTTATTGTGACATATATAGCAATGGATGATTTTCACTTTCTCTCAGTCCTTGTTGGAAAATGTTTTTCTGTTTGCATAAAAAGCAAATTGACTGCTTTAGTTTAAATATTACTGCACTTAAAATACAATAGAGACTCTTTCCTTTATAGGACTTTGCTTCCTCTACTATTCAGAAAGATTGCTGTTTTCCCCTTTGAATCAAGGTGGTCAGTCTGCGTGAGAGAAATCTGATCAATGGAGCTTGGTACTTGTATCACAGAGGACTATCAGGGGTGGGTCATCTTTCTGAAGTGTGTTCTGAGACTGGATTAATTTCTTACTCCTTTCTCTGCTGATGATTACTCTGATCAGTAAAGAGACCACATCAGTGACCGATCTTTTGGTTCAGCCATCTAATGAAAGAGAGACTTTGAGTCACCAAAGGAAACAACATAATATCATATAAAAATGTTATATTTGGCCCAAAACAGTACATTTCACTTCTGTAGCAAGAAATATTTCTGTTGTAAACAGAGCAACAGAAATGCTGGGCTAGATTTAAGTCAAATCAACAAAGGAGGAAGAGAAACTGCAACTTCCCTTCTCTCCAGGAGGTAGGAAACACTTGTCCAACACTGTTCATCTGATGGTCTTTGAAGTACTTTCAAGGAGACTTCTCCAAACGTGCGGTGGTGTTCAGGGCATTTCGTCTCTGCGAGACGAGGGTTCAAGGCTTCTCAGGCAGAAGAGGGAACTGCTGTCTCCTTGTCATCTCCTCCTGGGCTTTCTTGCTTTCGTGAATATAGGCTGAAAAAGCAGAATCCACCAAACCTATCTGCCTAGCCTATGTCAAATCCACAAATAGTGTTGGTAGGGCTGAATCAAATTTTCTAGTGAATAAAACTCATACCTGCTAAATTAGCTTTCCCTATTCAGCATGTGGAAAAGGATTTTGGCTTCTGTCATGTCATAAAGTAAAATCAAATGGCAAAATTATGTTCTGCAGTTTCAGCAGGCTCCACACCCCCCCAAAAAAACTCACCCCCAAAAAAACCCTTTCAGACAGTTCTGTCTGTCCAGTAAATATCCCAAAGGTGTCCAAGAAACTTAAAAGAGGAGCAAATGAGAGAGACCATGCTGAATTTGTTAAAACAGACAGATGGCTTGAACGGAAAAATAGCTTATTCTCTCCCTCAACTATAATGTTCTCAGCAAGTGTCTCTGTTGAAAGGATAAGCATGAGAAGAGATAATAGGATACTAAGATAACTAGGAACATATCAACAAAGCCAGTCTGGCACAGAGTTATAAACAAAAATTATCTTGGTATTATTTGAAGGCCCTTCGCATGCTGGGAGCTACAGCCCCTGCTTTTTTGTTTGGAAAAGGTATTCATCACATTGTTGGATAAAATCTATCAGGAAATAAAACCTGTTTGGTTCATGTTAGTCTACTGGCTGGGGACTATTCTAAATATTTTTTGAGAAATTTGGCACAAGTGTTAAACACCCACTTTTGTGAAGCATATGGTGTGGTGTAATGGGTTGTCTAACTGATTTTTAACAGATTGTTGGGTCAAAGAGATTATAATATCAGCCTCTTTTTTTCCACTTCTGAATTCACTGAAAACCTATCAGAGGGAAAACAAAGAATGTTATGGGGGTGAAGAATAGAGTAAAAGACCATTTAAAGTCACATACCCTTGGGAAAAACAAATTAAGTGGCTCTGAGACATTACGAACAAAGAAATCTAGTCATTTTTAAATGTATCTTGGGGACTGGGGAGGAAGCCTTATGTAGAAAATTATTTAGTTTCTAGAATCCCTAAAAGCCATGCAGTAGACTTCCATGTCACTCCTTTAATAAGTAGGAATTTTTAAAAGTTGCTATGATTTAATAAAGAAAAGTGTAGCTCAAGGTATTAAAAATCTGTTACAGACTGTCAGTGTTGCTGATTCAAGTGTAAGCTAGAATAGTTTAGTTCACTGATGTTCAGTGAGTGGATTGTGATACACAAGGATGGTGGCAGTTACTAGAGTTGGTCTGCAGAGTCACAAGAAATGCCATTCTAGTGCTTGTCCCTTCAAATTGAGGATATACAGAACATTTTGAGGGCTGATGGTGGTCTGTGACCTCAAAGGTTTGAGACACCATGGCTTTCACATGTTTTTACATACAAATAATTTACTTTGGGGCCTTCAAGACAGAGTTTACATGAGATTAAAGTTCCATAAACATGTTGGGCTAAGTGTTTTCAAAGGGGTAGTTATATTCCCAAGAGTGAGACTACAGTAGCATTATTTACAGTGATGACAGCTTGAGTCATCCTTTTACTTACACACTTAAATGTGTGGCAGGTTTTGTGTTTGTTCAGTGGCTGGTGCAGCATGTACCTAGTTGTGAATGGGGTTCCTTGGCATTACTACAATAAATTTTTTAATGTTATCAGTAACACACAATAACAGGAACTGCATTGACTCCAGTAGAGCCATTTCTGTTTCAGAATGCTATTTAGTATGTGAAGGTGGCCAAAACTGTCTCTTTGCTTGAATTGCTAAGATTTTTCAAATTTGAAATTATCTTTGATACTGTTGAACTGACGTATCTGTCTGAGATTAGAAACCTCCCTCTCCTGAAAATTGTCATGGCTTCAAAGATAAAATGAAAAAAATCATTGCTCAATTTTTAATCAGTTGTTATTCCTACTTATTTCATTAGGGATTTTCTTTTGTTAAAAATGGATGAGTACTTGAAGGTTTTGGTACTAAGACATTTTTTCTTCATTGATATCTCCAAATGGTGAAGGTAACTGAATATCACCATATCTTATGTTTCATGAGCAAAGAGGATTACCCTGACTGCAATGAATAATCACTGTTCAGCAATCTAGAGACAGAAAACAGCAACAAAGTCATTAGGTTGCTCTTTTCTAAATCTCATGCAGGGCAACAAATTGAACTCTGTGCATTTGAACAAGAATCACCATTATTAGAGAATAAATTTAGTAATATCCTGAGGTACTCCTAGCACTGGAAAAAAAGTATCTCCATCTGTTGGTGAGTTAATAGATCAGAATATTACACTTGATATCTAGCATTGAAGGAAGGAAAACCTATTGCGGGACCTAAATAGTTAAATATATCTTTTTCTGAAATCTGTCTTACACCACAAAGAGAAAAGTTATAATACTAAAATTGTTAAGTCTTCCAAATTGCAGAGCAGTGTGTGCCTAACGCACCTGGCAATTTTTACTTGTTATTTGGAGAACACTGTCTGGTTTTGCACAGTTTGCGCCATACAGTGTTAACTGTTCACGCTCCCTGTTCTTGATCTTTCAATTTTCTGCCTACCCCAGTCACTCTGTTGCATTTGAAAAAACATCTACATCAAAGCCAGAAACAGGGATGAGATGGGAGCACAGCTGCTGGAATTATGCAGTAGCCATTACCCACGTCAACTTTTCCCAAGGTTACATTTCTTCAAGGTCTCATAAGAAGCTTTTTAACTATTTGAAGCTGTTGGTTTATATTTGTTCACAGCAGCTTCTCATAGGCCTTACTTACAAGAAATAGCTGAACACATGCTCATTCACATGGTATGGTGATAATTCTTTTCCTAATTCAGATAAAACAGCATGATAAAGGAAACATTAGGTTCTACTGGCCTAATTTGTTGTTCAATGAATGTACGTAATCTAAATAGAGATCTCATATCACAAGTAGCATCAGACTGTCTACTTTCATTAAAAAAAGATTATAAAGCACTTATCAGTCAAACCAGTCTGATAAAAAGCACAAGGGATGGAGTGATAAATTATTGTTAAAGAGTTTATTATCTAATCTGGCCAACATTTACATAGGTACAAATATATGTCTCACTGGTGGAACTTCAGTTTCATTGCTTATAATTGGAGCTGAACTGAGTTTACAGAGTGCCAGAATGGTTTAGAGGAGGATTGAGCAGCATCTGTCGTTGTGCAGGTGTTGGAGCAGCACAGTCATAATTCCAACATGCAGTTCTATACTTCTTGCATTGGGATTGTCACTATTTTACCTGCTGCCTCTACATCAATAATACCATGGAAAAGTTATAATCCTTGCCTCAGAGCTAAAACTTCGGAATTGGCATGATGAAAGGAAGTGATGACCAGAAGGGAGGGCGGGAGGGGAAGAAGCAAGAGGGTTACAGTAACGTGTTATTCCAATTGTCTAGGTTAGTTTCGTTTCTGCTTAGTTATTTCCTTTTCTTTTCCTTCAAGACTTACACTGTGGAGGATAGGTTTCCTGGGGGATTTACTCTGGCAAATGTTGTAACTGTCATACCAGATACAGAAATATTTTAGGAGATCATTTTTTTAATAGCTGTGAACCAGATCCTCAACTTTTCTCTGCTTTGTACTTGGGCAATGTAAAACAACCGGGAAATGCCCCGAGGAGGACCTTTGACATGCTTCTGCATTTTGGCTGATCCTTCCTTATATAATGGTCCCTGGTAGATTATGATGGTTCATTTTGAGTCAGGTCAATCCTGTTTAGCTCCTGAAGATACTCAGGAAATTCAGGAGAGTGGTTTGCAAATGTTTCTCTTCTTCATTCTAATATAGGAAATTAAATTAAAAGACCAATACATGATTCACAAAAGCTGCTTAATGAATAATTGGAGTGGGGAAGCAGGGAAGAACTCAAAGAGGAGGAAAGTAGATAACTATCTATCTATAAAGATAGATACTATCTGTCCACAAGATAATAACTGATGCTATCTATAGAAAGCATTTTCTATAACCATCTTTCTTTCAACATTTAATTTAGTGATCATAATTGAATCTGCAGTATACATTGTAAGATATACAAACTTGACAAGCTGACTGAGCTAACAATGCTATTGGATCCTTACTTAGGAATTTCAGAGATTTTGCTATCATAACTGTGCAAACTTAACACTACTTCGCTGTATTTTCTACTGCTTATTCACACATGCCACAGAAATGCTGCATATAGAACTTTGCAAGTTCGAAAGTCACAGGTATTAGTTTATCAGATAAATAAATGAAAGTTTACAGCAATAGCAAAAGCCTCTGTATAAAAGAATATACAGAAAGAATGTAATAATAATAATAAAGGAATCCAGAAAAAATCTCCGTACTGGTTCCCTTCTTCTCTGGAGAGGCAAAAATTTGGAGTAATAAATTTTAGCCTTTAATGTAACATCATTCAGAAACAAATCAGCCATAAGGAATGGCTGTCACAGCCAGAATACTTTAAACCATGATAAATGAATAGTGAATTGCTAATGTTACTGTATTCCAGTGGAGTTGCCTGTGGTTTCTAAGGTAAGACGATTAATGAAACTCCAACTGCTAATGGCTAAGAGTAGGTATTTGACCTCAGTGCAATCTGAGTCAATCAGAAGCTTGCAGAGAGTATCCTTAGGCTATTTTTTCCACTGTTAGATGACCTGTCTTTGTGTACTAATAAAGCATTACTCTTTCAGGCTGGCAGCCTGATACAGGTATACAGAGAACCACTGTAAGGCTGTCTTAAAGTCCTTTGTAAATCCCATCATAAGAAAGGAGGAGCTTGTTAAACGTACAGTCACAACCTGCAGTGCCACAGATATTGTGGACAGTGCTATAGGTCACAGAATAAATTACAGAACCCCCTATAATTGAGAGTCCCACATTTCTATGTTGCATAGCCACTGAACTAACTGTATGGGGTTTGTACTTCATCTTTTGGAAATGCAGCTTTCCTTACTGCTCCTGAAAGACTAAATGAAAGGAAATTTCAGTGATGAGAACTTGCACTCCTTAGTACTTTAATTATTTATACGTGAGAAACATTTTACAAAGCTTTCTGGGATCTATTTGTTTTGTGTTTTATGAATTTAACCAGATTCCCATTTTCTGTGGTCAGGAAAAGAACACGTTTATTGAATGCCCTTTATAGAAGTAAAATTGCTTTTTGGCTTGCAGGAGGTCAGGCAAGTAATTAACTTCAATCAACAAAAAGTGTCAGGAGTCCAGGGGAAATTATGCATGTATGTTTCTCAAGATTTAGTGATTATTGTCTACTCATCATGCACCAGTTCTTTAAGGAGCTTCTGAAAATGACTGAAAACAGTTCTTGCCTGTTGAAAAGCCTTTGTTATTCTGGATATGACTTAGTACAGTCTTCAGCAGTTAATTTATTTTTATTTAGGAAGTTAGCATTATGCTGCTGTATAGCCTAAAAGAATATTGTCCACTTTGATGATGGCTTTTTATTAATAAGTGATCAGGTACTTTTATTAACAACCTGATTTTTGAACCATTAGGCTACAGTTAAATCATGTTTCCAAGCTTTTCAGAGAAATATTTTTAAGTCAAAACTAATCAGGTGGCTCCTGGTGCTAAAGCATTTAGATAAACTTTACTATTACTAGATTCCAAATTAGTCACACATTTGGCAGCCCTGAATAAACTCACAGAAATTATTCAAAACCCTTTGGAAATTCAAAAGTAATACCCAAGTAGAACACTTTCTGCTTGTTACACTCACACTAGTCCTTATTCTATTATCTTTTAAAGACCTGCGTTTACAAAGCAGCCTGAGCTCTTTGGCAGTTGGCTTTATTCAAGCATGTTGGCTTGTCCTGTAGTCAACGACTCTTTAGGCACTGAAGTTTAATTTGAATGATCTGCTTTTTGTCTGCACCAAGATTTTCAAGCCTGTGTATAAAAAGTCTGCATAATGTCCTGCTCTTTTAAAAGGTGAATTAACAGTAAAGTTCCTTACAGTGTAGATACAATCTGAAACACAGTTTGCAAAAATGGCACTGTGGTGCACATGCTTGGTGCCGCATTATGCTTTCTGAAGCAAGGAACTGCCATTATATTTCATGTCTATAAAGTGCCTAGGAGAATGCAAGCGCCACCCCTCACTCTTACTGTTCATCCCACTGCCGTACAACTGATAGTTACCCATGAAGCAAACATCTTGAGCTGAAGAATCTATGCGTGTTGCTAACTCAGCCTGGACTCAAAATACCAATGTGAACACACTACTCTTGGGCCATTCCTTGTGATGAAGTTTCCATTGGAAGGACCAGGCAGCCCCATCATGCAAACCATTCCCTCAAATGTAATTTATTGAGGTAGTTGGTAGGAACTCAGTGAACCATTTTGTTTATGATGCACCAGGAGAAATAGAACCAGGATCACCATAGCTATTATCTATTACAGCTAGTATCACCAGTAGCTATGTGTCTCCTAAAACTCCAACAGCAGTAAGCAACAGTTGATTTTTTTTCCATTGAAGGCAGTTGATATGACTGAACATCCACAGGGAGTGATTCTGTTGAATGAGATAGCTCTGTCTTAGAGTCACTTTAAATAGTGCAAACAGAGGATTAGAGTTAAAGGTTTTATTCATCCAATATACAAACCCAAAACATACAGCATAATAGACAAAATATGTAAAATTGAAGAGGCTTATACAGAGAAAGCACATTGCTGAAAGCTGGCATGGAATGCCATGGTGATACATCAAGAAGCTGACAGGAAAAAGTTTAACTTACTGGAGTTTTTAGCATGTACTAAAATATTAAAACTTTCATCCAGTTGGCTTAAATCTTAACATGGAATAAAAAGGAGCAACTCATCTTGTTCCCATTTATACTCATGTCCAAACCTGGCTTATTATTTTGGAGCCTTAACTGGACATCTTTTCAATGATCCTCACTTTTTAAGATGGAGAATCAAAAGTAAGTTATCTAGGGAGTATTCTTGATGGACTTTTAGATCCCATGCTTTCAAAGAGTAAAGATTGGTTATATGTTCCTTCTGTTAGTATAAAGAGTTGCTTTAGAAGTATTTCTGTGTTAAATGAGTGTTGATTTACTGGCATTTCCACTAAAAAAAGGCTTTGTCAGACCACCTTCTTCTCTTTTACATCTGTTTCTCTGACATATTTATTCACTATTCTGTAGTATAATTACAGTAATCCTGTGAGTTGCTCACAGTTTGTGTGTTACTATGGGTGAAGGTTTACTTATCCATACTTTTTTCAGGAAAATGGACAGAGAGGTGGCATAAGTAGAAGCACAGGCTGAAAATAAATTCTGCCATCCCCCAACCAACTAGGGACAAAGACGTGAAGAAGCATGCATATATATTAATTTGCTGAAAACTTTGCTCCCCAGAAATGCTGTAGGAAAAGATTATTCAGATATGCTTAGGCAGAATTTCAATGTTATGTGACTGTGTGTGGAGATTAGTATTGCTATCACTGTTAGCATATGAAAGGGAAGTTAGGTGAACAGTAGAGAAATGGAATTTCATCAAATGCATGTTTTTTTACAAAAACATAGAATCTGATCTTTGGTCTTTGATCCCTTAAAACAAGGACTGCTTCTTTTTATGGTTAAAGAATAAGAAATCAAACTGTTCTTGTGTTAAAGGTAAACTGAAGAAAGTAAAAAATAAATATGTGATTCTTATGGATAATAATGCATCAAAGACAACAAAATCATGGTAGACCAATAAGAATGGTTTTCAAGTGGCTTCTAAATATACAGAGAGACAGTAAACCCAATATAGAATGGAGAAAATAAAATATACATGTAAGACTGAAACTGTAGTTATCATACAGGAAGAAGAAAGCCAGTTAAGTTGTGAAACAAGTACCCTTTTTATAAGGCAGTTTTCTCATTGGAAGAAAGAGTGGAAATAGAATAAGAGTACCTAATATTTTTCACTAGCCTGTCACTATAGAGAAATACTAAATTAAATGTTGTTCTAGGGACAAATTCAGGGCATACCCATTTGAATTAATAAGTTTAAAGAAAGTGTCTTTTGATCCTACTATAAAAATGTACTATTGAGACCTATGGTATTTGTATTAGTCTTTTACATACTGGAAAGCAATACTCAGACTTGATCAGACTTGAAAAATAGTGATCTTTTGATGGATTCTCTGCTTTTAGGGAAGGGAAAAAATGAAGGGAAGAATACGAGTCATGAGGTAATTCAAGTTGCTGATTCCTAGTAGATCACGATAAATTGTAGAGGGGCAAGGTTTTAATTAGTAAAGTGTATGCTTTGCTTGTCATGATGATTTAGATGTTGATATTGATGAACAAAAGTGGATACTAGCATCTATGATTCCATCGGGTCAATTTTGTGCTCCTTAGAGGCAGTCTTGCAATAAATAACACAGTCAATAGGGAGTAGAATTTGAATCAAATGTACTTTTTTTAGTAGTGAGTTGTTAATTGTTTTTCTTAGTAGAGAAATGCTGACTCATCACTGGAACTTGTCTGTCTTTCAATATTGTCCTGGTTTCAGCTGGGATAGAGTTAACTGTCTTCCTAGTAGCTGGTACAGTGCTATGTTTTGAGTTCAGAGCGAAGAATGTTGATAACACTGATGTTTTCAGTTGTTGCTCAGTAGTGTTTAGACTAATGTCAAGGATTTTTCAGCTTCTCATGCCCAGCCAGTGAGAAAGCTGGAGGGGCACAAGAAGTTGGCACAGGACACAGCCAGGGCACCTGACCCAAACTGGCCAACGGTGTATTCCTTACCATGTGACGTCCCATCCAGTACAGAAACGGGGAAGTGGGGGGCAGGGATTCGCCGCTCGGGGGACTGGCTGGGTGTCGGTCGGCGGGTGGTGAGCAATTGCACTGCGTATCATTTGTACATTCCAATCCTTTCATTATTGCTGTTGTCATTTTATTAGTGTTATCATTATCATTATTAGTTTCTTCTTTTCTGTTCTATTAAACCGTTCTTATCTCAACCCACGGGTTTTGCTTCTTCTCCCGATTTTCTCCCCCATCCCACTGGGTGGGGGGGAGTGAGTGAGCGGCTGCGTGGTGTTTAGTTGCTGGCTGGGGTTAAACCACGACAGTCCTTTTTGGCGCCCAACGTGGGGCACGAAGGGTTGAGATAACGGCAAACCTGACCAGAGCTTGTTAAAACAAATTTGTTATAAGCATTCATTATATCGGTCTAATAGTTGCTGGTCATTATGTTGATTTATGTGTTCTTAGAGTTGTTGCTCTGGTTTTTAAAGTTCTGTTATGTATCACCTCGCTTGCTGTATGTAGTCCCTCTTCTGCTGCTTATCATCCGTGGGAGGTGGATTAAGGTTTTCGCTTTGATGTATTGTATAACACTGGTTTATGGTATGATAAAGTCGTCGGCTGTGGGATTAATCCGGTACTTGCACCCAGCATTGTCACCTTTATACTGTGGAAGCCATCTGTGGGAAACTATTAATAATTATACCATTTACCTTTCCTCCTTGGAAAACCAGTCTATGGGTGGGATACCTTTCTTCCCCTCTCCTTTCTCCTTCAGTCCAGTTACAATGGTGTTTGAGAATTTTGAAAAATTTGAATACTCTTGGGATGTTGGGACCAGCACGGTCCTAGCCCTACTGCTAGGAATTAGCATGCTTCTGAATGTGGTTCAGCTCTCATTTAAGGTTAAACAACTATTTAAGAAAATCACCCAGAGATCTGCCCCAAGGCTGGATAATTATGAGTGGCAGGGTGTGTGGGGTAGTATGGGCAAGTACCTAGAAAAGTGGGCACCTCCAGTGTTTTGGAAATTCACCCCTGAACAAGTGCAGAATCCAGAAGAACTAGTAAAATATTTGGAAAAGGTATGCTGTCACCCCGGCAGCTCCAGAGAGATACAAATTACTGCAACGTGCTGGGGCCTGGCCCATGCCTATCGAGCCCTGTTCGACACCACTCAGTACCCTCAAGGGGAAGAGAAGGTCTCTGGACCTAACAACAAAACGATGAGCACTGTGGCTATCCAAACCTCAGCGACAGGCACTGCAGCCCCTCCAGCCTCGGCAATGAGCACGGCAGCTACCCAAACCTCGGCAACGGGCACTGAGGTCCCTCCAGCCCCAGCAACGAGCACAGCAGCTACCCAAACCTTGGCAACAGACACTGCGGTTATCCAAGACCCGGCGAGCGGTACTGCAACTGAACCAGTGGACCAACCTGCACCAGTATCAGTTGCCCCCGTACAGAAAAAGAAATATACAAAAAAACCAGTTCGCTTAGCGAAGGATGAAGGCGAACCAGGGTCATCACGGGAACAGGAGGAAGAGGCAGAACCAGAGGTAATAACCCGGTCCCTATCCTTGAGTGAGCTGCGGGATATGCGAAAAGATTTTGGCCGCCGTATAGGTGAGCATATTATCACCTGGCTCCTCCGATGCTGGGACAATGGGGCTAATAGCTTGGAATTAGAAGGTAGGGAAGCCAAGCAGCTGGGATCGCTTGCCAGGGAAGGTGGCATTGACAAGGCAATTGGAAGAGGGACACAAGCCATCAGCCTCTGGAGGCGACTCCTGTCAAGTGTGAAGGAAAGGTACCCCTTTAAGGAAGATGTTATATGTCAATCAAGCAAGTGGACAACCATGGAAAAAGGTATCCAATATCTGAGGGAATTAGCTGTGCTAGAGACAATTCATCATGATCCGGACAACCCACAATTACCCAAAGATCCAGACGAAGTCCAATGCACACGACCCATGTGGCGGAAGGTTGTACGGAGCGCACCATCGTCCTATGCCAACTCACTGGCAATAATGACCTGGAAAGACGAAGAGGCACCGACAGTGGATGAAGTGGCTCGCCAACTCCGTCAATACGAAGAGAATCTCTCCTCCTCCCTACAAGCCTGCATTTCGGCTGTGGAGAAGCTGTCCGAGGATTTCCAGCAATTCAAAGAGGAGATGTCCTGTTGCCCACCTGTAAGGACCAATATCTCAGCTATTAGGAGTGAGCGCTCCTCTGCCCAAGAGAAAGAATATAGAAGGTACACACCGCGAGGTGCCCTGTGGTTTTACTTATGTGATCATGGAGAGGACATGAGGAAATGGGATGGAAAACCTACCTCGGTCCTAAATGCACGGGTACGTGAGCTGCGAGGAAAAAACACCACAAAAGGGGATTCTACCAGGAAAAATGCCGCTCCGGTTTCCAAACAGAGTAGAAGGGCTGATCTTATTTCTGATCCTCTTGAAGGGACTTCTGAGCCAATTTTACGAGAAGTGAATACTGGATACTCTGACCAGAATTAGAGGGGCCCTGCCTCCAGCCAGGTGGAGGAAAGGGATAACCGGGTCTATTGGACTGTGTGGATTCGATGGCCTGGCACGTTAGACCCACAGGAGTATAAGGCTCTAGTAGACACCGGCGCACAGTGTACTTTAATGCCATCAAGTTATGAAGGGGCAGAACCCATTTCTATTTCTGGTGTGACAGGGGGATCCCAAGAGTTAACTGTATTGGAAGCTGAAGTAAGCCTAACTGGGAATGAATGGCAGAAACACCCCATTGTGACTGGTCCAGAGGCTCCGTGCATCCTTGGCATAGACTATCTCAGGAGAGGGTATTTTAAGGACCCAAAGGGGTATCGATGGGCTTTTGGTATAGCTGCCTTGGAGACGGAGGGCACGGAACAGCTGTCTACCCTGCCTGGTCTCTCTCAAGACCCTTCGATTGTGGGGTTGCTGAGGGTTGAAGAACAACAAGTACCAATTGCTACCACGACGGTGCACCGGCGGCAATATCGCACCAACCGAGACTCTCTGATTCCCATCCACAAGTTGATTCGCCAACTGGAGAGCCAAGGAGTGATCAGCAAAACTCGCTCACCTTTTAATAGTCCCATATGGCCCGTGCGAAAGTCTAATGGGGAGTGGAGACTAACAGTTGACTATCGCGGCCTGAATGAAGTTACGCCACCGCTGAGTGCTGCCGTTCCAGATATGCTAGAACTTCAATACGAACTAGAGTCAAAGGCAGCCAAGTGGTATGCTACAATTGACATTGCTAATGCGTTTTTCTCAATCCCTCTGGCAGCAGAGTGTCGTCCACAATTTGCCTTTACTTGGAGGGGTGTCCAGTACACTTGGAATCGACTGCCCCAGGGGTGGAAACACAGCCCCACCATTTGCCATGGACTAATCCAGACTGCACTGGAAAAAGGTGAAGCTCCGGAACACCTGCAATACATTGATGACATCATCGTATGGGGCAACACGGCAGAAGAAGTCTTTGAGAAAGGGAAGAAAATAATCCAAATCCTTCTGAAAGCCGGTTTTGCCATAAAAGAAGGTAAGGTCAAGGGACCTGCACGGGAGATCCAGTTTTTAGGAATAAAATGGCAAGATGGGCGTCGTCAGATCCCAATGGATGTGATTAACAAAATAGCAGCTATGTCTCCACCAACTAATAAAAAGGAAACACAGGCCTTCTTAGGTGTCGTGGGGTTTTGGAGAATGCATATTCCAAATTACAGTCTGATTGTAAGCCCTCTCTATCAAGTGACCCGAAAGAAGAATGATTTTCAATGGGGCCCTGAGCAACAACAAGCCTTTGAACAAATTAAACGGGAGATTGTTCACGCAGTAGCCCTTGGACCAGTCCGGACAGGACAAGATGTTAAAAATGTGCTCTATACTGCAGCTGGGGAGAATGGCCCTACCTGGAGCCTCTGGCAGAAAGCACCTGGGGAGACCCGAGGCCGACCCCTGGGGTTTTGGAGTCGGGGATACAGAGGATCCGAGGCTCGCTATACTCCAACTGAAAAGGAGATATTGGCAGCATATGAAGGAGTTCAAGCTGCCTCAGAAGTTGTTGGTACTGAAACACAGCTCCTCTTAGCACCCCGACTGCCAGTGCTGGGCTGGATGTTCAAAGGGAGGGTCTCCTCTACACATCACGCGACTGATGCCACGTGGAGTAAGTGGATTGCACTGATCACACAACGGGCTCGCATAGGAAACCCCAGTCGCCCAGGAATTTTGGAAGTGATCACGGACTGGCCAGAAGGCAAAGATTTTGGAATGTCGCCAGAGGAGGAGGTGGCACGTGCTGAAGAGGCCCCGCTGTATAATAAACTGCCAGAAAATGAGAGGCAATATGCCCCGTTCACTGACGGATCCTGTCGCATCGTGGGAAAGCATCGGAGGTGGAAAGCTGCCGTATGGAGTCCTACACGACAAGTTGCAGAAACTGCTGAAGGAGAAGGTGAATCGAGTCAGTTTGCAGAGGTGAAAGCCATCCAGCTAGCATTAGATATTGCTGAAAGAGAAAAGTGGCCAGTGCTCTATCTCTATACTGACTCATGGATGGTGGCAAATGCCCTGTGGGGCTGGCTACAGCAATGGAAGCAGAGCAACTGGCAGCGCAGAGGTAAACCCATCTGGGCTGCCGCACTGTGGCAAGATATTGCATCCCGGCTAGAGAATCTGGTTGTAAAAGTACGTCACGTAGATGCTCACATACCCAAGAGTCGGGCCATTGAAGAACATCAAAACAACCAACAGGTGGATCAGGCTGCCAAGATTGAAGTGGCTCAGGTGGACCTGGACTGGCAACATAAGGGTGAGCTATTTATGGCTCGGTGGGCCCATGATGCTTCAGGCCATCAGGGAAGAGATGCAACATATAGATGGGCTCGTGACCGAGGGGTGGACTTGACCATGGACACTATTGCACAGGTTATCCATGAATGTGAAACATGTGCTGCAATTAAGCAAGCCAAGCGGTTAAAGCCCCTGTGGTATGGAGGGCGATGGCTGAAATATAAATATGGAGAAGCCTGGCAGATTGACTATATCACACTCCCACAAACTCGCCAAGGCAAGCGCTATGTGCTCACGATGGTGGAAGCAACCACTGGATGGCTGGAAACATATTCTGTGCCCCATGCCACCGCCCAGAACACTATCCTGGGCCTAGAAAAGCAAGTCTTGTGGCGACATGGCACCCCAGAACGAATTGAGTCAGACAACGGGACTCATTTCTGAAACAACCTCATAGACACCTGGGCCAAAGAGCATGGCATTGAGTGGGTGTATCATATCCCCTATCATGCACCAGCCTCTGGGAAAATTGAGCGATACAATGGACTGTTAAAGACTACATTGAGAGCAATGGGGGGTGGAACTTTCAAACATTGGGATACACATTTAGCAAAAGCCACCTGGTTAGTCAACACCAGAGGATCTGCCAATCGGGGTGGCCCTGCCCAGTCGGAATTTTTACATACTGTAGAAGGGGATAAAGTCCCTGTAGTGCACATAAAAAATATGTTAGGGAAGACAGTCTGGGTTACTCCTGCCTCAGGCAAAGGTAAACCCATTCGTGGGATTGCTTTTGCTCAAGGGCCTGGGTGCACTTGGTGGGTGATGCGAAAAGATGGGGAAGTCCGATGTGTGCCTCAAGGGGATTTAATTTTAGGTGAGAACAGCCAGAATTAAACTGTATATTAGTTGCTATATAACCCTGCTACTGTATATTATCCTTACTATAATTATGTGCTATATCCATAGTACTATAGTAAGAATCACTTAGATCAAGCAAGAAAAGAACTGTGATAAAACTGAGCAAAGCGCAGTAGTGATGGAACCAGAACTGACTCCAGCATGCAACAATCCAACGGTGCACACCATCCTCCTGCTGTGCCAAATGTCACCTGCTTGTCACACTGCACTGAAGCCCAATTCTGCTCTACCGACTGAGAGGACTTTGCACCATCCCTCCTGCCCAGAAAGACTGGTATGACAGATGGAGCCCAGAGTCGGAAACTAAATGAACTCAATGAACATTTTATGAACATGACCCATGAACTAAAGGAATGATATCTCTGTGTGTGTATACATATATATATATATCATTGCTCATATGTCTTAAAGGGATGGAAAAGTGATGATTGATCAGGATGTAACTAAAGGTATGGGAACTGTGCATGACGTCAATGGTATAGAATAAGGGGTGGATACTGTCCTGGTTTCAGCTGGGATAGAGTTAACTGTCTTCCTAGTAGCTGGTACAGTGCTATGTTTTGAGTTCAGAGCGAAGAATGTTGATAACACTGATGTTTTCAGTTGTTGCTCAGTAGTGTTTAGACTAATGTCAAGGATTTTTCAGCTTCTCATGCCCAGCCAGTGAGAAAGCTGGAGGGGCACAAGAAGTTGGCACAGGACACAGCCAGGGCACCTGACCCAAACTGGCCAACGGTGTATTCCATACCATGTGACGTCCCATCCAGTACAGAAACGGGGAAGTGGGGGGCAGGGATTCGCCGCTCGGGGGACTGGCTGGGTGTCGGTCGGCGGGTGGTGAGCAATTGCACTGCGTATCATTTGTACATTCCAATCCTTTCATTATTGCTGTTGTCATTTTATTAGTGTTATCATTATCATTATTAGTTTCTTCTTTTCTGTTCTATTAAACCGTTCTTATCTCAACCCACGGGTTTTGCTTCTTCTCCCGATTTTCTCCCCCATCCCACTGGGTGGGGGGGAGTGAGTGAGCGGCTGCGTGGTGTTTAGTTGCTGGCTGGGGTTAAACCACGACAAATATAAATTACAAATGAGTCCTAGACCCCTTTTAAATATCTTCTTTAAAGGTAATGAGTTATTGTCTCTTAGAGTTTGTTTCTCCCTAATAAGCTAGTTGCAACTGTTGTGAACTGTCAAATGATGGCTATGGAAAGCATGAGTCATGCAAAAAATAGTAGGTCTGCCCCATGTCAACAGGCTAGTGCTTTGAGTTGAAGGCCATCTCTAGGATGAGAAAATTAGCTAAGTCACAGAGCTCTTCTTTTTTTTGTTTTGGTCTCTCTGCTGTGTGCTAAAGTTGGTACTTGTAATATGAACCCTTGTCCCCTGGAAACTAAATCAGGGTAGCAGTTCATTTCACATAACATACTGAGCAAAAATCAGATGCTAATGGTTTGGCTAGAACTGAGCCAATGACCTAATGGCAATAGGATGGTTCCTTGAACCATCTAGGTCCAACAGCCCTAGGCCACAGATTTCTGTAATTTAAAATACATTTTATTGCAAAGTATAGGACAAAAGAAGAGCCTTTTTTTTTTTTCTTAGAAATTTCTGTTTGCAGCCTGTAGGGTATAATTTTTGCATATTTATGCAGCATATAGAAAATATCTTCACTTTTTTGCTGGATTATTAATAGCTCCTTATAAATGAAAGTGTTTTTCTTATTCCATTATTAGTTATAGTTATTAATGTTTGGGGGTTAATCCATCAATGATATTGGATTTAGCAGCTTGGCATTATATTATACTATGTTATCTCAGTGCATAAGAGAAGGGTCTTTTAAAACATTATTTCAGCTTCCTTGCTTGTGGGAATAGTAATGTGTATGAATGCAAGTAATGAGAGTTCCCAGCCTAAGTGATTCTTGCAGAGTCCAGTTGTATATTGGTGGGAGACAGTGTGAATTCTGAATGTATTTTACTGTCAGTAGCTGACCAGAAGTTTGCAAATTTTCCTTTCAGATGTGGAACTAGTATGATTGTGCCTGATATTCTGACTTGAATATATCTGATATTCTTATTTGAGCTGCATGAGCTTTGTAAGGGCGTGTGTCTGTTCCAACATTTCAATGTACTAGGCATTCAAATGTTCATGAAGCAGAGGACACTTAGGACCTTAGATCATAATCTTTAAGTAGGTAGCTAGTTTATTATTTAGTAGAATTTCCTAAAAATAATGTTTGGTGTGTTCTTAGATGACTGTGTTTGGTGGTTTCACTTAGTTCAACTCAAGTCTAATAGAAGCTTTGTAAAATGGTCTAAAATGATTGTATCAAAATGCATTTTACTCATGAAACCCCTGCCCCACTGATGTCAGTGGCAAAACTCTCATTAGGTTGAGTGGGGTCAAGATTTTATTCCTCATTTCCTGTGTGACTGGAAAGTATTTGAAAGAGCAGATACAAGTCCAAGACAAAAATGTGGATCCAGATTTCCAGCTCATATCCAAACTTATTGAGGTGGCAGCATTATGACTCTCAGTCTGAAGTAATTTGAGTTTGCAGATTCTGTAATCAAATTTTTGTATGTACGCAAAACTTAAATTTAATCTGCAGACTTCAACACATACCCAATTTGAGATCTGTATCTCTTCAAAACCTGCAGAGGATCATTCCCTACTTGACTTCTTTATAGTTCGCAGTCCTGCTAGTATACTAAGGCTGTATCTGCATTAGCAAATGTTGTTGCAATAATGGATCTGCAAAGTGAAATAGTTGGTGCTAGAGACACAGTGACCACACTATTAACATTTTAGGAGTTCTGCATCAGGTTAGCTCTAATCCATCCTGCAGACATAATGCCCACTAGCAGCATATGGCATTAAGTGAGCTCTTGGACTACATCTTTCAGTTCAGTTTCATCAGAAAAGAGCCAGGTTCATGCTCCAGACCATGTCACAATGTGAATTAAAGCATGGTAGGTGAAGGTGGGGAAGAGTTCTGCTTCAAAAGTGCATTTTTTCTCCAAACTACAGTACTCATGTAGATGCATCCTGACAATTTTTTCTTCTCCATTTCATGTGTTTATATTCTTTTGTAGATTCAGATTTGTCTGTGGCATCTTTTGTACAAGACCTTCAAGAATTCAGTGTCAAGAACTCATTTCCATGTCTGTTTATTCGTTGTCAAACCGTAGCATATACTAAAGCTGAGCTATCTTCTGTGCAAAGAACTCTTGCTCGTGAGGTCATTGGTCTATAAATACCATGCAAACAAGTTGGGCAATGGTTTTGAATTATTTAGTATTATTTATATAACTTATTTGAAATATGTACACCAAACCATCATATGCAAAGACAATCCTGCAACAAGGATTCATCAAGTCTGATAATTTGCACACTGTAAAACTGGTAGGCTGTGATTTCAATGATGGGACTCAGCTTGAATGACTGAAAGCTTCAGATCCTTGAATGCAAAGTATTTAGCTTTTTCCCTGAAAAGTTGGCTGTTCTAGTCAAAGCAGTAGTTTTTAGCAGTCATACACAGTGAAGAATTCCACAAGGATGAAGTGATCTTGAAAAATTTCCTGCGTCTATCAAGTAAACCTACTTCCTTCAGCATTAGGCATTCAAGTCATCCCATTCTGTTTACATTATTTAACAGTCACACATTTAGTTAAGGTTCATCTCTCTGTTTTTTGTGCTTGAATTCCCATAAGAACCTACTGCAGCTCCCCAGAGGATTGATGTAGTATGGCATTTTCTCCCTTGCCTGTACCTCAGCCTACAGGAAAATGGTTTTGACCATTATTTACCACATAGCGGTGCAAGGGTGACAACAGGCATTAGTTTCTTCTACAGGGTCTTTGAAGAACCACAAAGATTCCTTGAAAGAGTCTAGTTTTACTAGTTGAACCATAAAGAGAGAGTTCAGCAATTTCTGCAGATCTGCTGCCCTAGATCTCTGGGGGAGGCCACCATTCCTCCACCTCCATTACACCTAGGAGAGCAGGAACTGCTTTTTTATGTTAGTGCAGGAGCAATTAGGTGCAATTTCTGTGTCACATCCTGTAGCTATATACTGGATTCGGCCGGGCAGCAAAGATTCCTTGTGTGGTGTTTCTTTTTAAAAAGCTAAATTAAAAAGACAAACAAGACTGCCTTATATCAGTAGAAGGTAGAGCCAAAAGAAATATTACATTATTTTCTGTTCAATTTGCTCAAGTACTAGTATCCAACACTACTGCAGTACTCAGGGGAAGATATTACAAACAGTATTCAGCTGAAGTGTACTGTAGGTTAGTGCAGTTTAACAAAGATGAACTCTGCTTGATTTCAAGGATTTCTCCATTTTCTTTATATCCAACTTAATGTAGACTTCTCAGCATTAGTTATCATAAAAGTGGTCTGTGGGGACTAGGAATGAAGCCTGACAGATAGATTTAAAATGAAAGGAGACCCTTGATAGGATTTGGTGACTACAAAAGAATTTAATAAATAGCAGAATGATGATTCACTGATGTAGTGAAAGTTATTGAATTATAAGATTCACTAGAAGAGTTCCCAAAGAAAGGCAGCAGCTTCTGCTGATAGCCTGATTTCCTGCTGCTACTTCTGCTCCCACTTCAAGGCTTCATTTGCACCCAAACATGAAGCTTTTTTTCCTGTTTTTAAAATTCTGAATTCAGGAGTATGAGATTTTTAAAGCATCTGAGTTTCAAAATATCTTCCATTCTGTCATCTTGAGCCTTGGTAAGAAGTTTGCAAAAGTTTGTGAATAATTGAGATATAAAGTTTCAACTTCTTCAAGCTCTGTGGGATAATTGATAGATATGGGGATTTAGGCAGCCTTTATGCATGCACTAGTAAGAAGGTGTTACTTGTCAAGCGTTTCAGTCACTGAAAAGTAATGAAGTGCTTCATGATAGTGGTAATCTTATGTCATGGCTTTGTCCCACACAGTCTGAGAACAAATTAAACTCAAATCAGTCACTTTGGCAAGGTCCCTGATTCTTACTGGGAGTTTGTTGGCAACTTAAATACGGGGGGGGGGGGGGGGGGGATTAATATGAATGCTAAACTAAACACTGAGACAAATAACATACTAGCAAGTGATGTTCATTTTGGTATTTAATAGAAAACTCAATGAATGTGTTTCACGACAGTGAAGATTTTCCAGAATGCCAAAGGTCTCAGTGCAGGCACAGAGCAGTTATCAGTCTGCTTTGCTATAGAATTCAATTCAATATTGTTGTACAGTGCTGTACTTCATTTATGCTAGAAGGCTACTGTATTTACCCTACAGTTTCTTCTGCCTCTGGGAGGGAGACACAAGGCTTCTGCTCCCGTGATGTTGCCAGAAAGGACATGCAGGAAAGTCTCTTCCTTGTCAGAGGCAACAAGCCATGTTTACCACTCTGGAAGAAAAAGAAAGAGGGCTATGAAGAGAGCTGATACAAATATCCAGCTCCTTGGCAATAACTCCTGAGCTGACAGGTCTCTCCCTTTTCACTTATGTGATGCTTTGCATCTTAGGTTACACGTTATTGATGGTGCCTAAGTAGAAGTCTGTCTTGGGATGTGTCAATGAGACAGTGCTAGGGAGGGGTACAGCTGCAGGGCAAACAGGTCAAAAGCCAACACAGTGTGCCAACCATAATACAGAAGGTAGTTTTTGCTGAAGGTGGTGTAGGAGATGACCTGTGAGACCAATTACATTGCTTCAACATGTCAAGTAACACAAGAATCTGCTTTGAGTTAGGAGCTAGTAAATACATTTTCCACTGGTACCATCCAGGTATGACTCAATATGAATATAAGTAACACTTAAGAGATGAATATGAGAAGATGAGTGTCCCCCAAAATTTTAAAAACAATTGCATCTCACTGCTAGAACTGGAAAATAATACTAAGATCAAGTGCTGGTTAATGCAGTGTTTTTACAGCCCCCCAAAGCAGTAGTTGTATTCAACCTACATTCTGAATACATTGCATATCTGAATTACAGAATGGCATTTGTAGTAGGCGTTAAGAGCAAAAGCATTGGTAAGAATTCTCTTTTCTTTTCTTGGCCCAGGCAGTAAGACACCTGTCCCATGGCAGGAGGCAGCAGGCACTCTCATTATTGTCTATTTGTTACAGTGCAAGAAAGCATTACCCCTGTTTTTTACAGATGGAGAGCCTGGAATTGCAAGATTAAGAAACTTGTTCGAAGCCTCAGGGGTTCCATACTCCCATTTCCGAGTCTGAGCATTTAAATTACAAACTCTCCCTTGGAAAAAAGAAAGTTCTTTTGTCACGTAGAGATGAAGGGTGTGATATTCCTCTCATGTAGTCCACTGTGAATGACGAATTATTCCATTGCAGTGAGTGGAATTGCCTGGGTAACTCTGAGAGAATAAAACCAAAACTGCGGGAGATTTTTAAAAGCATCAAAGAGATTTAGGAGCACAAATCCTTCTGAGTCTGAATGTGTCTTGTGTTCCTAAATGATTTTGGTGCTACAGAAGCTGCTGTCCCATGTTGCGTTATCTCTTTCTAGGTGGTCAGTTTGTCTTTTAGGTGATTATTATTTGGTTCAGAGCAAAACAGACAGAGCCCAGACAGAAACAAAGCAGGTTCTTTACTTGCCTATTAAGGTTACTTTCTGTAGAACATAATAGAAATTTACAATATTGAGGTGATGAGCTAAAGATGTTTGAAGTATCCTTATCTTGGGAAATGATTCTACTGTGGCTGTTTCAAAGACGGCAATTTTTTCATACACACATAAAATGTGTCTGTCTGTCTGTCTAAACAGACTAAGATATTTTTCCATTCATCACTTCTAAAAATCTTCCTTTGCTGCTGCTCATTTTAGCAGGAATAAGCAGCTACCATACTGCTTACCATTCCTCCAGAGGGACAGTTCTCTGACCTTGTTTCCACTGGCAAATATATAAATTTCTGTTAATGTAAACAGCAAACCAAAAATTCCTACTGGAACAAGACCATGTACCCAGTTCCCTGTGGGGATAGCCCAGGAAAACAAATACGTACAAAACATTAGCTGCATTGTTCCCTGAATTGCTGGAAGGTACTAAAAGACTGGTGTTGAGCACTGAATAAAAACCTAGCAAAATGGAAGATAATTGCTTGAAACTGTATTGTTATGCATTGAAAAAAATATATTTAAATGCAGTAATATTTAAATTCTGCCAATAAGCAGAAAATAAACTCCTAGTGAATTTTAAGTGGATAATGGAATATCTGATGATCAGTCATTTAACTGCCTTTGTGTCTCTGGATGTAAACAGCATTGTTTAAGTCAACAAGTGTGATTTAAAATCCTCCCAAACAAAACCAGACCTGCTTTTTCTGTACTTGGTTAAAAATTGTACTTGATATTTTTGAAAAGAGAAAGAATACTCCTTTCTGAAAATTAACTGCATTGGAATATTAAGTGCTTTTGGCTTTTCCTCAGGAAAAAGCTATTTGGCATCATCTAAGTTAATTAAGAAACCTCCTTGCTTCCTTGAGTGTGTTTCACTGTTTAATTAGGGTAATGTATGCTGGTTCATATTAAATTGAAGTTCACCTTAGCTCACCCAGTAGTTTTTCAGTTAATAACATGTAAGTTGACATCTGTTTTTTGTCTTTTTGTCTGTTTTGCGTGTGATGGATGGTGATACACAACCATGAAGTAGGAGTTCATTCCATTGTTATTGTGGCACATCCCAGTAAGAGTCAGGTCAAAGTATGGTGAAGTCGCAGTAATGCTGGTTTGTGAATTGATCACTGTGCAATGTCATTGGCAGCGTTCAGTAAGTCCTGCAAGGGACCACAACAGATTCATACACAGCAATACTTCCATTTCTTTTTGCAGCCATTTTAAACACATCCTTCGATAATGAAAATTGGGAGGGATTTCTCTTTAGCAATTTCACTTTTATTAATACTCCCATGGATTTAAAGTCATAGATCTTTTCTGTTCTCTCATTCTCTAGTTAGTTACCTAGGAAAAAGAAAAAATCTGTTGTCTGTTTTTGTACCATATTCATCAATACGGAGTTGTTCTGTTCCTGAATAAGTCCCTCAGATATTCATCTTATTGATCATTAATTAGTGACTTATTCCATACCCAAGAAGAACTAATTCAAAGTCTCCATGGTCTCTGAAACTTAGTTGACTGAGTTTGTAAATCACCCTAGGCTGGATGCATCTATGACTTTGATGGGGAAGTAAAGGGGAAGGATTTATAGCAGTGCAGTTCTTTTCCATATTGTAAGATTAGGTACTCCTTTGGACAATGGTAGTATAATGTTTAACCTATTCCTATAACACACACACACACTCTCACACACACACATGCATACATAAAGTTTCTTCCTGCAAACTCGCACCTACATACAGCTGTGAGAGATACAGTCTAGGTGACAAAGTGATAGTAACCACACTAGGTAGCTTTATTGTGTCCTCACTGGAAGCTAGGGTTTGGTATTTGATTGCCTTCCAGTAAGTGACTTAATAAGCTAATTATTTTGTAGAGCAAAAAATTCCCAGAACTGTGCCTGCATAAGCAATTTGGCCAGGATTTCTTCCCATCAGCACTCTGTGCAGTCAAACGTTTTCTGGATTGTTGGCAATTTTGCATCTCTTCTGGACAGCTTATCTACAAATGAAACGTAATGGGATAGTTGTCCAGATTTTACAGGTAAGTATGGATACAAACACAGGTAGATAGCATGTTAGGTGTGGCTCCCTAAATAATGTGCTGGTATCACACTGCAGTGTTTTGAAAAAACTGTTTAATTTAATTGGACTTGTCACAATGAGGTCAAACATACCAAAAGAGAGAGACTTTGTGATTGTATTGAGGAGTCCCTGGAGACCTTTCAGTTTCAAAGACACCTATTTATCTTTCTAATATCTATATAAAGGGTGGTTTAGTTTCCTAGGTAGGTGAGGACCTGCCTTGCCTAACACCATTTGAATGGTCATTTATTGCTATCAGGATTTGGCTGGGGGAGGAGGATTTCTGTAAGCACCAACAGGTGCAATCACATGTTGGATGGAAAGTAAAGCCAATTTTTCAGCATTGTCGGAGAGGATAAGACTTTTACAAAGGAGCCAACATTTACAATATTATGTATGCTGCCTGTCTAAACCTACGGTCACTTGGCACTGAACCTCTAGCAATACTGGCCAAGTAATTTAGATGGCACATGTGTTCAGATGGCACAGCTCCACCCAGGCTCTGAGTCAGCCAAGAGATCATCCATCTAGGAGCATCAAGTAGTGCTGTAGATAGTAGGGTTTCAAGCCAAAAAGAAGTTTCCAATCAGCTGTCTGTCCCTGTATCATAAACCCATAGCTAAAATGTGATTGATAATCTAATTTTTGCTTGGATTATTTTTCGAAGTATAGCCCCTCTGTAGATATAGATACCTTGACCCTGCAGTGCAGAGCTGATGCTTTGGTGGGTCAAGAGAAAGAATTAGTCTCTGATGCCTTTTCATTTTCGGATAGCTGAGGAAGCAGAATCATCCCTGTCCTTCTTTTCTAGAACAAATGACATAGAGGATTTCTTCTGAAAACTTTCCCATTGTTACTTGTCAAAAGCAATTAGTAAGAATATGAAATGTGTAAAGTAGTTTAGGGGTTTGAGTAGCAAAGCTTTTTGCGGGCCTTAAAAGTCCAAAGGTGCTTTAGGCATCTGTGCTGGTTTTGGCTGGGCTTATTCAAGGCCACAGACACTTCAGTGTGTCCTGCTCCTGTGTGGACTCATCCACAGGTCACAGTCCCTTCGACTCAAGTTCACAGTGGAGCTCCAGCCTGTCCAGTCCAGCAGCACAGACACACCAGCGATGCCCTGGCCATGTCCCAGCCCAGGAGCATCGCCATTGCTGTTACCAAAAAGTTCCCAGGCACAGCAGAGTAAGGTGATACGCAGTACAGCAAGCAGCAAAAGCAAAAAGCAGCCACTAACGAGCACTAGACTCTAATATACAGTCAGGCAAGCAAGCCCTATGGCAAGCACAGGAGCCTGCCAATTAAACAGCAATAACAGCTATAAATTTGATCTAGCACATTCCAATCAAATCTGTCGTTATCTCGAACGCTTCAAGCCCATGTTGGATGCCAAAAAGGGCTGTTGTGGTTTAACCCCAGCTAGACACCAGGTGCCTACCAAAGCTGCTCTATCACTCCCCTCCTCAGCTGGACAGGGGAGAGAAAATATAAAGAAAAGCTCGTGGGTCGAGATAACGACAGGGAGAGACCACTCACCAATTACAGTCACAGGCAAAACAGACTCGACTTGGGGAAATTAGTTTAATTTATTACCAAGCAAATCAGAGTAGGATAATGAGATATAAACCCAAATCTTAAAAGCACCTTCCCCCCACTCCTCCCTTTTTCCTGGGCTTAAGTCCACTCCCAATTTTCTCTACCTCCTCCCCCCAGCAGTGCAGGGTGATGGGGAATGTGGGTTGGGGTCAGTTCATCACACGTTGTCTCTGCCGCTCCTTCCTCCTCAGGGTGAGGACTCCTCACTCGTCCCCTGCTCCAGCGTGGGGTCCCTCCCACGGGAGACAGTCCTCCACAAACTTCTCCACCGTGAGTCCTTTCTGTGGGCTACAGTCCTTCAGGCACAGACTGCTCCAGCACGGGCTTTCCCATAGAGTCACAGCCATCTTCGGGAGCATCCACCTGCTCCAGCATGGGGTCCTCCACAGGCTGCAGGTGGATATCTGCTCCACTGTGGACCTCCCTGAGCTGCAGGGGGACAGCCTGCCTCACCATGGTCTTCACCACGGGCTGCAGGGGAATCTCTGCTCTGGTGCCTGGAGCACCTCCTCCCCCTCCTTCTGCACTGACCTGGGGGTCTGCAGGGCTGTTTCTCTCGCATGTTCTCAGTCCTCTCTCCAGCTGCAGTTTCTGTCGTGCAGTAACTTTTTTTCCCTTCTTAAATCTGTTACCCCAGACGCACTACCACCGTCACTGATGGGCTCAGCCTTGGCCAGTGGCAGGTCCATCTTGGAGCCGGCTGGCATTGGCTCTGTCGGACATGGGGGAAGCTTCTAGGAGCTTCTCACAGAAGCCACCCCTGTAGCCCCCTTGCTAACAGACCTGATACAGCATCTCTGGTATACAATCAGAGAGATCAACTTCTCGGTAGTAAAATTCATGCTCATGACATCCATGCTTATCCTTGAGAAAGAAAAGCTTGTAAATACACCCTGGTGAGTTGCCTTTGCTCTGCAACCCAGAGCTCTAGCTCTTTGTCCTAAATTTAAGGAGTTGTCATGTCGCTGATTCTGAGAAGGTGAAAGTTAGCAGAGCTGCATGTACTTCAGTGAAACTGCCAGTATAGACCAGGCAGCACTCTGATGCTTTAACAGGCAGTGGGAGAGGAAAAAAATTAAACAGTAAAAAAACAGGACTGGTGAACAGCTATACAGGAAGCGATATTCACAATGTGAGAAAGTAGGGAGCTTGCCCACGTAATGTGGCAAGCTCTTTCAAACAAGACATCTGCCTCTGCGCCAAAAAGATCTCACTTTTTCTTTGAATGAGAATGCTAGCATCAGGAAATGTTGATCTATGGTTGCTTTGAAAAAATTTCTAAGACTAAAAGATGGGATCAGAAGCTAAAACACAAAATACAAGCAGAACATAGATAAGTCACAGCCACAGGAAAGTGGATTGCAGGAAGTCTCTTCTCTCCTATGAAGCAACCTATGTTGGCCATTGCTGGACACCTCCTTGCACAGCTCCTAGGCAAGCCATTTCACTCAATGTCTGCACAACAATATGGGTTCCTTTGCAGCTTTCTCATTTTAGCAGAACAGTGGAAATACCATTGTGTCACATAACAACTGTGAAACAGAAAGTAGACAATAAATTGTATGCAACTGATAGGGATAAAGTGAAGATTAGGGCCCTAATCTCTAAATCTAGCCTAAATCAATGGACCTGGAACTGGCTAACTAAAAGCTCTAAGCACGGAAGTTGGATAGAGTTCAGGCAGCTGAGTTATGACACTAAATGGAGTTTGATCTCATTAGAATATATGCATCAATATCTGTTTTATCATTGATCATGGTATAGTAAGTAATGGGAAAGTTATCTGTCTGAATGGGTTCAAATTCTAAATTTCAGCTGGTTGATGTACTACCAGCCAGTCCTTCATAGCTCTCCAGGTGTTCTGGGCAGCACTGAGTGGCCCAAAACCAGTCTGAACCATACCACCATAATGTAGGTTCCCTGGCTCATGTAGATGATAAACTATTTGAACACCCAGATTTAATCCATAATCAGAAGATAAGAATTAAGCTGTTTTCCTTGCAGATTTTGGGTGCTTCATGCAAACAGTTTCATAATTTTCTGTGTCCCCATCTATTTTTTTCATATTAGAAAGATTTGAAAAGGTACTGTTTAGAATATCACACTGATACAAAAATGTAGTTTCTGTCTTTCATTTAGTTAAATATTTGGTCAATTCAAAACTCTCCACAAAGTGACAGGATGAATAATGGTGGGAAGGAACAGGGTGGGGAGAAAATTCTTATTTCCATTAAAAAATTACAAACTTCAGAGTGGAAATAATATTGTTTAAAATTCATAACACCTCAGAATATCAGAATGTGTGCTGGCCTTAGAGTTTTCATCTCAGAAGAGCACATTTGAAGCAAATTTCTTGATTGTTCCCACTCACTGCACTTTGATTCACATCGTAGCATGATCTCAGGGCCCATCAACTGGCCTTTTTTCCTGAAGAAATTAGACTGAACATTGAGGTCCAGGAGCTTATATCAAGCATTCCTGCTGCTAATGAGCACTCAGTCCACAAGACAGACTAAAGCTGGTCTGAAATAAAACCCCTGAAACATTAATAGTGTGGCCATCATGTCTCCCGTACCAACTGTTAGACTTTTCAAATCTGAGCACTTCTGAAGAAGGCTGCTCTGAATGTAGAGGGAAAAGTAAAAAGCATTGTGATTTTTGAGCTTATCCTGTTTAATTAAAATGGTAATTTTTTATATTTTTTTAGTGACTGCTGTGGTTTATCTCTACAGAAAATAGGACTATCCCCTTTTTTAATTGGAAATGTCCCTACAGGAGTCCTTAGCATACAGTTTGGATTTCAGGATGTGTTTCGTACTTGCAACAAGGTGAAAAGAGGATTCCTTACCTCGTTCTCCAGTTTTTACAGAATTATTCAAAAGCTACTTATTACATAAAAACTTTGGGATAGGGGTTGGATAGCCTGCCAATTTAAAACCCAAGTATCATTTTGGCTTAGAGGGTTTTCTTTCCAGCAAGAGACACTTTAATGACTGGTCAAATGTACTAACCATCCGCTCCTTGCCTTAGGCCTTCAAACTAATTTAGAAAGTCATTAACCGTTCAGTAATAGGAAAGCATATGCCACATTATCCAGTGCATGCAAAATCAGATAAGAACTTCTACTCTACCGTTGGAACTGCAAAATAAATAACTGAAATAGCTCATAGTCCTAAAAGAAGTCTGTGTCCTGTGAATGTGAAGCTGCGATAAAGAAAAAAAGTGTGCATCTCCATTTGGTTCAGATATATATATATAATTAATTGTGAGAGATGTTCAGTCTTGCTGATGATTTGATCCCTTCAGCAAGAATGCACTTTTCACAGTACCTTACACATTGCTAACTCAGAGACACTGTCCCTTTTTTTACTTTCAGTGCTGTGAATTAAAGAATTTATACATTTGCATCTTGCTCATGAGTTCAAACGAGTCTTCCCATTCTGCTGGTGCCTGCGAACCTGTTCAGATTTAGTGCTCTGTCTTTTATTATTGCTTGCTACGCAAGTTGGATTTTCCTGTGGACTGAATGAGAAAGTGATAGCATGCAGTCTTTCTATTTAATTGCATAAAGCTGCACTCACACTGACCTCAGCATGTCTTGTGGAAAATGTCAACAACCATATAATCATAGAGGGGTACACATAAGCAAAAAGAAGAAAAATTATATTAAAAATTATCCACCACTTAGTGCTTTAATTTACCCTCCTAGATCTTGTTTAGCAGAGCATTTTAAAATAATTTTTTAAAGAGCCTTAGCAAAAATAGATGAAGACATTTATTCAAGGAGAAATATTTTTTTTGTTTGAAACTAGTTGCATCTTTGGTATAGAACTGAAATAGATTCTTCTCCATTTGTCAGATGAAAAATTAGTAAATGTTTCAGTTACTAATTATCTACAGTAACTATTTGCTGAATGAATATTAATTTTTATTAATTATGTATCCAAGATCCAAGAATGCTTTACCAGCTGTAGTTTCAATTCCCAGTTGATGTAAATTGGCTTTGCTTCACTGAAAACAAAACATCTATATCAGTTTACACCAGCTGAAGATCTGGCTCCAGAAATGCAGGCAAGCATTGAGATTTCAGACCTGCTGAGCAACATGCAGCTCTCCATATTAAAATATTTAAAATATTTAATATTTTTTACAAAAACACTGGAAAGGGCCTTGGTTTCTGCAGTAAAAAGCTCAAAGTCATGTGCTTCTGAGAACTCACTTAATACCCACTGAAGGCTGAACCCTCCAGGTATCTCAAAGGGATGGGGGACTGTGTTATAGCAAAGATGGTATCTCCTGCTGCAGTGTCCCAAACACTCCCTTGCTCCTGCTAGCTTCCTTTCACTCACTCAAAAGTGGCACATGACCACTTTAAGAAAAATGTCATACATCAATTTACTTAAAACCAGTAATAGTTTGTGAATCCAAGAATAACAAGCACTTATCATTTCCCAGCTCCAGCATGGATACTACTCTCCTACTCTTTTATCTTTCTTTTTTGTTTGTTTGTTTGTTTGTTTTGCTAACCTCTTATTATCATAACTGAAAGATCTACTCAAATATACTCAAATAACAGTAACTAGTCTAAGATCCTGATTTTGTAATTTCATCTGTGATTTATCATTTAAAATGTAATTTGGTTCTCTTCATGGAGAGAGGTTGACATTCTACATGTCTTGTAACTTCTGCCTTAGAAGTAAAAGGAAAAGCTGGACTGTAAATAATTTCCCAAAGGTTATGTGGTGGAAACAAGAAGGTATAGACTCATATAGACCTTTCTCTGCCACTAAAACAAATTGCAGAACTGAAACAGGTCTGATTCTTTTGGGTTTGGGGTTTTTTTTTCCCTTTCCTTTTCTGGTACTTGTTCAGTCTTCATGGCTCACAAGTGAGTCGTAGAGAGTGCCTCGAAAAACTTCAAAACACGTGGGCCGCTACTGAAATGACACCATGGCTTTGTCACAGTGCTTTGTAGAGACAATTTTGTTGTACTGCTGACAAACTGCAACTTGAATTAAAAAGGGGCAAAGTCCCCAGTTAAATCATGAAGCCGTAACAGTGCTATACCTTATGTTTCCTGTCACTAAGTCTAGTCAATATGATTTAAGTTGAATGCAGGAAAAGAAAACAAAACATTTCTTCTGATTTAGACATTGTGAAGTGCTAGGGCAACTTACTCATTTTTAAGAAGATGCTGTGGGTAGTAGATAGGCAGGCTACTGGTTTGTGGTAAGTAAGAGTCATATCACCCTGGTAACATGCCAGGATCTCAAAGACTGTAGGAGGCACAGCTAGATAATGTCTCACCGACTAGTATTTTTATCCTAAAAGGCTGTTTTACATTTCTTTTTCCTCTAGTAATTAAAAATTCAGTCTTCCTTTCTCCCAAAGATGATGAAAATGAAAGGACATTTCTAAATTCTGAAGGCATTATCAGAAGTTTCCAACAGTCAGCTAGGTTCCCAGGACTTTCTGGGAATGGCTGATACCGTTTATCACCTGGGTATCTGAGTGCCTGGCACACCGAAGAGCTAAGTGCTGCTCTTTCTAGTAGAATGATACTGCACATATAAAATTTTTTTTGAAAGCTTAGTAATAAGAAAAAAATGTTTCTCATTTTTCTATAAAGCACTCCAAGCATTCAAGGTAATACTGAAGGTAGTGATTTTCCATATGATAGTTCTCCCTGTGTCAGATAATGATTTTTCAGTCTTTGAAATCCTGACTCAAAATTGCTCTATATGTTTTTATTATTATCATTTTTCCCAAAAAGCTTTACAAAGGAAAGACAACATGAGCACACGGCTTTTATTGTGTGGGCGTGTGGATGCCTCTGCATAATAGACTCCCTAATGTTCTTGGTTATAATGTGTGGTATTGCACATGTAGAACTCTGGATTTCCAAACTCCATTTTCAGGCTCAATAATAGCCTTCCATTCAGCCAAAGGATTTACACTTAATTACAGAGCTGTGTGCTTTTTGTTCTGTTGTCTGGTCAGAAAGTATCCTGGGCATCTCGTTGTTGTCATTCAGGGCAAAGAACCAGTGCATGTCAACATGCTTTTCAAAGCTTTTGATTTTCCTAAGTATAGAGCTATAGCTATAGATTTTAAGCAATGTCTCCTATAGGCTTACTAAGGATAGTGATAGGCAATTTCCAAGGCAGTAGTATTGGAATAATTCCTTTTTGGGAAATTGCTGGTATTTACTTCGTATCTGCAATAGGATTTTGCAAGAATGGACGGGGAAGGGAACAGAGAATTGTTTTTGTTGTTTTTTACCCCATCACCCGCCTGAGTATCTCTCCCTTAAAAACCAAACTTTAATTTGTTGAATGCAGTTTATATCTTAATGTAAAATTTTTTTTCTGTGCATTTTGTAATAAATCTGTCTTTCTGCAGCAGTTGCAGTTTTAAACTGTTTTGAAAGGAGCTTTAAACGTTAAACAACAATAATAAAAACATAAGTATAGTACTGAGTTTGAAACTATGAACTTCATTAATCCCCCCTCTGACCTGAAGTATGGTGTTGCTACCAAGTTATACCTGTATTCAGACTTAGGCAGTTACTTTGTGCCATGAAATTCATATGGACTAGCCAAGGAACAAATCCTACTATGAGACGTATCAAAAAAGACGGTAACAAAAATAAAAAGATAAGACTCAAGACAACACATGGAGATAGAGAAGTGAGGGTATATGGGAAATAATATGATAGTACAACAAGCAGGAGTCTAGCAGATGAGTGTCCTAATTGTTCTCAACTATTTTTGTAAGTAGACATTAAAGCAAACAGATGCTTCACTGTCAAGGATGTGAAACTGGAGAAAGAAATTCTCTGTGGCTATTTATAGGGAGCTTTTCTGAGCTGGAAGGGCACTAAGGTAGAAAGCAATAATACAATTACATGATTGAGGCTGACATTATCACAGTAGGCTGATAAGAATGGGAATCAATATTTTGTGTTGGTGAATGACAAATGGTATGTAAAGAAACAATAGCCTGAAAGGTCTTGAAAGAGATGACAAGTAGCTTTTGCTAAATATGGTAAAGAATAAAGAGATGAAGGAGGATGCAGAGGGAGAGTGACATAACTAAAGGTACTGGTTAGGTAGATGATCTCTGCAGCAGCGATCTGAATGGAAGCAAGAAAATAGGATATTTTATATAATAAGAACACAAGCCAATGCAGTTCTTGTCAAACATTTCCAGATATGTGTATGAATAGGAAAAACACTTCAAAGCATCACCAACAAAGAGGTAAAAATGAAAGGTGAATTCCAAGTTCCGCATCTAAATATAGTTCTCATACCCACAGTAATCAAAAGATACAGTAGGGAGAAAAATAAAGAGTTCTAATTTAAACATATTTAACATGGTATGGCTAGGAATCCATGAGGAGACACTGGAGATCTATGAGAAATTTAGTGTGGATGGCAGAGGCAAATATGGAGTAGGGAAGGAGGTCTATGAATTGTCAGGTTAAATGTATGTCTATAGATTAAATCACCCCCAAATGTATTATACAACGAGAAGAAAATAGAGTTAAGGACAAAGTCCTCAGAACTGTTACACAAAAAAGTGAAAAAGGGTGAAGAGGTTGGTCAAGAGATTGCTTAAGCTGAAGGGGTAACTTCAGTATTTCTACAGAGCATGCAAAGGACAGAGTTGTGGAAACGAAGGACAGTAGTTTTGAGAAGAGTCAGCAAAATCTAAAGCCCCAACAGGCCAAAGGGAATGAAAATGGAAAGAGGGAGAAGAATGAGTATGGCAGCAATCAGGAGGAAGGCTAGGGTGAGGATTTAATGAAGGCTCAGAAGAGGACAACAGCTGAGAAATACCTTCATCTGACAGGGGAAGAGAAAGGAGTTGTATGACGGTGAAATTGAGGGGAAGGTACATCACATTTTTTACAATCAGAGAAGGTTGAATGAACAGCTTTTCTGTGGGAGAAAACCTTAAATAAGCATTACAGTATTACTACTGATAGCAATACAGCAAATGTGTAAGAAGTAGAGTAGAAGCATTAATAATTGACAATATATTCTTGCCCCACATAGAAATCAGGATTAAGATGTGATTTTCTGTGTGATGACATAAAGAGATAAAACACATTAATCTTCTTTACTACTTATGGTAACATAACTGTGTCATGCTTTGTGTACTGTCATGCTTTGTGTACTGTCATGCTAATACAGATGCCAAGCACTTAATACATATGTCAGTATATTTAGATCTAGCTTCACATGCACCTATAACATAGTTACTTTATTTTATATTATTGATGGTTAGCTAAGAGACTCAAACCACCTGACCCCACTTAATGTAGAAATCACCAAAATAAGGCAGTCCAACATGCAATAGTGGCAGTAATAAGTAACTATAAATCAAGTACCAGTAGAAGTATGTAACACAGAAGAAAGGGGAAAATGAGTATTTAATTACAATATGAAATAGTAAATTATCATTAAGAGGCTGGTCATGACTGAGATCTCACAAAAAAGTTTGGCAGACATTTATTGTGGAATTTACACGTCCAAAAAACAAGAATAGAAAACCCAAAAGAAATTCATGACTTGTGGCAAGGGTGATGACTTGGATAATCTGTTTACAGTCAGTTTCTGAGTTCTGACTGATGCTGAGGATTATTTCTTTTCATGTGAACCTGAGAGTATTCTTACTTTCTTGTTATCTTTTTTCCCTGTTTTAATTGTGTGGGATGAGAGCCTCAGGAAGCACCAGCACAGGATTGACAAGAACAAGTCTTTGGTTTCAGGTGTTCTGTCCCTGAAAAGAATTGATTCAGGGCAATAGGTTGGCTTCTGTGCAAGACAGTTAGCTTAGCAGGGGTGACATTGCCTATAAGTGATGTGTATTAACCTGTCAAAGTGGATCAGAAGTCTATGCCACAGAAAAGTGAAAGGTTATAAAAGCACAAAGACAGTTCTACGTCTCTGACCATTTTCCCCAGTGGAAATAGAGATGATTTGTTTCAGGACCCTATTGAGGAAAGGGAAGTCCTGACTATTTCATCAAAGGTGAATCATTGAACTTTAAAGGAAGGGAATGCAAGAGTGAATACCATTGCACTGAAAGGACTTCTTCTTAGCAAATATCTGTAGGCTTTTTTACGTTTCATGTATTTAATAAAAAGTAACTGAGTTAGAACCATCCACACAGTCTCTGTTCATTTGTTACAGAGATAAACTGTAAACCAGGAGCCTCAGACCTTCAGTGAGAGGCTGACAAGTTCACACTAGAGAGGTGAACATGTGGGTCTAAACACAGGAATGGTGACCCGAGGCAGCAAGCAAGGCCATGCAGATGCCTATGCAACAGCTCAGCAGTTCTCAGTGAAGGAAGTTGAATCAGGCCTTTGTTTAAGTACACAAAGATAAACCCACCATTAAGTTCAGTCATGCTACACTAGCATGAATAATAAAGAAATATATTTCAAAATATCTGGGGTTTTCCCTCCGAATTGCGCAGTTGCTTTCTCATGCTTTTGCTAATGTGTTCCATGTAATTCACCTCCGAGTAGGAGGTCTAGCAAAAGATTTAAGCAGGACTTGAGTGGTACATAGGCCTTGTGCTGGCCCCTCCATAAGCAGCAGATGTTGTTCTGTGATTTTTTTTTTTTTTTTTTTTTTTTTGCATTTTGTAATACACACTTTTTTGCTTTGCTGGGCAAATTGTTTTGCCACTGGAATTATGCTGCCTCCTGTGATGATAAAGCTGAACCAGCCAAACTAAGAAAGGAATTAGATTTGGCCTTAGCATGCGTGACCAAAGGAGAATGTTGTCAAGATGTATCTAGATGGAAAAAGTTCAGCACTCCAATGCTGAGGCTAACCACCACCCTCTTTCAGGTTTCAACATCACACACATTGTCATTGTTTGATGTGATAGACCTCAGTGTTTCTTGAGCACACACTGCTGCGTGACCTTGCTGTTTCAAGAACATTTTTCTTTGGGGCTTCTGGGAATCTGTTTTCTTTTTCACTGCTAACCTCTAATGATAGATGTGTCTGAGCTTACGTGACAAATATTTTCCAGCCTCGCATAGGTTTGTAAACTGTATTTGCTGGGGTTTTCATTACTTCCTTCCCAGATCACAAAAAGGATTTTAATATAAATAGATAGGCTTTTATGGTAGCATTTGTTTGATACTTATTACCATAGATGATTTCTTTTTCATACTGCAGTTAAGAGCTGCCTGGGGATAGAATGAATATAGCTATACATTTTTTGTCCATTTTGACAGCTACACCAGAGAAAGAATAAAATTGCATACCCATCATATTCCCTCAGAATGCACAAATACTAAGCTACATCATCGAAGCCATTGTTAGTTTCAGATTATTACTGTAATTAATTGAATAATTTATTATTCTAAAATCAGGAGTTCATCTTAGTCCTTCTGTGTTTCTATAAACTTTTAAATCTTGAATTTGTTGATCAGAAGAGGAACATTATTAAAGAGTAAATGTGGTCTAGTTTTCAAGACAAAGGCCCTGGTGTAAAGGTTTTGGGTTGTGCTACTACTACACTCAATATATAAACCTGACAAGTAGCTAAGGGACATATTTTCACTTGAGTGTCTAAAATTGCCACTAAAATCCAAATGGTGGCACAAAAAAATAATAGACTATTATTCACTATTATAATAAGTAGGTATTTGTCAATAGCTTCTTGGTGGTATTTGTCAGCTTGGCATATAGATACATTTTTCACATTAGATGGCTTGTCCCCAACCTGTATGGTAAAGCAGTACCACTGGGAACTGTGGCATAGCAAAAAAATTCTCTGAAAGAAATGGAAACAAAAAGCAGATATTTAGTGTCCCAGACAGTGACTTAATTGCAGGAGGATCTTCTTCTGGTAAATATTAATTCACATAGCCCTGAAATATAAATGTGGAAACAAGTGTTCAGTTTCAGGTGCCCATGTTTAAAAATTTAGCCTTAGATAACCTATGCCTCATTTCATCTGTCTTAAAGTAGAGATTAAAATGTTTGTAAGGACTGCTGAGTTTGTGAAGAGCTTTTTTCTTATACTCTTTACATATTACACTCTTTTAAATACATGTATAAGATATCAGCAAAATTATTTTCAAATGCTTTAATGTTACCTGTTTTAAATGCTACCTATTTATGCCGTGAATCATGAAAGGGCTATCTTCTCTTAAAACCTTACTGGAAGGCAGCTGTGGATCTGTGAAAAAGAAATCTCAAGAAATTAAAGCCCTAAGTCTTAGATAACTTCTGAATGTTTATAAAGCATTCATCGTTCACCCATCACTAGTGTCATGTGTCACTAGTGCAAAAAGTACACTCTGATTATAAAATGTGCTGCCCAAGTTAAGTATCAGTAAGCTAAGTTTAAAGCACAGTCTGGCCTGGAAGTTATCAACAGTCTTCCTACTGCCTTAAATATATGACAAAGGTCTGTTACAAACACATCTGATATTATTAATAGATCAAAATGGGGTTTTAATTTTCAGTTGTGGTATGAGTAGAGAAAGCTGGCTTAGTGCATTAAATGCAGGATGACTAAGAGTGAAGAAACATGGTGTGGTGAGAATTCAGATTGCAAAGCCATGCAGATATTACAATCGACTAGCGCTAAATGTTTGAGATGAGCAGCAAGTAGGAATAAGAAGTAGTCAACAATTTATGTTAGGAATAAAAATGTGTGTTTTAATGCTCTGCCATGTTAGCAGAATATTCTGTTGAAGAGGTTGAAGTATCAGTAATTGTTTGTTACTTGTCCAATATAGTGAGTTTAACAGGTTTTGTATTTAAGCTGTCACCTCCACTTTCTTCTGTTAGATGAGCGATCTAGAAGAAGAAAGCTGGTGCTGCTGTTATTAATTCAGATAGGAGTGCCATAGGTTGCCATCGCTGTCCATGAATGTGCAGTCTTCAACTGTGAGCTCGGGATCGTGCAGCTCCTCAGCAGTGGCCAGTGTTGCCACAGTGTAAGAAGGATCACCCTTCCCATTTGGTCCCCGCACTCTCAAGTATTTGCCTTCCACTTCAGGGGCATGTTCTCCCAGATTTCATATTCAGAGCTCTATGTATGTGATTTATTTTCTTCTGATTGTCTTGTTTGTGTTTACCTGAAACCTAAACTCCTAAGGTATCTCAGACACTTGGGATTTTTCCTGCAGTAGTGAATTTCTCCTTAGACCTGAATATATAAATCTGTCTTGGTCAATCTACCTCACAAGCTGTTCCAAGTGAAACAAAAGAGAGAAGTATACACATTCATGCCTGTTTACTAAATCCACTAGGTAATACTTCAAAATACACATTTTGAAATGTATTTTTAAGTTGTATCCTTAAATCGGTCTAGAGCATGGCAGTCAGCAAAAATCCATCAAGTATTACATTTTCATAGGCATTGTCCATGTGCTGTCCCCTAAAAACAAGCAATAAGGAAAAAAAAAACACCTGTGATTCATCAGCAATGCAAGTAATATAGGTGGAGTTTACCCTTGAGCTCTTCTTCTGTGTCCTCACAGTTCCTGATCTCCCAGAACTTTCTTGCTCTACCCAGCCCTCTCTGCTCCTCGTTTTTTACAGCTTCTCTGAAAATTCAGCTTATCCAAGGGTGCCTTTCCAAGTCATAGTACTTTTAAATAAGAGTGGATTGTTTGAGGTGCAGGTTAGATGCATGGTTGTACAATGTAGCCGTCTTTAAAATGGTACCTTCATAAAAATGCTATTTGAGCTGATCACGGCATAGGTTTCCAAAGAAAAGTAGAGGCCAGCCATATACTGGAAACCAAATTTAGTTAAAAAAGAAATTAAAAAAGAGAAAGAGAATCTCAAGGAAGGAGCTGATTGCACAGTAAAAAAACAAAGGACAGTTAGAGATGACATAGACCTAAAAAATACAAAACTGCAGTCTGCACCGTCCATTAATTATAGCACACAAAATAAATGTTGCTTTATTGCTTGTTATCCACAAAACACTCTCACAATGAAATGTTTCTTTTTCTTTTCTATAACTTTATCAGGATTGCACCATTTTATCTCTGTAATAGGCTGTTGTACGATACTAAGTTTTATTTCTGTGTGTAATACCTAGACAAGCTAGATCACATCTGTTTAGATTCCAGCAGTAGAAAAAGTTTAATTTCTCAGCTGTAATGCAATGGGCACAATAGGTTATTCTAGATAGAATAACATTGTTCTTATCAAAATGGTGGGATTGTATCAGGAGGAAGCATTAGCTGGAAATAACAACTGAGTCCCTGCTGCCCCTGCCAAGTACTTCTTTTGCTAAGCTATATAGAGATGTCATAATTTTTTAAAGATGTTATTGTGATAAAGAGACAAAGAAAACAGTTTTCTACTTAGGCATTCCAAACAACTCGGAAAACACTGAGGGTGCTTTATGTTGAGCTTGCAGTGCCACAGAGAGGTTGTATTAAAAAACAGAATCTAAATAAAATAGATATGTGACTCAAACGTGATGCTTTAAAAGGAGTTATGTGGAATAATATATATATGGTAAATAAGTATATTTAATTGGGTCAGCTTAAAAAATGCCTTTTTAAGCATCTTAAGATATAGTAGAACTTCATTAATTCTCAGTTAATCCATCAACAATACCAGTCACTGACCTCCCAAGCTCATTTCCAAGCCTGTAGGGTTTTCCTGTAGACTTTCCCAGTAAGGAATTCCTAAAAAGGGAGCTGCAGAACATGAGATGTTTTGTAGTTTAGGAGATTCTTACTCATCTTTACAGGTTTCAGCTCAGCATATGTATGAATTTATAGATACAGTTTTGAAACTATATAGGCACACAATTCTTACATGAGGGAGGTGGTCTCTTTAGGGTAAGCTGCAACTCCTAGTAGCAGTTGCAGTGTTTGCATACCTATTCAATTTTTTAGTAAGAAAAAACGGAAAGTGACTTCATGAGTAGGTCTTTAAACACACAAGGGTTGTAGTGAAACCATTTCTATCAGCCTTTCTAGGGGAAAAGGTTCTTTGGTGGATGAAATACATCTTATTCCTTTGAGAAAGAAGACTACAAGAATGCAAATATCCTTGTGTCAGCAACTGTACCTCAGAAAAAGAATACAGTCAGGGAGGTTGACTCTGGTGGGAAGAAATGAGGAGTTCAGTTCATTATCCTGTTGATGACTTATTTTAACAATGACTTCAAAGTTATTCTGCATACAGTTAGTGAAGATCAAGGAAGAAAATATTTTTAGCACTAATGGACTAGTCTGGGATTTTTTGAGGCTCTCAGCAGCACGAAAAAGAGCCTGATAAACCACCCAAAGTAAAATCACAGTTGTATTTTTTTCTTTTAGTACTAGTAATGAAGTTGCTTTGTTTCAGTCCATCAGAGAACCAACCTGAATGGCTGAATAATTATCTCTGGGACAAGGTATCAAACAAGAAAAAGAGATGTGTATGTTAAAAAGAATATTGGGAGCAATGTAACTAAGATGAAGGAGAATGTTTTTTCAACACTATGCCTTGGAAGAAAGTTTCTATCAGCATTAAGAGAGCGGATGAGAGTAAATGAGTCCGCTGATAAAGAATCATGCTGAAAAGAATTCAGGTTTTCTATCTTGCGGAAGAATCCAACTCTATATTGCTGTTCTCACACAGATTGGGATGAAATACTGATTTTTATTTTTATATTCCCCGGATACAATAATCAGATACATGTCAATGTAGATATGACAAATATTTCTTGAATGGAAATATTCTAACATTTTTTCAAAGCAAAATATGTAACTGTTGCAATGATCTGAGAATCCAGTTGCCCACAGACATGTGGATCAGAGTTAAACCACTTTTTACGTGTTCATTATCAGATTCTGGATCAATGTTAACAGGAGCAGCCTTTTTCATGTCTTATTATGCTGTGTCAGGCTTGAAGAGTGCTACTCCATCACTAATATTTGGAGACATGGCAAGCACTTCTACAGAAAAGCTAATGCCTTCTTTTTTACTGCTATATTGGGTGTCTTAAACCAAGGTTTGAGGAAGCAAGAGCCTTACATTGTGGAAGAGATCTCTTTAAGTGATGTAGGAAAAATGCCAGATCCACAGAATGGCTCCTTTTTTGGTTTTCACCTTTTAAGGGCTCTAGTTGTGGTAGGAGGCTTTGATGACTAAATGTAGCATGAGCAGTAATTTCATGGTGTTCTTTACTCTTTGGAAGAGAGGTCGGAGCTGCAGTGCATCTTCAGAGCATTACTACTACTACTACTACTACTACTACTACTACTACATCATCTTCTATTTATTATAGTGCATGCTGAGCTTGGGGCTAGAAAAATAACTGTTGGAAATTAAAAGCCAGCCCTTCAGACCGATGGAAAAATATCCCTAAACAATCAAATGCACCTATAGTTCAACACACTTAAAAAACACAGTAAATTAAAGACCTTCAAGGCTGCAGTAAGAAGCATATTCTTTCAGAATCAATGCTGAACCACAGAAGCATCTAGTGGTATGGAGCCCCATCTGTTAGATATTAAAGTCAGCCAGAGTCACACAGGGTCTGTCTACTCCACCCAAACCCTCCAGCTATATTTTCTATCTGCTTTTCTTAGATATGCTGGTGAAAGTATGAGGCATTTATGTTTTTCACATTCTTGACATGTCAGATGCTAAAAACTTAGTGCACCATTTGGGAAGAAAACAGATTGCTTTAGGAGAGTCTTAGTTGCTTTTAATATATCTGATTCAAAAGGAGGGAGAAGAAGAAAGTGTTCTCTATTGTGCTGGGACCAAGGTTCATGACACTTAGGAAGCGCTGCCTGATTCAACCATGCAAGACTGCAGCAATTGCGAAGCATCGCCCATGGTTTTAGCCCATGTCAAAACACTGAATTTGAAAGAGAGGAATTCGGAGCTACCAGCAGTGACCCTTTAGGATGATGGAACAATGGATGGGTTTTGCCACTTGCTGGGACCTGTAAATCCTCTGTGAAACTGGAAATCTAGTATCAAAAATACCAAACTCAATTCAGAGTAATTTGTTTGTCACCTTCACTTAGAAGTGCCTTAGTGAGAAAACATTTCAAAAATTCTTCAAGAAATTTTGAGACTTCAGTTAATCAATAGTTTAGGTACATAAACTTTATATAAAAGATGCAGCCCTCTTGGCAGCCTTTATAAGATTTAAAGTTCATGGTACGTCTGCCAAATGAAAATTACTGAAGTCCAACATACGTAAGCCTGCAAAATGAAACAGAGCAGTGATAAACTCTTACAGGTTTTGGCAGGACACCTTTGTTACCTTTTTCTATATAGCATAGTGATGTCATCAGCAAATCTGTCAGCCTGCAAAATGACATTCCTGTGGAAGAAGTGGCAGATGTGGATCCATTTTGCTAGAAAAAGTAAATAAACAGCTCAGGTCAGTGCTTATGCCAGAACTCTTTAGTTTTGTTTAGTTCATCCTATTTTTGCTATAATTAAGAAATAATGATCAAATAAGTTGACCATATGGGAGCATGTACACAATAGACCATGAAACAAAAAAGTATTTGAATGGATAATGCTGTCCTTATAGAAATCAGAAGACTTTGAATTCCTGGCATGTTACACAGCTTCATTGTGCCCATTTTAAGTTGTTTCTTCTTCTCTTCTTTCTCAGTGGGAACACCTTTCAAAGAAATGTCCACTCTGTAAGACTTACAAATAAATCACTTTAAACCATGTTCCAAATACCTTATGAAGAGATCTTTATTAAACCCTGTTACAGCTAAAAGAAAAATATGAAGCCAGTATTGAATTAATTTTTATCTACCCACACACATTTTTGGACTGGGCTAAGAGGAAAAGGACAACTTTACCTTTCAACTAATGAAGGCCAAAATAAAGAGGGGGAGCGACCTCAAACTAGAGCTCTCATACTTTGCGAAGAAAATATTCTGAAGTGGCCCTGGAAACTGAGGAGACTGCAAAAACAACATGTCTGTATCTCTTTCATTAGGAAAGAAAACAAAAATGAGATTAAATATAACCCTGGGGGAAACCACAGTTTGGGGAATAGCTGAAAGGCATCCTTGGCTTGCAACTCAGAGCATTTTAATTACTTTAGCAATACCAAAAATTAGATATTAATTTTCATAGTGTAATATCTCTTCCCAAAGTTGTTTCCAGTCTTGTGTACATCTGCAGCAATACAGATCAACTTTAAGGAACACATCTTGGACTTATTTGGGGTTTCTTTGAAGCAGAAATTTGCACATTCTTCATGATGGAGACAGAGTGTTACCTTTATTGCATATGTAAGCAGAAGCTTTCTTATGATATCAGTTTTAGTATGGGCATCTTAGTATATAGGACAGCACAGCAAGACTAAGATAATACTCTTAGACAAGTGTTCAAATGTCTTAAGAAAATCCTAGCTTGACACTGAACTCAGAAAACTGTGAAATTAATAAAACAAGATTGCAGTTTGGGGGGCATCTTTTCTCAGTTGAGGGCATCAAACCAAACCAAACCTATGCAAGTTGGCTTTAAATTAAAGATTCTCATATTACCAAGAACTTTAGTGCTGTCAAGGCTTTTCCTGGTACACCACTACTTCTGATGTATCAAGGACTTTCTAGCTGTCACTTCATCTCTCAGAGACTTAATTTAATAAGATGCTAAATTTAAACAGCATCATAGGCAAACTCCAGTAGTTTAAGTAGCTGGGGGAATCATTAATCTGTCCTATGCCTTCCAAATTGTGATTTCTTCCTAGAGAACAAATTGATAGTGCACAAAAGTCTAGTTGCATTAGTGTGCGGACCTAACATGCAGCGTTAGAGCGTGGCTGTGTAAGAATGTTTTTTCAAAGGAATGTAGTCAGAACCTTTAAGTTCTTTCATTGTTTTCACTCATAAAGTGACAAATGTGTGTATTTAGTTTAATTGGAGATATGCTTTCATCCAAAAAACCTCAAAACTGAGTATTTTGAAACTCGGATACCACGCATGAAATTAGCTTGCAAATGAAACTTATTTTAGGGGCCTTCCATGTAGCTTGAAGTTGTTCAAAACTGAAACAACAAGCAAAAAAACTTATTTTGATGTTCTTTATTTTCACTTGTTTACTGTTTTTGATACTGGTCAAATTGTCATTGGTCTCAGTTGTATTTTACAGTTCCAAGCAGGTCAATTGCTAGACTACTGTACTCGCATTCTGCTGTTTCAATCTCAATGGCGTAACTTGGAAAATAAAAATGCTCAGCCTGAAGATTGTGCTCCTCTGATTAGGAAATACAGGATATTGTTAAGTAATCTGTGATTAAAAAACAGAAGGAAACTGATGGAGCACATTTTATGCAGTAAATTTCAGTCATAGATTGTTTTCACCTTTAGATCTTGTTAAAACTAAAGGGAGATTCTTTTTCTATCTCACTTGCATAGAACCGTGGATAATTATAATCCTTGAAATTCAGTTGGTAAGTGTATATATTTTTCATCCTTCAGAAAGCTTTAATTTCCTTTAAACACAGTGTGCAGAAGGATTATTGTCTGTCCTGCATGCCGTTGCAATTGATTAAAAGAGAAACAACCTGCCCTGCTTGATTCTCTCTGCTTGCTATATGGACCTTGCATAGCAATGGGAGGAGGAAAACCGAGTTGCTAGATCACATTCTGTTTCTAAAGCAGCAGTGCTAGAGAGCCGCACAAATTGCTAGCTACACAAATTAGCATAGATTGTAGAAAGCAATCATCTGCAGGGCTTAGTTCAGTCTGGATTAAGATGTGGGACAGGTTAATGAAGTACAGCAACACAGTCCCAGTCTCAGTATCTTCCCTCATGCGTGGCACTGTGGTAGAGCCATGGCAAGCACTTTTTCTTTTCATAATTACAGTTAATTTTATAGTGTGCTGTCGCATCCAAGACTAAAAACATTTTTGACACTTTATCGAAATACGCTGTCATGAACTACCCTCACCGTACATGGTATCTCAAGCAGCAAAAATGGAAGCAAAATTGTTCTGAAGCTGCACTGATTCTGAGATACATGGCTTGTGATCATGGGTCACTGACTATAAACCTCGCACATCAAAATGCCTTACAAAATCAAGAAAAAAATTTCTCATTTCTTGGTAGATGAGTCCTGTTAGGTATACATAAGTACTCAATAGTTCTCACACTCACTGACTGATTGTTTTAACCACTGATTGTTTTATAAATTGCAGAGCCTCTGAAATGGCAGAGTAGGGAGATGCCATGCAGTCCACCCCTCTGCCAGCGCAGACTGCTCCTTACTGATCCCTATAACTTGTGCAGGCGCAGTTCAAATAGCTCCAGAGGCTACTGTTACATGATTTTGTAGTTGTTTGTGGTCTGTTCAAGGAGAGTCTCAAAAAATGGGACTTAACCACCAAGGACCTGTGAGGATTTTGATGGGGAGTTGCAATCCTGTCATTGATTTCTGTATGGTCATGGATAGCTGGAAAGATGATCAATGAGAACAAATGCTCCTGAGGACCGTAAGCCACCTGCAGAAACAGGGAAATACTTCAATATGTGGTCTTATTGTCATCCATAAAACTAATGGAAGTATTTTACCAGAATTCATATTTGATAGCCATGTAAGAAGTAGTATACCCAGAAGGAAATATGCAGTTGCATTTGTCCTCTTCACTAGAGAGTAGGGTTTAGAATGGAGGAGTGATGGCAGCCACGGTTCCCTATGCTAAGTGTCAGCTTTAAACTCTGCTCTGGAGGTGCCAAGTTATGTGTGTGCTCTCTCTAATCTCAGGAAGCCCAAACTCAATGTTATAGTACCCTCAGTTCAAATCCAGCTGCAGGTCTAGCTCAAACTCTCACCATCTCCAGCAAAGATACAGTTAAATTTCTTTATAAATAATTTTATCTCTATGCTCAGCAGTTTTAATAAATTCCACATACTTTCATTAATTGGGAATAAGGTATTAACTAGATTTCTCAGCCTGTTGTCCTGACAATAACTGGTATATTGCTTAAGTTCTTCATGGAAGTTACAACGAAGCTGAATTACGAAGACAAAAGAAGAAAACCATTCTAACTGAATTGTAAGAGATTTTAGTAAGGAAGTTGGTTTATGAATATTTTGGAAATGACAGCAGGCAGTCATAGACTGATCATAATATTGAAATGCACAGGCCTACATTGGCCAAACCCACCAGGCTTGTCCTGCCTTCTAAGGCACTTTATTCTGTAAGGTTTTGCAAGCACGACTGCTTACATAAACATTAAGTGGTACACAATGTATCATGTGTTCACTTGAGCACAATAAAAAAGGAGTATTTTTACAAAATATGGTTGCTAAATTTGCAGCACAGGTATTATATGTTTTCCAATATAAATACAAATATTACATAAATAGTGTTCTTGAAATGAAAAATGAACTCTTAGAGATGGGTTAATGGATAGTAATGATTATTCAGGAAACATAATTCATTATCGACCATAGTAGATACATGGTAAAAGGCAGCTTTGGCTTAAAGTTTGTCTAAAACAGACATAAAACAGAGATAGAAAGCAGAATATAACTAATAGGATGAAGGAAAAATAGATAATCATTAATATCAATTAGAATTTGTCAAGTATAGAAAATCAATAAATGAAATTAAAGATTGAGCTAAATAAATATATTTTTCATATAGAAATATGAAAAATTGAAGAAGATAAGAATAACAAAGATGAGTATATCCATTGTTAAAGAAAGCCTAAGTTTGGTAGTCTCACCTTTAGATCTAGTGAGCAAAATTATCGATAGTGCACCATAAATATTTTAGCTCTGAATTCGGAAGAAAGTAGCACAAGGCATTTTATTTCACTTGCAGACTTTCCAGCCTTTTACTAACTTGGAAGGACTGCAGAAATGTGTACTTGGCAGAAATATTTCTAAATAAGTAGATTTGATAATATGTATTCAGAAGTCCTGAAAGAGATAGATAAGGAGATCTAAAGTCTGCCGATGCTCTTTCTAATAAATCTTGGAGCAGAGGAAGTTCTGGTAAAATGAAATAACAAGAGTGATGAAGTGCTAGCTGTTGTTGCAGTATATAGTATCTTTTCCCTATTAAAAATGTCAAGCAAGATGTCCCAGGTAACTGTATGCTGGTTAGCCTGACACCTATCCCTGACAAAAACAAGAAATTGCCGATGAAATTAAATCAACAAAGACTTAAAGGGCAAGAAAGTAATCAATTTCAGACAGCATGACTTTATAAAGAGAAGATCTTGTCAACAAACTTGATTTAAATCTCAGACATAATGACGTATTTGGTTGATGAATATAATTGGGTAGAAACGATACAGAATGATTTATTGCAAGAGGTTTGACTTCATAACTTATGACATTCTAGAGTACTGAACAGATGTCAAAAAGCTGCTGCCAATGAGAAATTATGCTGGATGGGAGTGATTTCATTGGACTTTCATAGACATTGGTACAAAGCCACATTTTAATCAATGATCTGGAGGTGAATGGAAATGACCCATCATAGAACTTGTGGATGACACAAAGACTGGTGGGAACTATAAACAAAGATGCAGTCATTCTCAGCAACTGAGATCACAACCAAAATGCACTTTAATATAGAGGTACAGCTGTACATCTACTTCCCAAATACAGGACTACTTTTAAGAAAGCAGTGACCTTGACAAGGATCTGTGGGTCCTAAGGGCCATGCAGCTACCCATGCACTCCCAGGATGGTGCAACAAGGACAGGTGATCCTTAGAGGTGAGAACGAGGATGTCATGACTGGGAACAGTTGAAAATTTGAGGAGGATCAGATAAGAGCCACAGAATTTATTCTAGAACTGGAGAAAATGCCTTAAAAAGTGCGACTGCTCAATTCATTTAAGTAAACAGAAGAGACTGAGGGGTGATTGATCCCCTTCCTGGGGAAGGTGCTAATGGATATTCTAATCCATCAGAGAATTTTAACACCTAATAATGTAAGAGTTTAACAAGAACCAGTGTCTGAAAACTGAAGCCAGACAAAACCAAATTGGACTAAGATTGGAAAACCTTGTGCATACTATAGCTTTTCAAAAACAGTTATTATATTTGCACAATTACTGAATCAAATATTTTCACAAATGATAATACAAACATTGCACTTACATAACCAGTAGTGTTAGACACAATATACTTAGCCTAGCAAAGCAGTGCATTGTACAGTCTGATTGTTTTCTACCTTATTCTCTGTGAATGAATGCTGACTTATGTAACAGCATTAAAAATATTGCAAATATTCCACAGCTGAGTTTGTTAATTATTGCCCGATTTAGAAGGCAAATTTTTATGGTAGAAGTGATATTTCATATTGGAACTGTAATATTATACAAACCTTTTTGTTCAAAAATGTAACTCAATTTTAAAGTGAATATGGTTTGATCTTAACTATGTTTTGTGCTTGCTCACTTTCCCATGGCAAACATGTAATTTTGTCAAGTTTTATTTGTGCTAATGTTCACAAAAACAAATTGTGTGTCATATTTCACAGAAATACTTGCAGAACACATTTGACTCTTTAGCAATAAAGAGACCCAAGTAACAATTCCCATTCCATTGTAAATGGAAGTGACTTCTAATACAAAAGTCAGAATTTAGAAATTCATGGTTATTTTACTTCCGGAGAACATATTTGCTGTGATGCAACAAATAAATGTTTTTCCTTTCTCTCTCTCTCTCTCCCCCCCCCCCATTGTCTGTAAGAACCAAACAACTCTACTAGTAAAGCTTGTAACTGTAGTCAGCTTTTATGACTGAACACTGCTGTAATTTTTAACATCTTAATTACGAATGGAAACAAATAATGTCTTACTCGGAAAAGGCAGTAAACAGGAAATTGCCATTGTGGGCAGGAAAGGGATCTATAAAAAGCAAACCCAGATAAGTCAAATTATACAAAAAACACCCAGCTACACTTTGCTTGTCAAAACGATTGCAGTTTTCATCTATAAAAAGATGCTTCTGGGTAGTGACTCAAAACCTCTACATTTGCTACTTCAGATGTAATTTCCCTCATTCCATTCTCCTCTGGTGTCAAGAGTATAAAAAGAGACACACAGATTGCACAGTGCCTCGGCAGACATCCTGTGAGCCAACACAACCTTTTCCAAACTAAATTCTTTACTTTCATCATACTTGGAGCTGTGTTGGGCACAGGATTTTCCTGTGTATGAAGGTAAAGATGTGCTACAAAGTCAAGGAGGACATTGAATTTGGCTATTCTTATAGCAACTTCTGCTAGCCAGGGATACCTGGACTTTGTCTTTAGCTGGCTGTGGGGGCAGGACTACACTGTCAGTCTTCAGTGACTAGGGAAAACTTCATCCCCTCCATTTTTCTCTCTTTTTTTTTCCTTGCACTTGGCAGGGGGAGCATTGTTTTGTTTCTTTTGGGGGGGAGGGGCAAGGGGACTGTAGTTCAGCTGGAGACCTTCCCTCTGGGTTCAGAGTTCCTCCAAGGGAAATTGAAATCCCGGTATTTCAAATTTGTGACCTAGACATATGCTCAGCAACATGTCTGTCTGTTCCCCAGCTGTGCCCAGGGCTGCGTTCACCTTCTGGGGAGCTTTCTTCTTCAGCTCTGCCTCTCTTTAAGCCTTTCTAGCAGCTGGTGCCCTTGTAAATTCAAGGGCTGCCCTAGGCCAAGAAAAGCCAGAGGCAAAAAGAAAAGTTCTTGTCATCTGCTTTCACCCTTATTAAATGTCTTGTAAGGGAGTTTGACCAAGCCTTGTGGGGAGACAGCAGCTCCCTGCTGCCCAACAGCCCTGTCTAGACAGGGTCACCTTGACGTCTCCCGGCTGGGCAGGACTGGCTTAGGAAACGCTGCAGAATCAGTCCAGCACGTGGACAAACGCATCGCTGAGAACAGAGACAGAAACTGATAAGCAGAAGTAGAAATGAGTGTCATGAAGGAGGATCTCTTCCTCTTCATTCAGATCAGCTGCTATTATTTTTTCTTCCATCTGCATTTTGCATAACCTGACATTTCAGAGAACAGAGTTTTCCTATGAAAGTTGACCCAAGTTTAGAGCATTGGAAGGTGAGGACATTCCCTGCTGCCAGTGGCTGGCATGTCAGGTTTTGCATCTAAGTTGCAAGCAGTCTGAAGTATCCGTTGTAAAAGATGTGTGAATTTTACAAAGCAAAGCAGGATGTTTCCATGTTAGTAGAGATACATTCTTCTTTCCTTCATGTGAGCCAATAGTCAGCATTGTGTTTTGAGATGGAAAGTGATCTCAGACCGCAACAGGAAATCTTGCTACAACCAGTAGCTGGCAACAACAGTGGAAAGACATGGCCATTTTGAGAGGGACCGCATTTGGACTGCATTGCTTTAAAGCCTTTGGTCAAACAATAGGTGAAAAACACTGATGACAAAAGTAGCTAGTGTGTGGCACTGACATTTGAATAGAGCCGTGTGCTGAATCCATGAGGCACTTCTGGTCACAAATACAGCTTGATAAACAATGCAACTGTTTCCTTTATATGTTCAAGAAGATTCATTTTAGACATTATTTCTTCATATTATTTTACCTGTGGTCCTCAACACTTACAGCTAAGCTCTCTTGATACCGTATAGCCTCAGAAGAGTAAGAAATCATAATTAAGACCTGTAAATTATCCCTGAAACGGCATTAGTTTTTCTATAGATAAGTTCCTTTTCAAAATCTGTTACAAAAATATTGTGGATAAAGAGCTCGGAAGTCAGAAGTTAAGAAAAAGTCATATTAGCCTATACAGCCTTGACTCAGCTGCACAGGCATAACTAATATGTACTCTTGTCGTCTTAGTCACAGTCATCGGCGATGTATCATAAGTGAGCAGGATGCAAGGTTTTGTGTATGCTGATGTTTTTTCTGATAAAGCCTGGTCCATCCATATGGTTTTATTAATTATGTGAACAGTGCATTAGTAAAAATGAGGTGACACAGCAGCTGTGGCTTTCACAGATTTTCTGAGGAATGAGAGGCTGTATGTCATTAAACAGTGAGCTGTCAGATAATTTTAGAAAGAAAGTGAATCCTTGATATTTCTCCTTGTTGGAGTAAGTTTAATTTTCTGTGAATGGGAAGAGTGTCTGTATTTAGAACCAAAATCCATTCATTTACAGCCCATGCATAATGTAGTCTTTGACAACTAAAGAATTTTACCACAGTTCTCTGTTGATATTCTGATCTGCAGAGACCATCCTCTGTTGGGTGAGAGAATAATTTGCCTTTCATACATAATCAGCCTTGAGCTTCATCTGAAAAAAATTACCATGATGCTATATATGTATATAAAATCCTTATTCAAACAATTCCCTGTTCTCTTGTAGTACAGTATGAAAGCTGTTTAAGGAAATAGTCTGGAACAACTCAACTCCTTTTGCCTGTTGTTTGATCTGTTTTCCTACCACAGTTCAAAAAGTACAGCAAATGCAGTAATTAAATGTACCATGTATCCCAGAGCTATGTATTCCCAACAATGTTCATGTGCCATGTTTGTATGTACTAGGTATTCCCAATAATATTCAGCATTCTGCAGTTTATTACATTACTAAGTATTAAAATCTAGGGCCTCTTATGATAACCCTAAAGCAGAAGTTTAAATCCAGATCCAAATTTTGCTAAGTCTCATAAAAGCCTATGCTTCATTTGGTTGTAGGAAATCTTTGATGTCTGATTTTCTTCTTGCAGTCATTGTAACTCCAAATTTCTGTGGTTTATATATTTCAAATAAATGTCTGCGCAGTTAGGACACTGGTATTTTCCACTTCAGGAAGAAGGGAAAAGAGACTGAGAAAAGTATGAAAGGAATGGCTTTTCAAATGAAAATACAGATTCTGGTCCTCCACTGTATTATTGTGTGATAGGCAATCATAGGATCTGTTCCTGGTGGTCGAATAGAAGAAATAATCACGTTCGACAGTATGTTACTTCAAAAGTGACACCATTGAAAACAAAGAGAGTATTTGTATGAAGAGCACTGCTCAGAATAAGTGAAGTTGCCTGCATTTTGTGTGTTTACAAAAGGCTTTTTCTGGTTAGGAAATTTAGGTGTCAAATAAAGATTAACTGTGGAATGGAGGTTGCATGTGGCAGAAGTATGTAGGTCCAGAATTGCTTGATGACATTGAAGAATTTACAGGTTTCCTGATCTTGGGCATTGGGATGTTTGTAACCAAAAGGTACTGAGTCTGAGTGCTGGGAAATGCTTTCCAATTTTTTGAAGCTTCTGTTGAGGTTAACAGGACCCCTGAGACGAGTAGTAGGTGGCGGAGCCTGTCAAATCCAGAAATTGCAGGAGCAGGGAGGCTCCCAGTGAACATCCTAAAGCTTTGAAATTCAGAGTTAATTACCTTTGCAAAAAACCTCAGCTATCTGAAAGTGAGGAAATCTGCTTAAAGGTGTCCAAACTGTATTATCTGCCTTTCCTTTGCATGCAGCCTGTGTATACCATTCTTCCTCTTACAGCTATTTTGTTTAACATGTTCTTTCTGGGTCAAGGGCTTTTTCTAAAGTTTTATGGAGTGCATACCTTGTAATATAAATTTTGAATAACTGCTTGTAAACCTCACAGGTAAGCTGAAAATATGTCCACGGCCCTGATTCAGAGCTGCTTTCATGTTTCCACTGGAGCCCCACTCTCGGAAGACAGCAAAGCCCCCCATTTCTCCTGCTCTCTGCTGAGCAGCCATGGGCCAAGCTCCTAGTTGTGTTATATAGCCCCTTTAAAAGCCTGTTAGTGAGAAGCCACAGGTTTTTTGGTAGCTTATAGGGCAATTTTCAGATGTTTATGCCTGTTGCAGATGTAACTCAGGCAGCAGTTGTGCTCGCTTGTGCTGTGGTTATTTCACAGCAGTTTCCTAGGTTACAGTTGGTTCCGTTTTGTTGCCAGTTACAGCTTTCTTATAAAAGCTGGTAAGTAATCACACTCTCCAGATCACCTCAACCAGGAGGTGTCTGTGTGTCCATTTTCTGGAAGCCTCAGACAGCCCCCGTGCAGCTGAGCTGTGCAGTGTGGAGGGAGGTTCTGCCCACTCGGCTCTCGGCAGAGTGCAGATGCTCAGGTGCGCTTCCCAACATCTGCAGTGCTCAGCTCTGTCTCCCAAGCGTTAGCATGTGCTTCGACACACGGGTCCCTTGCTGGAATATTCACATTTTTACGGGCAGAGTGGTAGGAATGCCTGGAAAAAGGGGACCGAGTGCCAGTCCCGTGGGTAGAAGTGAAAGGGATCCATCCTCTGACAAGCCAAACGCGGGGTTTGGGTTTGCATATTTCAGAAGTTTCTGAATTACTTCTTGCAATCATTCAAAAATGCAGGGGATACATTTCAGGAGTTGTGACTTGCTGGAGACAGCACAGTGCGTTAAAAGCAGAACCAGAATCAGAAGTCAGTGTTCCTGTAGTTTCCACTTCTTAGATAGCAATGATACGGGTGTTTCAGATTACTGTTAGCTACCTTGGAGATTATTATCAAGGTACTAGTTCAACAACTGATGTTAGAGCATTGTTCTTTCAACAGATTTAATAATAACAGTTGTTGTTGTAGTAGTAGTTATCATAATAATAATAATCATAATCATAATCATAATCATTCTTCCATGGATGCTTTACTCACAGAAGGAAACCTATAGCTCCAAAAATGGACATAGCCGTCATGATGTGTCACAGTTAGAGTGACGCACTTCTGTCATAAGAGAGGAGCCACAATACGCTTTATTGGTATAAAACAGTGAGTTAACAATGTTCAATGGTCAATGCGACAGTGGTTTAACAAGATTCAATGGCAAGGTACACTTGATATTTACCGCACAGAGGACAGGGTAGACAAAACTGTCAGGGAGACCCTCCCGTTGAGTCACAAGGTTCAGAAAGGACCCCCTTGCTTTCTAAACTCCTTCTCAGAGAGGAGTCTAGGTGCAGCTGGATCCAGTTCTAGTCCCAGACTTGGTCAACAGTTTATGTCTAAGGACTATATATGCGCAGTCAATGCTTTATATCACTTCGCTAAGATTACAAAGTTTAGCATGCTATTAATCACTTACCAAGAATCTCTTGCGGCAAGGAATTGCTCAGCCTCGAGGAGTAACCTTGAGAGTCGTCCCTACTCAAGGGGAGATCCTGGCATGCATCCTGCTGCTGTGCAGGAGAGCTCAGCAGGCCCTGGGCTGTCCACTATTTATAAAGTAAGATGATTGACTTATATTTGCATACCAGCAAGACATCTGGCTCACTGTTCCAGACAGCCCATGGCTACCATCTTGCCATCCATCCCCCAAAGTCCAGAGTAAGCCGGATGCAGCCATCACAGCCCCCACTGGTGGTTATGGCTTCAGTGGGGGAGGCGGGGGGGAAGCACACCACCACATAATGGCTTCCACACATAAAAGAAGCCCTGCTAGTAAACCAAATTTAGTTGCCAATCTGTATATGTCATCAGACTGCTTCAGTATCTTGTGAAAAACTCCTCTATTGTCTTTGGAAAGACATGCTGGGGTTTTTTAATGTTCCTAGTAAAAGGAGACCAAAGTATTGCATTTGTTTTCTTGTCATTATCTAACAAATAATGAAGTTGTAAATTATTCCGGAGCAACTTGCATTTTTACTTAACTGAGTAGTTAACTTACAGTCACCTGAAGTACGTTTACCTATATTTATAGTTAATGACATATACAACTGTTAGCTAGCTTGGGAAACAGGCTTTTTATTATTCTATCCACTGTGACTAAGTTTCTACAAAACATTTAGAAAGGCGAGAGGGCATACATACATCAGCAGCCTAGTTTCCTCCACTTGAGAAGTATTTACATAGAAAATACTAATATAAATTATAACTGAATTTTAAAATGAAATTATCAGATTAAATTTGCTCAGATTATAAATGTTGTAAAATCAATCTGAAAATAAACTTAATATCCACATTCCCTTGTGCTTTTTTTCTTTTGAAATATCCATTGATCAGTGAAAAAACTGTTTCCTTTAATTTCCACATTAGTCCTTGCAGCACAGAAGGAACAGCTCTATGCTGGTTTAAAAGATCTTGAATAAAAATTTGATTTGAAACTTACTGGGAAGAAGAACGGACATGGATTGCCTCATTTAATTACCCAGGCTGTTTCTAAAAGTAAAACTGCAAAATGTAAAAACAATGTCAGTTTTGTAAACTAAAGGGGTTTAGTTTTTTAATAGGTTATGAAATATAGGCACCTTTTAACCTAGTCAATTCACATTAAAAAACTTTCAGGATTGCAAAAAGCAATGTGAAAAGAAATGCCAAAAATAACTGTTATCTGAGAAACTTAAAGGGTAAAAAATGTACCAAGGTACGTAGCATTCTTTTTTGGCTTTTGTTCGTGGTATAACTAAGAAAGAATTTAATCTCCCTGTTTCAAATATCCCTTAAAATACTTTTTGATTCCGCTTTTCAGCAGAAAAGCAAGATGGGGTCAACTTTATGAGAATGGATCTGCTACTCAGATTTATAAAGATACATAGGAGCACTATTGATCTGGAGGAACTAGAAGAGCCCCAGTAATGAAAAAAGAGGTTAACTGCTGTCAGGAACTGCTGTTTCTTTAAGCTGATACTGAAGGCTGTATAATTTGTAACAGACTGGGGAAAAGAACTGGTTTTGAAGCCCCTAATTTTAAATTTGGTTTTAAATTCTCATTCCATATATAGTTTTTCACTGCTTAATGTTGTGCCGGACCTGTTTTTACGTCGTCAGCATCTCATATATGAAGAATGAGTTCCTGTGCTGCTCCTCCAGGAGGGGCATCGTAGAAGATGCAGTTTAGTGCAAATGAATTTGTAAAGTAGTGAGGAATGCTTTCCATTTTGAGTTATTTCTGGCATTGACATGCCCCTCAATGCAGTTTAGTAAGCTGCAGGGTAGATCAGCATACTGTAGCTCCTGCAGTCAGCTGGTATAGCTGTCATGGTATGCACTAGGGTCTCATTTTTGGCTCTACTCCCCAACAAGTTCCTACTGCCAGAGCTCGTTGGCAGCAGCGGTTGGTGGTACCAGTGCCAGCGCCGTTGCCCTGGTACCAGTACCACAATAACGTCCAATTCTAAATCTGTGTGACAGTGAATTACAGCCAGTATTACTGTGCTCCTGCCTGTGCCACCCTGGGCAACTCATCCGGCCTCGCTGGGTCCCGCCTGACCCTGCAACACCTCTTGCCCCTGCCCCAGGGCCAAGCACCGGCACGTGCCTGGACTCTGCACTCCGCGGGGGGCAATGGCTGTGCTGCACCAGGTCTGGGGTCCGCCAAGCCTGTATGGTGTTGCCTGAAGTAACCATACGCAGATCCCTAGAAAGAGTAGGAGCAGAAGAAGCAACTATAATACTGTCTTTTACACCTTCTCAGACTCCAGTTAGCTAAGGATACTTCCTGAGACCAATGTGTCAGTAATTATTTCCATTGGATTTCTCGTCCATGTACTTGACCAGGCTCTCTTGAAAAGGTGTAGATTTTTAGCTTGCATAACATCCTTTGGCAATAAGGTCCACAGATGTATTGTGCATGGCATGAGGAACTGCTTCCTTCCAATCAACTGCTTTGAACTTCATTCCTACTCTCTTCATTTGATGCCCCCTAAATCTTGTACTGAATCGGGGTAAATAGTCACAGAATATATACTCAGTTTAACCTGCCGCTTTATCATCCAGTATTATACGGTTCTTCTACAGTTCTTCGCAATCAGCCTTCATCCTTGCCTCTCTAAAGAACACAGTGTCATTTGCAAACTTTCTGACCTCGCTGCAGTCTCCTGGCTGGGGGTGATGAACAGCAGCTCGCAGCATGTGTCCCAGGGGAACTCTGCTCATGTCACATTTGCACTGCAAAAACTGGCTGTTTACTCTCTGCTTTGTGTCTGCCTGCAAAATACCACCTATTCATTTCTGTGTAGGCCTAAGTTCTAATAGTCAGTCTACCTAGTCCTTTTGTGGATGCTATACAATCCCTGTGAGCTAACAACACATCTTCCTGCCAGAAGCTCTGTGCTGCTCTGAAACACCGAAATCAAATTGCTGTACATGCGCAGATTTCCGTATTTCATTCTAGGACATTAAATACTGCAGCATTTAACTTCTGTGCACCCAAGTCCTTTACTGGATCTAGCCTGAAGTACACACCAACACTGTTCCTTTGTGTAGAAACGGTAGAATAGAAAAGTATTTGAAGGTACTACCTTTTTACAGTCCTTTACTGGGAAACCCAGCTATGCTTCTGAAAGAATGATAAACGTTGGGCTGAGGTTGTCTGCACAGTCAGGAGGCTGAAGTCTTTCTTTTGCCCGGTCTTCCTCTCATACTTCTCTCTCATCAGTAAGTCTTTGGATCTCTGAAGACATCTATCACTGAAATGGGGAAGCTTATGTGGGAGACAGAACTAGACACGCTTTGGACCCAGGGTGAGATGTGCTGCAGGGAGTCTCACTCTCAATTTTTTGCAGGTGGATCTCAGTTGTGTCTGCTGCACTTGAAGCTGCAGGATCCCCTTCACAAACCCCTTCCCAAACACACACCAGAGGGGACTGCATCATCCTAGAGGTTAAGTCAGTTTTAACAGATGGCTTCGTGTTGTTCAGACGGTATGAAAACCTCTCCCCAGTGATTAGATTTGGTTTCAATAGAATTCATTTATTTACTTAAACGTGATTCTCATAAGGAGATTGAAAGACAAACACTGTGAAGATTAATCATTATAAAATGGTAATTACAGGAAAAAATCCTAATTGATTTATCTTTTGAACCCAGCAGGCATTTACCCTAACCAGGCAGTAATGCATTCTTACTGTTTATTACGGCTGGACCTCCATATAGAAGCCATAAAGCTGAACTGTCCCACTTTTTCTAAAAAATAAGCATGCTGAAAAAACAGGAGAGAATTTTCCCTCTCTGGAGGTAGATTTTATTAAAAATATACCAAACCAGGTACTACATATACTCTCTCTATATATATGTATACACACATGTGCACCCACCACTATACATTGTATACATATATGTATTTATATCTGATATACTGAACTAGAATGACGTAATAAATTTAAACAGAGAAAAGGTGGTGGCCAAGACATTAAACAAAAATGTCTGGGAAAAGTTAAATCCTTCAGTGTGTCATTACAAGTGCGCCATTACTTCCATATTGCTTTCCAGCCCATCAACTATTAGTGGCCTCGCAGGCTGCAACAAACTTCCCAGAGAGCCCTCCGGATTTTTAAGAACTCATCTCCTTTCTGTGAAGACTTAGCTCTGGGTTTGCTCCCTTCTTGAAGCGGGTGAGTCCCCTGTGCCTCTTGGGAGAGTCCCACCCTGTATTCGTGTCCTAGCTGCCAGCTCCCGCTCCCTGTCCCACTCCATACTCCCGCAGCTTTCCCCACATCCATATGCGCCTGCTTCCCTGGGAGTGCACAAGCACAACAGGACCCGGAAGGCAGCAGCCACAAGGATACACACAGCTTTCCTTTTCTCCGTTCTGAACTTTTTTAACAAAACAACGATATTGTAGTGACTACAGGGTCAACTACAAACGAAGTACGTATTTGTACCCTCTTTTGCACACATGATATGGAAATGGTTCAAAAGCTCTGTCCTTAGGTATTTATTTACCATGCATTTTATGTGCATGGTAAATGGGCTATGTTTGATGTGTCAATCTGTTTGCCCTTATATCACTTGGCAATGCCCTCTGCTGTAGTCAGTGTAGTAGTATATCATATACAGCCTGATCAATCAAGAAACCATAAAACAAATACCTTTAAAATATAATTGTTTTGTCATCTCTGGGGGAGAGTCTACTTAACTTCTGAGCTCTCGTAGTATTCAATAGACACAGATGATTCATGGCTTACCACTAGTTAATCATGGCGTGAGGAAGAGCTTATTTTTAGCTTTCTTCTTTATAACTGGCTTTTTCTTGATGGCTTTTGTCCTTGAGCTCACATTTGTTTATGACATCAAAATTCTCTCTCTTGGAAATAGTTGTGGTGTCACGAGCACCGTGTTGTAGTCTTACTGCAAATGAATCGGTAGGAAGGTTGAAGGGAAACAACTTCTACTCCGCTACCTTGCTAATCAGCACTCACAGAAAAAAAATCCTTCCCAGAACAGAATGGGTATTATTTAATGGGAGAGAGATTTGGGAGTTGTTTATAGAAAAGTCCCTAAAGCCTTTGGACTAAAATACAGCTGCAGTGCTGAAAGCAAATCAGATGCTGGATTGTATTGCTGGGGTAAACAAAGTGAAGCAAAGCCTGGGAGGGGATGGTCTTGTTACATAAGACACCAGTTACATTGCATCAAAAATGCTATAACCCCTATTGTGTCCTGTGCCTCAGGCTATAATTGCTCTTGAAAAAAAGGAACAAAGCAGAACAACCACAATGATAACAAATTTCAAATATTTAAGCAGTAAAATGTTGGAAAATATGAGGTTTTCTTTCCACAGGGAGGGGGGATGAGAAAGAAAAAAACCACCCATAGAGTAATCTACTGAAAGTGTTTTGGTTTAGCATACAAAAAGCTAACCTGGATGTAGGTGCATTTCTTTTTTCACAGTCACAGAGAGCAAAAAAAGCAGCTAAGTAATGCGAAAATCAGATGATGGAAACATAATGAAGGCTAATGATCACATAAAATAGGTTACCAAAAACCTATTGAGGGCTTTTAAAAGATATCTCTCTGCTTTTCAGAACATACAGCAGAAAGAAAGGAGAGAGAGTTACAGGAGCACGGAAGAAAATGATATAGAAAGCACAAAGAGGAGCACATTTAACAATGGGACATGTCACTCTGTTCTCTACTCTAAGTCCTTACCCTGTGCTCATCACTATGTATCTGCTCTACGTTCCTGTTCCCTCTTTATCAGCAGACTTAGCCTGTCAGAGAGTGTGAGATGAGCTCACTTTTTTTTACCCTGATTTTGTATGGAAATAAGTCTCATGCAATACCACTATTTCTGTGTCCTTGCTGATCTTTCACACCCCTGTAGTAATGTGGCAACCTGTGGGGCCAATTTTAACCATATGTTACCAGATATATTTCCACAAATTTCATGAACAGTTAGTGGGGAAGAAGAGAGAGAGAGACCTTTCAAATGTCCTGAGCTGCATTATGAGCTCAAGCCTGATTAAACATCAGAAAATCCGTATCATCTCTCAAACTTATTATACAAATGTCTGCAAAACTGTCTTCTTGATTGCTAATGCTCATAGAAAAGCTTTCTTAATTTCTTTCATTCCGGGGAACTCCTAGAAGGGAGAAGTTTGGGGATTGGATCAAGCTGAAGACGACTGTATATATCCCAAAGCCCCACCCAGTATTCTAGCTGTACCAACTGGTCCAGTAAAAGATAGTACCTTTCTCCAGAGATCTTGCCCTTGAACAAGATACTACTTTTCAGCAAATATACTATGAAATAAATAATATCATATGAAATAACTGCATAAGTATCAGGGGTAGATTTATAATATATCTTTACAGCTAAAATAAGTTTTTAAGAAATTCTTACTATGTGCAGTCTTGCTGTTATGCTGTTTGAATGTTAAGGTATTCATTGATTCAGCTGTTTTTGTATCAAAGCCATATTTTAGACCTGCATATGAATTTTATACGACCATTACTCACAGAAAAAACAAGAGAAACTCTCTCTTGAATGTGAAATACTTCACTAATGTGGAACCAATTGCTTCAAGAGGACATTAAGACAAGTCGTCCGGTGAGATATTTTTAAAAGTTGAGTTGCAATCAATATTTGGACAGTTATGCCAGCCAAAAACAATATTTATTTACAGATAGGACAAAGAGGCCAGGCATTGGTTGTTCATTGTGGACAAAACTGGACAAAAGTTTCCTATCTATTTTATCTGTAATTGGTTGTCCGACAAAATTAGGAAGGATTTTCTGTTTTCAAAGAATATGGTTGAGAAATGTTAACAGCCTTTTTGAAAGGTTGCTGCAAGAGAGAACTGGAACTTGCTGGTTTAATATCGCTTAGTATTTAATCCCATATGACTGAACAGGCTCTTTTTCACAAATGCAAGAGACAAATCACTGTAAATCTGGAGCAGTGCCTGACACTTGCTAAATATCATGCAGGGTTGCAAGATTTCAGAGCAAATTGATAAATTACCTGCAGTTGTTTAAGAATTGAATAGTGATTGGTTTGTAAGAATCCTTTAGAAAAGGATTCCATATTTTCTAGAAAACTTGAACCTGCTAAATTTTGTTTGATGTACAGATTATTGGAAACATTGGATTATTGTAGTTACAGGTATCTATATGAATTAAACTACAGGCTGCAAAATTTGTGTCTATACAGGTCTGTGGTACGATCCAGTAGAGTAACTATGGCATTCCAAATGCCAATCAGAGTTATAAATAGGAGTGTGTCTTGAGAAATATTAAAGTGTGTGAAAAAAAGAAAAAATCTTTCCAAACTATCTCTTCCATTATTTCATTTTTGTTTTAATGAAGAACCTTTTGGGGAAATTGCTATGCTTGAATAACAAGAAGAATGTACATGACATTTTATTTCATTCACCTGTGACCCTGCCTATTATTCTTCTCAGCAGTCCAGAAATGAAATATTTCATAAGCGATTTGGTCTTTACTGGCCATTTAATTATTATGCACCTCATTTCTTTTGTTTAGCTGTTAAATTAAAAAAATATATATTTAATTTTCTGTGAGTTTGGGGCTATTTTATAATTTCATAGGATATCCCAAGGTGTGTATGTTACTGTAAGATAACACTGGCAGGTCACTAAAAGCATTTGCCTCTGCCTCATACTTCACAACACCCACAAGGCATGCGTTATCTCAGAGTACCACACGTCTTGTTAAGCCTTACATTTTCTGTGGCTGATGGACAAGCTTACTGTCCGGGTCTTAACAGAAATGCTACTTTTATATGTTTATAGCTCTCCCATTGTCTACAGTTCAGTGCTAAGATGCACATCCATCATATCGCGAATGTGTATAATGGGAAGGCACTTAGACCAAAGTCAAGACAGGGATAGGCGTAACACTAGTTTCCTTTGAAAAATCTGCAGAAGTGTGGACAGAGTTTGAGTGCAGAGTTGCTAGTGGGCTGAGATGGCCCAATAGCAACACCACGACCACCAATATTTCAAAATACTTTCTGGTTTAAGAAAAAATTTCAGTATAGAAGACATTAATAAAACAAGATTTACAAAAACTTGCTGTAGGTTGACTCGTCAATTATCAGGTGTAAAAAATGGATGTACTGGGAAGGCCTCATGTAAGTAATCACGTCTATTTTAATTGCTTGGCTTTATAGTCCTAATACAAGTTCTTAGAAAATTTCAATTAAATAAATTTGCTGTGAACTAGGAGTAAAGACCTAATGCAAAATTTTACTTAAGCATCTGCTTATACTTGAGATCCATTTCAGTGAGGCTATTCAAACGGTTTAAGTTAAGGTCATTCTTAATGGGGACCTAATGTCTAACCTGCTACTCTCAGGCATTAGACATTGCTCTCATTAAGAATTATACATCTTAATTCCTTGTGTAATGCCATGTGTATATATCCTTAGCAGTCATTATCAAGACAAAAACATCTAATTGGATTCCATAGCGACAGTGGCATCAGTCAAAAATCAGAGAAATTCCATTTCTTTAAATGAAGGTTTTTCAAAAAATAGCAAATGTGTACATTATTGCTTGACTTGAAAGGCAATTCCTTTCTTTTATCTATTGTCATATCACTAGTGCAGGTGGTATATACATTATTATAAATACAGAAAATCAGGGGTTTGCATCTTGTAAAGTTATTTCCCTTTGGAAGCTTGTATGTGATTCATCAAGAAAAGGTGCTGTCATGTAATTCTACTTGTGTGTGTGTGTATGTGTACTGAGTAGGTGGCTAGGTAGTTACTTCAAGCATCCAGGATGTTGGACAAGCTAGAGCAAATAGTTGTTAATTCTGACTTTCTAATCTTATCTTAACAAGTAATGAGCGTTTACCAAATTCCTGGTACTGGACACTGACTCCTCAAGCACTAGAGCCCATGAGCAGAGGCTATATAAAATGAGCTGAACCTAAGCATGGGATTCATTTCCAACTTGTTCCTTGAACATGAGATCGAACAAAATGTTGATACAAACCTTGAATTTTGCAGCTTGGGACCATTTTTAATTTGAAAACATAACACTTTCTGTTAATGGAATAGAGGTAACTTGAACTGTAAGTCAAATTGTATCCTTTTCCCATTAATACCTACCAGGTTTTCATGAACTACAATTTTCTCATATTGCAGCTGAGAAAAGTGATGCACACTTGATTCTCCAGTGGGAAAATAACACATATCACAACTTACAGGGGCAAATTAAAGTCCGTCTCTCTTTGACAAACATGATTTTGCCACTTCAGTGCAAGCAGGCATGCTTTGCCTCTTTTTGTTTTGCTGCTTATAGAAAAATTCTGACCTCCTGTGTATCCAAAAATCAGATTGAAGTCAGAAGGAGTTCGTGGCACACAGTTGTGGCACACAGTTGCAGTAAACATACTACGTAAAGGTAACACAACATAAGACTCAAAACAAGGTTTGCTAATGGTCCTTATTTAATAAAAAGCTACAGTAATAGCCCCCAAATACTGCAGTAAGACAACTGGGAGCTGTAGTGGTTTGGGGCTGTTATTGTTGAGTGCTTTTAATACAGTTTGCAAAAGTAACCTTTCTTTGTTCTCTTTGTGAGCTGGCAGGTTGCCTTTGAAGGCAAAGAACAAAAATACAGTGGGGTCATACACTAACAGTAGCTATTTTCTTTTTTCTTTGCATTAAATTCCCAGTAGCAAAGGGATTTGAATTTTGAAGGGAAAAGAGAAAAAATATGACATTTTCCACCAGATTATAATTATTTCAAGGTAAATGATAAATTTCTATTTATCAGTGATCCATTGGTATGTTTCTTTCTTCTTTGATTTATGCAAAAAGAAAACCCCCAAAAAGGCCAAACTATCATGATTAGCAACAGAATACAACCACAGGCATGTATGCTCAAGTAGTGGGGATTAGACACACTAATAATTTCCTCAGGCTCGGTTTTATCTGAATAATATATAGAAAAAAGCAAAGTTTCCTTTTTTTCTTTTTCCCCCTTGATTAATTATCTGCTTTTTATACAGGTCCTGAATACAGAATTTAGCTCATGCTACCCTACTTACCATTGACTCATTTGCATAGAATGCCTTAAGGATACCTCGGGAGGTAGAAAAGGTGAACGTCTCCAAACACATACCTTTTTGTTCCTACCCCAAGAGCACTCCAAAGTCATGTGGCTTCATAGCTGGAAGGCTTCCAGGTGTGGCTGCTTCTGAGCCTTTTGAGAGCAGGGAAGGGGATGAGAGGAAGAGATGATACAACTCGCGTTAGACTGTAGTATTGTTCTTACCGGTGTCAGTCTAGTGATATTGTTAGCATTGTTATAAGTGTATTATTGCTTTTATTAAGTTCTAACAGTGATTATGAGGCTCTTCCTATATTCAGGAGCAATGTGAGAAGAGTTCATGCTTCCAGGCGTGAACAAAAGGAAAGTGAAGGTATTGGGAGAGAGGGAGTAAAAAAGAAGAGAAATTTAGCTCACTTTTTTTTTAAGACAACAGGTTTTTAAAGGCATGAAAAAAAGATTAGGGGAAAAAAAAAAAAGAGAGAGGAGCTTGAATTTTGTTTCAGAAATGCAATGAAGAGAGTCAAGATGTAAATGTAGCCAGAGAAATGGAAAGAAAATATGAATTTAGATGGAATGCATAGGAAGAGTAATGAGAGGGGAGAGGCCCAGGAGGAGGTACATTACTGCAGCAGAATGTCTCAAATGATAAATATTTAGGTGTGTGCTGTGCTCGTCTAGTGACTCTTGATGCCATAGAGGGGTATGAATTCATATTCTAGATGTCAGAAACAGGCAGGTAGGCCCTGATCCTGAGCAGCTGTAAATTAATGTAGCTCCACTGGAGAAAATGGAGTCATACCCATTTCCATGAGCCCAGGATCTGGCCATGATAGCAAGAAATTTCACATATAATCAGATCATTAGAACACAACCTAATTATCATATAAGATGAATTCTTGAACTCCCTTTCTTATTAAAAACAAACAATAAGCCCTACCACATTGGTTTCTTAGAAGCAGTAAATAAATGAGGCATTCATCAGCTGTGCATGCTTATTCTAAAGAAGTAGATCATTTGCACTGCAGTCATTAATTCCAGAAACCTTAAAAAGGAAGTGCCAGTTCAGAGTTCTTCTGAAAACTAGACATGTCAGTAGGTGTAGGAATCTCCCAGTGGTACTTGGAGTGACTGGATCATGCTTTTCTGAGATGTCAAGCAGCCTTTGATCCTGTCAGCACCAGTACTCAGATGCACTGTGTTTGATTTGTCTCCTTGCAGGGGATCTTTTGAACCAAGGCTGATTCATGGATGTGTTTTAGTCAAGCATAAACTGTTTTTATACAGAAGTCTGGTCTACTCCCATGTTGCGCAGAAGTTCCAACTTGGAGTGGTCCTTCCGTACATGTGCCTGTGCAGATATAAGTTTCCTTGGGATTTAAGGGTTGCATCTGCTTTGCTGACTGTGCTGAGAAAAGGGTGAACATCTGGGCTTTGGTTTAGTGTAAACTGTTGTGCCATCCAGATTGTAGCTCTATATCATAGGTTTACTAGCAGTGAAATTTATGCTAGTGTTGGGTCCTAGGAATGCACTGTACATCTATACCTATGTGTGTGAGGAATATTTCTATACAGTCATCCAAGATTTTCTTGTCGTTACTGATAAATCCCATGGATGTATAGAGAGCAAACAGCTGGAGGAGGACCTTGCATCTACACTGGAAGTAACATGCCTTTGATGGTGCCTTGTTGCATGACTTCTCCCTTGGTTAAAACCAGGCAGAAGGTGACTCCTAAGTATAGACCCTAGGCATATTTGCACCTGAGAAGAACCTTTGCAGCACGTTAATGCACTAAAGTTGACATAGGCAAAGGATTCTCAGGATCATGCAGAATCAGGCTCAAAGCAGGGTCAGCTGGAGCAGTTTCCTCAGGTCAGGTCAAGTGAGGTTTTGAATGTGTCCAAGCATAGAGACTCTACAACCTCTCTGGGCAACCCGTGTCTCTGTTCAATGTCTAATAAACAACATCTACTGCTCTCCCTTCATCCATCCAAGCCAGTCATCTCATTGTAGAAGGTTATCAGTTTAGTCAGGCATGATTTCCCTTTCACAAATTTATACTGACTACTCCCAGTCACCTTCTTGTCCTTAATATGTCTGGAAATGGTTTCCAGGATTTGTTGCTTCATCAGCTTCCCAAATGACCAAGCTGAGGCTGACTGGCCTGTAGCTCCCTGGATACTCATTCTTGCCTTTCTTGAAGACAGAAGTGACATTGGGTTTTTTCCAGTCCTCAGGATCCTCCCCTAGCTGCCAGGACCACTCAGAGGTAATCAAGAGTGGCCTTGTAATGATATCGACCAGCTCCCTCAGCACTCATGGGTGTATCCCACCAGGGCCTACAGACTTGTGTATGTCCAGTTTGTTTAAATATTCCCTAACCTCATCCTTCTTCAGCAAGGCCAAGTCTTTCTTGCTCTAGACTTCCCCTTTGGTCCCGGTCCCAGGAACCTAGGATTCCTGAAGGCAGGTCTTGCCAGTAAAGACTGGGGTGAAGAAGGCATTGAGTACCTTGGCCTTTTCCATATCTTTTGTCCCCAGATCTCCTGCCCCATTCAGCAGCGGGCCCACACTTTCCTTGGTCTTCCTTTTGTTGCTAATGTACTTGTAGAAGTCCTTGATGCCTTTTGTGTCCCTTACCAGATTCAACACCAAGTGGGTTTTGGCTTTCCCAACCCCATCCCTGCACGTTTGGATAGTGTCTCTATATTCCTCCTGGATCCCTGCTCCCACCTCTTGCATGCTTCATTTTAATGCCTGAGTTTAGTCAGGAGCTCCTTGTTCATCATACGGGTCTCCTACTACTTCTTAGTGACTTCCTGATGGTTGGGGAGGACCATTGTTGAGCTGGAGGAGGTGATCCTTGAACATCAACCAGTGTCCTGGATCCCCGTTTTCTCCAGGGCCAGCTCCCATGGGATTCTTCAAAGCAGGTCCCTGAACAGGCCAAAGTCTGTTCTCCTGAAGTCCAGGCTTGTGGTCCTGTTTTTTGCCTTCTTCCCTCCTCTCAGGAAACTGAACTCCATCAATTCATGGTTGCTGCAGCCTAGGCTGCCTCCAGTCTTCACATCTCCAACCAGTTCTTCCCTGATGGAAGTATGAGGTACAGCAGACCATGTCCCCTTGTTGTGTGTTCTATCACTTGTGTCAAGGAATCGTCACCAATGCACTCCAGAAAACTTTTAGATTGCTCATGCCCTGCCGTGTTGCCTCCCAAGCAACTAGAGAAATACAGTGCATGTTGGGTGATTTGTAGATCTGTCAGAAATCCAAAGAAAAGTAAGAAAATTGCTGAGTTGTAAAATTATTTTTTATAAACATGAAAGATTTATGAAGCGTATTTTTTGTAGACAGGGATCTTGCTACCTGTCAGTACATGCTGATACAGGACATTATTTGTTGGTTTTATACACATGTATATGTATGCAAAATCTGAATATGAAGTTTCTTTTGCTAAAATGTTTATTGTGTGGTTCATCAAAATGGTGCCAAGACAAGTGCCAAATTGTTTGCATTTCCTGTAAACCAGCTAATGTTCTGAGCTCACATTTCAGGGATCATTTTTTGGTAGTTTGTATAATTACTTTGCAGAAAATGTCTAGGATCAACAAACCAGAAAAGGATCAGTTTGAAAGGTCAGACAAGAAGTCACATTATTGACTAGGTATATACTCTGTGAACACAATTAGCACAAACTGTGTAAGTTTTAAAAATCATTCTTGTTTCAGAAGAAAATTACTTGAAACCTCACAACTAGCCTTTGCACTGAAAAGAAGGTATAGAAATTGAGGGATCCTTAATGGGAGCTCTGGGTTGTGACAGGGTACTCCTGGCATGAACCAGCGCAGCTATCATTGACTTTTAGTCAGACCTGCGTTTCTCAGGAAACACCTGCTTTTCTTCCTTGAAAGATGAAGCGTGATATTTTCGTTATTATTGCAATGCTTTCTCCAGCAGTGTTTATAGAACATTTTGCAAAGACAATGCCCCGTTCAGGAGAACCAGATATGAAGGTTTTCGAAAATTCTTGCAATTTCTTTCTCACTTCTCTTCTAGACAATTTTTGTTTTCGTTTATTCCACTTTCAGATGACTTGGAATTGCCAATCCTCAGTCTAAATTCATCCTTTGGAGCTTGGAGTTGATGGAGTTCTGAGGTCTGGCTACATCTAATTTTAGACTGAGGCTTAACACCAACTTTTCATATGTTTTTGAAATTTACCCAAAGTTTCTCAGTGTTGTTCAGTGTCAATATTCAGGCTTGGAAACACCTCTAATTAGAATCATCTAATGCAGGATCTTTTTTTGCAGTAAAATACTATTCACACTCAGAATTTGAACCAAGCAGTTGTTGAACTGAATGGGGCTGGTCTTTGAAGAGAACATGGATTGGATTTGACAATTGTAGATTAGTTATTCCCTAATTTTAAAGGATTCAATTCTTCAGAAGACAAACATAAACTAGAAGCAGAACAGAGGCTTAAGGTCATTCCTTCCCCCACCCCCACCCCACCCCCCAAAAAAAAAAAGAATTTCTCTCAGAGAAGTATCCTAATGCCTTGCTTAATCTGGTCACTAAGAGGAAAGGCACGTGCACTGGACCTTTGTGCAGAAGCTAGGCATTTCCTTAGATGAGAGAGACTTACAGAAATATGTTATATTTTGTGCTCTCCCCAGCACATAGACTAGATGTGTGTTTATAGTTATAAAAAGCAAGTGCTACACATAGAAGATAGCATGAACCCACTAAAATACTTAAAACAGCACCATAGTTATCCGAGATACGCTATTTATGCTATTTGATCTTCTAGCTGGTCATATTTAGAAGGGTGTTCTTTTTACAGGGCTTCAGCTGTTACTGGATTCAAGAGAAGTAAGATGCAATGCCCTTGAAACAAAGAGCACCCCTTGCTCCTTTTTATGTGTTTCAGTGCATCTGAATACCATTTCTTCTTTATGAGACTGTCTTGTCAGGACTGGTTTTGCATGTATCAGCTGTTAGTAATCCTGGACTGGATCTTAGCTGTTGACTATGATTTTTTTAGAATCTTTTTCTATTGCAAAAGCTTAGCAAAGCCTGCTGGTGTTGATTCCTGTGTTACTGCTGCCATCTTCTGGAACGTTTTTAATATTGCTGGGTAGGCTTTTTTTAATGTCGATGAATTCCAGCAAGCAGGAGATGAACAAAATGTGTGGTTCTTACACATGGTCACAGGAACACAGTCCGAATGGCATGGAACAAAAGTTTGTCTGTGAGGTGCCTTGGTTCTGTTAGGGATATTTAAAAAAACATTCAGGGAAGTGAGTGGCTTGACTTCTATTGCAATTCAGTGTGAATTAGGCACTGAGTAATTGCTTAACCCTCATCAGCTTCCCAGCCTGCGTGTTCAGTAGTTCATTTCAAGAACCATGTTAATGAATCCATCAGATTTCCAGGTCTGTTTGCACATATAAATGTGCAGCTAGATGCTCAAATGCCCAGGGCATGCATGCATAGCAGCAGTATTATCATATGGAAATAGGTTTGTCGTACTGTTTAAGGGCATATTAATTGAACTCCAAAGCTGCTAGAGCAGGAGCTAAAGCCACAGGCAGTAAAATTCATTCCTCATGACATTCCTTGTGAACTGATATATCCATTCAGCAGCAAAACATCTTTTTCAAACTTGCAAGCAGTGATATTTTAATGTAGTTTCCAACCACTTTGTTGCAAAAAAACCCCAGCTTTTGACATCACACATGTAAAGTTATGCATCTTCTGCAGGAAGAATATTTTCAACAGATATGCTGTTATGCTTGTTATAAAATGCTTTGTCTCACACTTTCTAAAGGCATCTCAAGATAACTATCATTCTTCCTCTTTGCATCCTAGTTCCTTAAAAATAACACTTCCTTCAATATAAAATTTTACTTCTTATTCTTCTTTGTATCCATTTTAGTGGTGAGAATGTAGATACTAGCTTTTTTTTCTTTACAACATAACTCATGCTCTGACTTTATCTGCTCTGGGGTAAATACCGTATTGTTCCACTGGATTTACAGTGGATTTCTGCTAGTGTAAGAGGGAGAGATACACAGTTTATGTTTTATTATATATGCTTATATATATTATGTATTTAGGCATTTGGTTCTCTTTTTTTTTTTTTTTCTCTTTATCACTTGTAAGCGGAATGCTACATTCTTTTGTGAGATACTCAAAATATAGAGAATGATATCCACTAGATTACAAAAAATTTTTAAAAAATCACAGTTTAGATACATTTTACATCTTTGACTGCTTTAAAAATGTTCCTCGTATTCATAAATGACTAATCCCCTGATCCCTTGCATTTAGTTTCTAATATATTCCATTAAATTATAAGGTGGCAATAATACTGGGGTTTTTTTAATGTTTCCTCATATAAATACTATGTAATTTATTATGGAAATCATTTGTAGAAAATTTAAGTTTACCTGCATCCACTTTGCATTTTGTTAGTCATCCAGGCATAAAATTGCTCAAAATTATACGCTAGATAGATGTGGTTAGGTGTTTGTACCACTTACTAAAGTTACTTAAATGGGAACAGAATTAAGCCAATACACAACTGTTTGTTCTTTCTAGTGGTGCCAGCAAGAACCTAATACCGAATTAAATTTCTTTTTCATGTCTGTACTACACAGTGAAGTAAGGGATCTCTGTAGTTCTGCATCCCCAAGTGAGCTCCAAGCAGTGCTGAAACATCTACCCAGCATAATACAGCACCCTGCAGAGACAGTAGTCCAGGTCCCAAATGCATTATACCTGTATTAGCTACAGATTACTGATGTGGCTGTAAGGTAGCGTAGCTACCTTAAAGCTTCTCAGCAGTGTAAGCTGCAAGTAAAATTCAGGTTTGCCACCTGAAGAAGAAGGAAAGGAGCTAGGCTACTGCTGCGTAGAAATGAGAAGGCAGATAGGAGAAGCGGGTGCACGGGAATTAAGAGCCAGAGAAGATGCCTGGCTGTGATAGCTGGTCCTGAAGGAGGGGTCAGAGTCCGTGGCAGCAGCTAGTTCTGGGGCTAGGAAGAGCTCCTCAAAGTAGTGATGTTTAACATCTGAGGTCTTGTCATAGTCCCTGTAGCATGGGACAGAAGCCTCGCGCTCTCCACTTGCTGTCCGCAGCTCTGGCACAGGTGAGGTAAGTAACAGGGACAGGAATGTCTTGCTATGTTTAGCAGCCTGCTGTAGGCAGCTGCCTACTTTGTTGAAGCTTGTTTGGCTTCCTTTTCCAGAGGTAGCTAGGTTGGCATCAATCTGGGCATCCCTTCCCAGCGCTTCAGGGCACAGTATTGTTCTGCTCCCAGTTAAAGCTGTGCAACTATGCCAGGGCCATGTACGCCTGTTCAGACAACCAACACCATGGTCTACTTTGCAAATTTTCCAGTGTTTGAACTCATGTTAGCTTGGGTAGTCAGCTATCAGGTGGGATTCTTCAGTGATAACAAGACCTGACTCTATTATGCACACATAATAGCACAACAACTAACAGGTTTTCGTACTATCAATATACCGCATAATCTTGTTACTAACTCTGCTTTATAGATTTTTCGTTCTTATCTTCTGGAATGGGCTAGTAAGTCTCACATCCCAGCCAACATGCTAAGAACAAGATTGTGCAATACCTTTGTGTGTAGGTATGGGGTAGAGGAACCTGGAAAGAGCATTATCCCTTCTCCCACAGGGGCCTGAAGTAATTTCATCTGAGAGAAGCACCTGGGTTCCTCTCAGCTTCTTTCTTCCGTTCTATCCCTTGCAGCACTTGGACTACAAGGCAATTCAGAAGGGGGCTGGAAAGAAGAAGTAAGATTGCCCATCCACATAAATCAGCAAACGAGATTTGAGGAGGTCTGGGACAGGTTCTCTGAGCTTACGCTGTCCATTTTACCAGTCCGTCTTTTAGGTTAATGCCGCCTGATGTAAGGCAAGCTCCAGGAGAGTCTGGTGGTCTACGGACACAAACTCATCAGCACTCACTGAAGAGCCTTGGGCTGTACATGCCATTATCTCGATCTTAGGGAATGAGCCCATGCGTTGTTTTGCAGAAGTCAGGAGGGAGACTTTCACTTTCATATTCAGAAGAAAAACATTGAAATCTCTGAGACGTTTTGATGCAGTCCTACACTTAAAGCTTTTAATGTTTATAGAAAATTGCCTCTTATAGTATTGATGGTAAATTGCCCTTAGATTGCAAAAGCTGCACAGAGACTGCAGCTATATTTTTGACACCATGTTTTGACAGATTGTCATGCTTCTCACAGAAGTTTGATTTTAGATTAAATATGCATAGTAAATGTGTGTACTTTATTATAAGGAAAAAGACCAAAATTGCTCTGCAAGTACTACCATGCTTTGCAATTGCCTTATATCTGATCAAACCGGTGTCATTAAAAATGGATACTTTTTCTACTGTGGCATTTATCTTCATTGTAGTATTTGCAGGTTTTTCTATAACTGACAATTCGCAAAGCCACAGATCCTAAGTAAACATAGCTACTGCAGATAGTATATATTCTGCTTTTAAAGTTTCTTGCTGTAAGCACAAGAAATACCAAAAGACAGGGTGTGTGGATGACGGTCTCACACTTGTTGCTGGGTATAACAGTGCCAGAGGCAAAGTCAATCCAATACCCAAGACGTGTGGTTCACAGCCGTAGCACGACAAGGACTGTGATGTTGGGGGGGGGGGGGGGTTAATTGACTTTGGATGGAAATAAGAAACAAAGTACATAGTTTCAAAGTAAAAAATGTTTAGTCTGTGTTTCTGGTGGTTTGAACTCTAGCCAAGAATCAACTGCTCTCTTACTCAAAAGATACACTATATGGTAAAATCTTTTCCAGTGAAATTTAGCGTCTGGGGGCTTTTCTTAAGAAAAGAAAAAAAAAAATCTCTATATCACTCACTATAACATTATAATTTGTACTTTGGAAAGTGCAATTGGAAGCTATATTTTTCTAAACAGAAACACTATGGAGAGATGACTTTGGGTATTATGGGCAGTGCCATTCTATATGTCACTTTCCGATAGCCTTGATTTCCCTTAAGGCATGTTCATATCTTCAGTATAAATCCCTGCTCCAATCAGCAGCCTATAGTTTGACTACAAAAGCTCATTTAGGATTGAAACTTGGTGCTTTATAATATTTTACATTTTCAAGGGGTCTTTTTGATGAGGTGATCATGTTGTCAGGTGAAGAGAAGGAATTTTTTTGCCTTTCCAGTGTTTTATTTGTGGTATTATTTAATAAAACACTCTCTGGGTTAAAACAAACAAACCAACCTAGTTGAAAAATCCTACTAGTCTGACAAAAAAACCAAACAACTATACATTTTCTGTATACAATATAAACATTTGCTGGTTAGAACTCAAAGGAGCTTCTGTGTGTTTGGTGACTACTTATTTGCACTCCCCCATCATATTTTCATTTACCAAAAAAGAAAGCATGGAAATACTTTACTGATTACCTTTACTAGGCTTAAGTTTTGACCTGATGAAACAAGGGTGTGGTTCTTTTGAGGAATGATCTGAGCTGATTAGTGGGGAGTCCAATGTTTAGATGGGGTTTTTTAATGGTTTTGAGGAACTTTGCATCTCTTGCATGCTAGTTTTGCGCTACTGGCAGGAAGCTCCAGTGCTGATGGAGATGTTGATCCTGCCTTCATTCAGTAGCTTTAATTTTCATGATTCCCGTCTGTGGTGAAGGGTCCAGACAGCTAGCACTGAATGAGGGAAGATCAAAGAAAAAAAGGTAGAGAACAGAGAAGGCAAAACAATTTTTATAAGATCACTAGTCATATTCTCAGTGACAAAAGGTCATATCAGAAGAAACTGATTTCATTATGAGATTACAAGTTTGATAAAAGTAATTGCACAAAATCAATTTCATTTTTTGTAAGACTTCAAACTACAGAATATACTGATAAGGAAATCATCACCATAATGTATCAATAAAAGGCTTTAGGGAGCTGGGTTCCAACTGACATGGTTAGGGTCTGCGCAGCAGCATTGTCTCATCACTATCAGATGATGCAGTATGGATGCCTCACTGCACTGTGGTCATGTGGATTAAGAACTGGCAGATCACAGAAAGTAGTGTTTTCTGTGAAGAATCTCATGTGTAGCAGGGTATTGCTAGCAGCATTCAACAGGGACTGACGGCAAACCTGTCACTATTCAATATTCGACAGTGATCCAGAAGTACCTACAAAGACTGCTGATACAGCACAGCAATGATACAAAGATTAGTCAAGTACAATTAATGACAAAAATAAGACAGTCCCCAGAAAAGTGCCATGAATATGATTTGGGGCTGGGGGAGAGAGGGAGGAGGAATGGCTTAACCAGTGAGAAACTTAAGAGTTTCTCTGTTTAAGTTAAAGAAGATTCAGAGGTATCTTAATTACAGTACATAAGTACCTTCACAGGAAGAAAATATGGGATACTGAAGGACTCTCTATTTTAGCAGAGAAATGCAAAGCAGAAAGCAGTGGCTGGAAGCTGAAACCAGAAAGGGTCAAAGTAGACATTAGATACAATTTTTAACAGTGATTCTGAAGGGCCATTAAAACACTATACCAGAGGTATGAGGGCATCTTTCCTCACCTGATGTCTTTAATCTGCATGTGAATTCTGTTTTGGAAGACACACTTTGGCCAAACCATGTATCATAGCTAGTCTATCCTCAGTCTAGCTAATAGTGATAACTGTAGGAGTGAAGACATGGCAGTCCAGACTTCAACATGGATTGCAGAAGCCCGGTAAGAAATCTGGGTTTGTGCTTGAGTTGTGAGCTCACACAGAAGTCCCTAGCAGTGCACCTGCATTGCTGCAGATCAAACCTTGGCTATGACTACCTCACTGCAACCTTGCCTTTGTTCTGCTGTGTATACACATGGGAGGAGGTATGGGTGAAAAAGAAAAGGAATATCTGAGTTGAGGAGTAACCTTAAAGTTACAGTAGGGAGCTCAAATTTGAAGCGTTGTGTAGGAAATCAAGAATGGGAGTATTGTATTGAAGTTGGAAGAAAGATAATTTTAACAGTAATATTTTATAAGCACTATAGGGAGATATTATCAGAGACCAAAGAAAAGGCATTTGCAGTAGGCGAGAGAGAGAATGAGAGCTGTAGTGCTTAATCCAAGGGAAAGCAGATCTTTGAAATGTTGTGAAAAAGGAAATGGCAAAATCTTGTTTCCAAAAAACCAACCAGCATAGCATGTAAATGACAAACTCATTTTCCTTTCATCCAAAAAAAGAGCTACATTCTGCTCCCACTTCCAAACTTGAAACACTTAAAACACTATAAATGGGCCAGTCGGGAATAACTGAGACTGCAGCTTGGTTTCACCATCCTAGTTTTTATTCAGCGTCACTCTTGGCACTGCAGATATCATCTGTGGGGTTTGAATTTCAAAGAGCTGACCAGAGTTTGGTCTGATCTTACCTTTTGTTTGAATGATCGTAAAGATAGGAGGATTTTAAAAACAGGATCTGGATCCCTGTTGAGGTTTTTAATACCTCCTGTTCTGAGGTCACTTGGATTCAGGGTTTCTGCTTAAGCCTATTGCATATGTTTTTACAGATATTCAAAAGCCTGTAATGGCACACACACAGGTTATATTAATTTCCAGTGCCTAAATCCCTTAAGTGCTTTGGGGATTTCCCTGCTAATCCTCTTTTTAATGCATAAACCTACAGGGTAGGTTTGGGACCTTTGGGATTTCTTCTTTGTGTTGGTTGTTTTCCAGCCGAAGAATCTTTCAAGGGTAACAACAGTAAGTGCTAAATACACAAAGACATAGAAAGTTTATATGCTGTTTATATTATCACAGTAATCTGCCAGTCTTTTTTTGGCAAATGAAGGGAAAGAAAGTGTGACTATTATTAGTAATTACACTACTTGTAGTAATTTTAAACACTAATATTAAATTTATGCAAAAGTGTTAAATCCTGACTGAACCACTTAAATCCTTTTCTTTCCAAGGGCAAAATAACTGTATTAATATTAATGAAGCCACAAAATACAAGTTAACTGACAGCATTTTTGCAGTTGCTGTATTTTATTACTGAAACTTTGTTATATTTTTCATGTCTGAATGTAAAAAATGAATAAGACTATCACAAAACTACTCTTTGTTGTAAGTGACATGCCTTTTCTTTATGATGCATGCCTTGCCATAAAAAGGGAGTGCTTAATGCATTTCTGTTGGGAGATGCCTATTTATTCTGACAAACCGATCAGCCTCCGGGGTGTTCTTTTGCCACAGAACTGATTTTACATCTCATCCATTATCTAATAAGATGTGAAAAGAGTATCCTGTCTCACCAAAAAAATCAGGCTTTGTTTCATTACAAGGATGTGGCAGGCTCACTCATGGACTTACTTGCAGGATATACAATTGTTAGTGAACGGCCCAGTTACACACTCATGCATGTTTCCAGTACAGCAAGCCTATGGGGAAAACATTGGTAACATTGGTCCTGAGGAATTTTGTTTTAAAGGTAAGTCTAAAAAGTGGCCTCTATAATGAGAAAAATGCATTTCACATCTTTAAATAACACAGCACGAGTTTATGAATTTTATTTTTATAATACATAGCAACACCACATAAACTAAGTTGTGAGGCAACCAGAATGTATTTGCAAAATATATGCCCTGGGGTTTTTTTCTTTCTTCAGTATTTCCCCCTTTTCAGTGTTTATGAAAGGATTAAAATTGCACTTATATGGGTAAAGTGAGAGAGACTGGAGAGAGGAAAGCAAGCTGAGGTGTTCTGTGATAAGGCACTGATAAAGGAAGTGTATACAAAAGCCTTTCAGACAAATGTTTTCAGCCAGATGCGTTCATAAGGAAATAAAGTCAGGAAGGAAAAAGAGAGTAGGACACACAGTAGGAAATAGAGTTAAACCGGGCCATAACCTTAATTGTTAAGGGATAACAAGTCTCTGAGATATTAGGTTTCCAGGCAGAGAGTACCTCTCTATATGTGTTTGAGCAGTGTTCAAACACAGCTGAAACTTTTGACCACTAATGCAGTGCAAATTGTTCTTGTATTTAAATGATGCTCTATTACAATAATGCAGCCTCTCATACAACATACCTTGCAAAAGTGCCTCCATTGTTAAGCTGTTTGCTAACAAGCGCAAGTGAATTAGCAAATCAGTGTTAGTTGAAGTAAAATAAAACATTTTAAATCATTGACAAAACAGTGGAGAGAAGTGACAAGAAAGCAAACAAGTGATTAGGTTTGATATCTCTGCAAGTTAAAACACTCACTCCACTCCTCCACTCCAAATTTCCCTGACTTTCTGAATAACATGATCAACCCTTTTGGACTTGCACAATGCTTCCTTTCATAAAAGTGCAGTTTCTTTAGCATGACAATGAAATACGATTTTCAATGCTTCTTAGAAAAGTGACAATACAGCTTGAAAGAGTTCAAAATGAAATTGCAAAAGCTGGAATTTGTGGCAGACAAATGTTCTAGTGTCATGTCCTCCTGATATCCTTTATTCATTACATGTGAATGCAGCTCTGTATCTAAGAATCAATGCTGTTTTATCAGTCTTGCTTATAATGCCAGTCAGAATAGCTTACCGCTGAGAGATCTTTCAGAGTCTGGAGTTGCATCAAGAGAGCATAGCTTTAAAACAGCATAAAAGAGACCCATTTTACATTATTGACTTTTCCCCTTACCTGCAAGGACACAGAATTTAATGCAGCATTGATGGGTCAAAGATTTTGACACATGTCAAGACAGATATCTTCATTTTAGCGTTTAAAAAAAGGCATCAAAATTGATACATATGAACCAGTTTAGGTGGCAGAGGCAGCTCAGACTGAGGTAGGGACAATTATTTTACTCATCTGCAGAAGACGTTACTTTTCAATGAAGCCTTATGGAAAGAACAATGTAATTTAAGGAAGACGAAACCAGAACAATTGCTAGAAATGCAATAGGGGTCTAGAGGCAGTCCCCTAAAACCCATGTTAAGTAACCTATCATTGTGTTCCTTCTATGGATTTTTTTTAAACCATTCTATAAAAGTCTAGGGCAAGGATATAATTTTCTAGAAAATGGTATTTCATATGACCTATATAAAGTGATCATCCCCTAGTAAAGTCCGCAATAGTTTTGCATAGAGAATGCATTTGATTCAGAACTATGAATAGACAGCTCCATTAGCAAACACTATAAAGCAGAACCGCTTGTTTCAGCCAGCACCCTTCTTGTATAAACAGATTTCACTGTAGGAGAAACACACCCAGAAGTATCTAGTGTGACTTTATGTCCTTAAATGGACCATGTAGCAAAATCTCATTTTTAATAATGGCATTTATGTTACTTCACTGATGAAATGTATAATAATAACAGCAAAATTGTTGTGTTAATGCTCAGAGTGTATAATAAGATGCACAATTAGGAGGATTATGGGAATTTAATGGGATGACAAGGGCAAGACATCATCTGCTGTATGACTCTTCATGATTGTAACCTGCTGTCTATATCCCTAATGTGTTTTTATGACTTGTGTGCTTTGGTTTGTTTTCCAGTTTGTGTTCTGCCGTGAATGTAAAGAAGAATACCATGAAGGGGAATGTAGCTCTCTCCTCAGCATGCAGGGAGCCATGGCCCAGAAGGTAGGGATCCCACAACTCATTACATCCCAATCATTATCCCTGGCCCAGCTAAAGAGACATTTGTCAAATGGGTCCTAATTATAATCCTAAGTAAAAGCAATTACGTTCATGCTGAATTACTCCAGCCGTTGGAGTTGCCGAATTGGCTTTGCGGTGGATTTCAGTCGCTTTGATTGATAGAATAGCTGAGTTCTGTCAGGAACACACAGGGCTCTGCCATCAGTTGATAAAGGAAAGGCCTTCCCAATGGGCTTCTGGGGTTGTCTCTATTCAATGTAGACACTTTTGAAAGGCTTTCTGTAGTCTTGCTGCCTTTCAGCTTATTTTCAGTGCACCACTCAGGAAATCATGTGGGTTTGGACTGAATAACAGGGTTTTAATACAGCCTGTGCAGAAAATGCTGTTGATAATTTATGTTTTAGCTTAGAGAAATAAAAAACCGATTGCCTAGGCTGGAAACTGTTCAGTGATAATTATTCTAGGCTGCTGTATAATTTTGTAGCTATTGTAGCTACAAACCTGTACAGGAATTAGTTTTTCTCTCCTGGCATTTCTCTTTGTTTAAGATTAAAGTTTCCCTGCTCTCCATAGCAAATAAATCACAGTCTTTCCAATTTAAAAAAAAAAAAGGGGGGGGGGGGAGAAGGTGCAAAGAACAGGAGAGATACCCCCTAAATATCTCACAGCCTGATGCTCAGGGTGCACTCCTAGGAAGCAGAAAACTGATATTCAGATGTCTGGCGTGTTTGATGCTAAGAGGAAACTCAAACCCTGAGCCCACACACAGTCGAACATGGCAGATGCAGGATTGTGGGCAGGTGCTGATGGGGACTTGTGGCCGGCCAGCTCTCAGCGAGGTATACCCAGGTCCTGTCAGTGCCTGCAGGCAGGTTCTGTCTGATGCTGGCTTTTGGGGCCTTTCACTCTTTGAACTCAGAGACTGGGAGGGAGCTGGAGGCCTACTGGGGACCTTTGCCATGAGGCAGTTCATTTGCCGTACTTTGGAGACACAGCACTAGGCTATGACCTGTGTAGAGATTCTTCTCTTTAACCTTTCTTGGTGAAGCTCTTCTAATTTAGAAAAAGAATTAGCACTTGTTGAGACAGAATTAAACAGCCTGTATCCTAGTAGTCAGTCAGGGTATCTACCTCTGGTGCCCTGAACACATGTACTGTATGAGACCCCAAATCCATCTACTTTCCCAGCGTCTAGTGATTTGTGATTCAGATACGGTATTTTGTGTTTAGCAGCTATCGGCAAATTTTTATTCTGTGAATCCCCCTTTTTTGAAGCTATATATATACAAGATTTGCAGCTTAACTACCCTCTCTGAAGAACAATCCCCTTTTGTTTGCAGTAGCCTTAGAACAGTCTTCTAGCTCCCATTCACATTTATGTAAAAACAAAACAACTTCAGCAGATTTACTTAGAGATACTGAAAGTATCCAGCAGCTTAGTAAAGTAAGAGACCAAGGCTCAATGTCTTACCTGAATTAAATAGAACTGGAACTTGAATATATCTCAACATGAACAGTGAGCCCTATATCCATTAAGCTATTTACGCCTAGAGTTTTGCCTGGAGTACTGAAAGTCGTCATGGCACCTTACAAATGAGTTCAACAATGTTGGCTCTTTGGAAGTTAGAGTTTGTATAATTTCCATGCTCTAGGGCAGAGATAAAGCTGGGCCAGGAAAAATCAGAAAACCGTAGGAAGAAGTGGTTTATTTTAAATATTTGCATATTGCGTTAGCTTCTCCTGATGACCATGGGCGCACCTCATCCATCTGGTCCAGTATGTCAGCACATGAATTGCACCCAGTTAGTCAACTAAGGAAAGTTGACTACTTTTGCTGTTCCAGTGTAATGGGAACATTTTTGCTGTTCCTGAAAAATTTCTTGTACTCTCAAAGAGTGGTTCCAGCATAGCTAAATGATAGTACCAGAATAACTTTTGCAGCTATGCAAATCAGTTCCTTAGTATAGACAAGACCAAAGACTACCCAAAATTCATTTGGACTCCAACTTAAGCTGAAGTTAATTGACTCAGGTCAGCTGCCTTTTCCTCCAATAAACTAAGAGAGCTGCACTAATTAAACTTCTCCACAAGGTGGTGATGTGCCACTGATGGAATATTTTCCCTCACTTTCTGCGACCAGGCGAACTGAGAGGTAGCTAAAACAAGGCAAGCCCAGGTGCTGGTGAGATGTTGGTTTAATCCGAATAGCATCACTGCAAAACTATCCTGCATATAACACTCCCCTACAATGCATATAAAACATTTGTGGGGCATATAGGGAAAGAAATGCTTATGTTTTCACCTCTGTTTTCATCTCTCTCTCACTGAGATTAAACATTTATCCACCTGTGCTTTCAGCCTTTTTGTTCTGTTTGGCCCTCCCCTGCTAGGTGCACAACCCTGTGTGTCAGAGTTGACTTGCTATTATTGTACTGCTTGTTAAGGCGGTGAGAAGGATTGTTTTATCTTTGACCATCATCTATTTCAAGGTAGGAATAATATGCTTCCAGCTGTCTGCAGCTCCTGCAGTTTGACTTCTTTTGGGAGGCCTTGGAGAAGGAGATCCCTCAGAAAGAGAAGTAGAGCCTGATAGAGAGGCATTCAAGAGTCCATGAAAGCCAAGAGCTGACAAGAGTGACTGTGACCTGTCAGAGGTACAGTGGAAGCTCCAGAAGGAGGAGAAGGAAGCGAGAAGAAAGGGAATAAGCCTGTGAGGTGACATGAGACAACTATGAGGGCCCAGGAAGCAGATATTGTGGTGGCGAAAGGGGTCTGTGCTTGGCCAAATGTTGGAAAGAGTGAGGAGGAAGCTGGAGGTCAAGAAGGGGGAGCGGAGCTGCTGGGACTGTGAAGGGAGGGAGGGAGGGCAGCAGGGTAGGGGGAATGGAGTCAGTTGGCAGGAGGAAGGAAGAGGGCAACCGCGGCTGCAGAGCACGAGAGGGACAAAGCAGGTGCCACATGTGGTCCTTCAGGCTATTCAAAATAAAGGGGTTTGAACCTTATAATGGTGGGAAGCTAGAGGGCATTGCTTGCTGCTTGGGGTAGAAAAGGCAAACTCGGTAGCAGGCATGCAGAGTAGCCTAGCTTTAAATACTGGTATATCATGATCTTTCAGATCTATGCAGAGATATTGCATGGTCCATTGGAATGGATAAAATGTTCTCTTTCTACTGAAATGTCCATTTTTAGCCCTGATAGGCCATCGAAAGCTCATCTTAAGCATTTACTGGTGCAGGGCTGATTATTTCCCATCTTAGTGTGTAAGTTACATTATATCAGGGTAAATAAAATGTATCTGTGGCAACTTCAGTTGAGAAGCTTTCTTTTAAAACCATTGCAGCCTCTTGGAGCTGTTTGAAGTTTGGGATGAGAGAAGTAATCATATTTGATGGATTAAAAGGTACGGTGTGCATGATGGAATCAATGACACAGTAAAGGTGACTCTAGCCAGATTTAGGTTTAGAAATAACTGCATAGTCCCTGCTATGTATGCCACAAAACCAAGCTTCCTGGCCCCTTTTAACCTCACCCATAGACAGTCTATGCTGATGGGAAATCTAGCCATAAACCAGCTTCCTCTGTAAGTCCCCAGCTTAAAATTAGCGTAGGTTTCCTAGCACAAAACCTTTCTAGACAGCTTGCTTTTTACCAGGATAAATAATGTATTTCTCGCTCACTAGCAACTGGACCATAAAATGTGACCACATATTAGATTTAAACACATACAGAGTAGCTTCCAGAACTGTTTTTGTGCTGGGCATGTTGATAAGACATCTGCAAGGTAAAGCGTAATAGCAATAGCAATGACACTGATGTAAAAGTAGTGCATGTGTAAATAAGTGAATAGAATGTGGGGCACAGAGACATAAATGTTTGAAAAAAATGACACAAAATGGATGAAATGGGATATAAAAGGGTATGGTTTAGAGATGGTTCTATGGACAAACTTTCCCAAAGATGGTTTTAGCTGCTGATTATCTTGTCCTGCCAAGCCAATGAGTGTGTGATTATAAAAAGGTAACAGCTTTTTAGTAAGTTTGCTTTTTCAGAGGTTGCTGTGAATTTAGTAAAGAAAACAAATCATGATAGATTTCTATAGTACAGCTGTACACAAATCCCTCCAATAACCTGCATTCAAAGTCTTGAACCTAAAAGAGCACCTGGTGTCTAATTCATCAGTCTGGCAGTCTTTGTAGGACCCAGATGTAAATCTAGTTCATCTCATTTGAACAAACTCCACTATTAACCCTAGGCCAGCAACAGCTGTAAATCTAAGCCTAGATAAAACATCCATGGTGGCTGAAGTCTTAAAGCTTGCCCAGTGGTCTCTTCTGCTCCTTGCTCCAGCCCAAGCTCCTTAAAAGTCCTGTCAGGCCATATCTAGTCATAGTCCAAGCCTTAATTCCAGCTAGTTCTAGCAACCATGGACCTGCAAACCATGCAATCCAGCAAAATCCATCACTAAACATACATCTTTAGCTGCTGGTGCAGCTAAAAATTGTTACCAATTTCTTGTGCACAGGTTACAGAATAAGTTGTGTGAATTTCCGCTATTTTATTACATTGAAAATCTCATCACCTGCTAAAGGTGTTCATTTCAGACCAGGTTCATTGTATATGCAAAGTAAATTTATTGTTATCAAAGTCTTAGAAAGCTAATCAAAGAACTATTTTTAGTGCATTTGCAATAACACTAGGCCTTACAGTTCAAATTATATATAGTTAAAATAATGGATATGCAAACTTTCTGGTACCACCCACTTCTCTGGTGTTATATTTAACCTCCCACTGCCTCTCCAGGTCCTAAGCTCCATTGCTTCCGTCTGGGACAGGCTGGCATAGTGAGTCCTTTACCAGGAGGAGCATGATGTCGATATTGACGGGTTTTTTTCCTTCTCACTGCATGGTCTGCTTGGAGACATTTTTATATGCTTGTTAACACACTCCTTCACTGGTCTGCAAGTCATCGTTGGATCCAAATTTACTATCTATGGTGTGTTTTACCTAAGTCGGTTATGTCTTTGTTCTCTTTGTTATCCCTAAGACTTGGTTTTTACCCATCTCTCAAGGTTGCATTTGGATAACTGACCAATGAAGAGTTGTTTGTAGCGCCAGGTCCTCCCGTATCATCCTGTGCCATTGCCCTCAAGGCCTCTGCTACCATCCCACGCCCTTACTCCTCTGCGCATCATTTTATTTTAGGGTCACAGACAGTTCATTCTGCCCATAATACCTGTACTTGTCATTGCTGTCTGTTAGTTAGAAAAATACATTGTAAACCCACGCAATTATACAAAAGGAAAAGCAAAATAGGTACTAGTCACCTGGTCATTAGATAATTGCTGTCACTTGCTAAACCAAATCTCTAGGCAGGCCAAGACAAGTTCGGAGAAAGCCTATGGTGCTGCCTTGGCACAAAGGCTGTGGCCTCTTAGAAAAAACAGCAACAGCATTTTTACTGGGCCACAAAGCTACATGTTCTAAACCTCCATCTACAATCTGTTTCAGTGTAAGTTTATAGCTAGTGCTGTAAAACTTAACTTCAACTCCACTCCAAAGTTGTGGGATGCTGCCTGGCCCAGCTGTAGCCCTAAGCTGGAGGCCTTGGTCACCCAAATCAAAAAGCCTATCCCCAAAACTACCACCTTCAAATCAAACCTCAGCTGTTTGGTTTTTGGGACCCAGTCGTTACTGTAGCCAGGTAGCTGATGCAGGATCCAGATACCAACTTTGCTTTTCTGCCACTGGCAGTATAAAACATATCCAGAAGCCCTGTCAGCCTGGGGAACCCATCAGACCGAACCAAAACTAGTCCAGTGCCTCAGCTGAGTCAGTGCAAACCTCAGAGATACCTTTTTTTTCCAGACCTGATCCTATTCATCAGTACATGCCACCTGGGCCCTGACTGCAACCCTAACCATCGTTTCAAAGCTCAGACCTAACGCACTCATGAGCTCTCAGGCAAACGATCAGCTCTGAAGCAGACCCTTCCCAGATCACTTCCCCAGTGCTTTTTGCTGCACACGTGCGGCATAAAAACACACCCCTGTGTGCGCACACATCCAGGAAAGCCTGCCACATCACCTGGCACCCTGCTGAAGGCTTTCGTAATGTAGCTCCTGGAAAGGCTCCCAGCTCACTTGGGCTGCAGTTGAGCCTCCAGCCCATCTTTCCTTCCCATTCCCTCATCTATGCAGATCTCGAAGTTGCCAGTAGGTGGTATAAAATATACAGACATTGCTTGCCAGACCTCCCTTCCCATCCACTGAACAACATCTGTCTAATCTCTTGTGCTGTTTTGCCTGTAGATTCCCAGCAAGCATGTAGGGATGTGTAGCCTGGTCTCTATGTAGGAGGCGATTTGCTGTAATTATGCATCAGAACACATTGGCCCACTGTGAGCACAAGATAATTCAGAATTTGATTTTAATGTGGAATTTTCAAGTAAAAGTGCTTTCAAAATATCCTTAGCTGAATTATTGTAATGCTAAGATATGAAATATTTTGCTAATGCTTCATGAAAATCAGGTTTGGTGTGAGGTATTTCTTACAATATTGCTGTGGAATTGAAAAACTCTGCAATGTGCATATTAAATTGTAACAGAAAGACATAATGCTGACAAAATTACAGAATTGCATATGTCTCCTGACTTACTGTATGAAGGAAGCAGCAAGCTCCTTTTTTGCTTGAACCTTCAGTGAAGGGTAAGATGTTAAGGAAAACATATATATTATGTTGGATTCCACAGTTATATGACCTTCTGAATCAGTTCTTGGTTATCAGCGTTTTGTATTTATGCTCTAAATATTGCAAACATCACTTTCAGAATTGTTCCTTCACTATTTCAGCAAACTTTCCTTACTGCTTTTAGAACAGTGGAAAACAGAAGGTGAGGTATTTGAAATGGTGTACTACAGGCAAGAGTTAAAATGAGAAACACACAGCATTTCTATGGAAACTTCTTTCTCTACTCAAGAGGGGCAACATTAATCAAAATGATAAATAGTAAACACTGACCACAAAATCCATGAATTATTTCACTGCATTTTAGTGAAAGAAAAAGATACTGAAGTGGTTCATCATACATAACATCTTTCAATGAGTCCTGAGTCACAGTATGAAATGTGGAACATCTATTATTAGACCATTGATTTTTTTTTTCCATCAGATAAATTTAAAAAGTTAAATAAAACATGGCTGCACAAAAATTGGCACACCTATCTTGATTTCTGAAGTATCTTAAACAATTGGGAAAGAAACTGAAGCTCGGGGGTTTAGTAGCTGGTATATTCACAATGTCAAGCACAGGACATTTCAACCCACAGATGCCTAATTAAAGGAGCAAGAAAAATAACTATAACCGAGAAATGTCCTGTAAAATTAATCTCTATGTTATAAATAAAGATGCACCGGAGGAAATCTGAGAATAGGTCTTAACTTTCTGTCTAATGAGAAATAGATGGGAAGTATAGAGAGAGAATTTTAGCTTTCCTATTTTGGGCAGCAATAAAGTAAAAAGATGTGACAGGCTGCTTTTGTTTATGAGGTTAAGCTGACAGTCATTTGCAGCTGAGTTGCCACTTATGGGAGACGGCATGTTCTTTCTTCCACTCATGGAAAACAGTTATACAGGAATGACCTGTATTAGATTAAATTGTCTGCTTTAGAGCAGTGAAAATTCAATATTCACCAGCTACCTGAATTTAATTCATGATGATATGAATGGCCCCAACATGCAGAGTGAGAACTTTGATGTGCAGTGTCACCAAACTAGAGCACTCTGATTTTATTTAGTGAATGTCTCTTTCATCTTGTATCAGGCACAATACCCTGTGTGTATCACTTTGATTTTAGCTAGTTGCTGTCATCACAAAGCAGCTCTTTTTTTACAGCAGAATTCCCTAGGCACACCAGACAAATTGGCTCACAAAAAGCTGCTTCATGTGAATTTAACTGGATCACTGTGGTACTGACACCTCTATTTTTCCTGTGCGTGAAACATATTCCCACTGATGGATACCTTTCCTGTTCCTATATCTATAGACATACTCTATAGACATACTCTAGACATACTATTTATAGACATACTTCAGTGCTTTGATTAGCCCAAATCTTTCTCCAGACTAGAACACTAGCCCCATAGCTATGCACACCTCTGTGAGATTTTGATCCTTAAATGACTCAGTGCATTTTTTTTCCAAAGTTCCTCTAGCCTATCTAGTGCCCTAGACATCTGCTATTTTTTCCCCCACAACTGAAGTAAAAGACACCACTAAACACGACAGGTTAATTCATGTGAACATGTTCATAAAACAGCCCAGAAGAACCTGAGAAAACAAAAGAAATTTAAGTTGGAATGTCACTACCCCTTGTAGATCAGGCTTCCACAGATGAGGCTACTTTTGCTCAGAGCTCTAGCCCAAAATAATTAGTGGGCTGTGGTAATCTAAATGTTATGGTGGGTTGAACATTGCTTTGTGTACAATTAATTATTCTTTGTCTTCCCTTCCAACACTTTCAAACATGCATAGTTGTTCCCACATTCATGCTAGAAAATGAGTAATACTTTGTTTTGAGACATCTAAGCCTTTGTAAAATACTCCATTTCACATAAAGTCATAATTTTACAAGTTTGTATTTATTTTTCCAAAGAAAATTAACTTAAAGCCAAGCATTTCTGATCAAAAGGAAAGGTATTTCTGATTTAAAGGAAGCTGCACTAGGATACATTTTTTAAAGTTATGCATTTTAAAGTTTTTGCTTATCAGAAAGGAATTGAGCACCAAGAGCAAACAAGCAGGAGTCCAGAAATTACATTCATTAAAGCTAAGCACAACATAAAGTTAACAGCTTCATATTCTATTCTGAATCAAGGGTCTTCAGTTTTCAGATGTTGTCTGTGCTAGGCAAAGGAAGCACGATCATAAAAGAGGTGTGCTTATATAAGACAGTATATAATGCAGTGGATGTCAGAATTTAACATTATATATCTAATGCTTCCAGTGTTTTGAACAAGAAGTTTTGTCATAAATGTTTTTAATCTGGATGGTAGTGCTTAGCTGCTGACGGTGAACACATACTTCGTTTACTATATGTAGTTCTACTGACAAGTCGATGTGTGCCCTGTTACCAGAATGAGATGCTGCTTTAAGAAGGACACTTTATTCCTATTTCAAGATGCTTTCTGTCTTTGTAGGACTTTTTCCAGTACTGCCTGATATCGATTAACTGCATAAAAAGCTTTCCATGTACATGTTTTTGTATTGCTGTATGGTGCTCAGCAGTCTCTGTGGTCTCTTTATCCCTGTTAGTTTTTCCAAAGGACTCAGCATAGAAACAGAATAGAAGTAAATCTATGTCCTTCAGTGTGACCCAGAGATAACAAGACAGACTTTTTCCCTTACCTCACTAAAGCAATATTGCAGAGGGGATGTTGAAAAATGCTTGCAACAGCTCTTACTGTAGCTTCCTGTTATTTATGGGTATTCATTCCTGGTCATAATGTGCAGCACAGTCAAGAATCAAAAAAAATTATTCATGATGTGGCATGGATGGAATCTAGTAGCTTTTCACTAGTGCTGGGACAAATATTTTGTAATAATTGGGGAACTAGAGCATAGTGTGTGGGGTCAGCATCACAAGTGATCAGTCTCCTGTCCTTGGTGAACTGACACATGATGCACACCTGGTGCAACTCCAAACTCCCTACCCAAGACCTGGCAGGTCAAATAAAGTGAGAGCCACCTCTGCTTGATAGACTTGCTCTATTACCTAGGCCATTGTCAAGGAGATTAGGTTTGCTAGCTTAGGATGAAATAACATGATTTAAATAGACATTGGTAATGAGGAACACCTTTCCTTTATTGTTTGACGAAAAAATGCAGTTAAATATATGTATGCTTGCAGTCATTGTATTGGAGCACTAAATAAAGCACATGAACCCCAGGGGCTCATAGATCAGTACAGTGTGATTTCTTTACTGAATCAGAGGGACTCCATCACTGTACCATTTCTCTGCATTTGCTTCCTGCAGCAGGAAGATTTTAACTTAGCATTCAGCAAGACTGGGCATAGGAGGGATGTTTCAGCTCTAATGGGCTGAAAATATCATGCTGCTGCATCTGTTTCATGCTAGAATTTTTGCAATGGAAAATATTAATACAATAATTCACTCCGCTGTTTTCAGCAATTTGTTCTTTCTTGGTGAATTGCGTATGTGTGGTTTGAAGTTGTTTATTTTAGTTGTTTCTAAGCTCTCCCAAGTTTGTATTTGTTTTCAGAACTAAGATAAAATATCTTTATACAATCAAATTAGTAATTTGGCATGTGAAATTTTGCCTCAGTGTCATTTGCTGTTAGGGCACAACAAAGACATGAAGATGGGGAAAAAGTATGATTCCAAGTACTGAACCACGCAGTTTGGATTTGGACTGTTTGGCAAAAACAGAGCCACTGTGATGCTCTTCTGGGTGACTACGAAAATTAAAAATACTTCTGGTCTTCTCATGTAGTTATTATTCTGAAAAGAATAGAAATGTTTTGTCACTGCTGTCATGATTTTCATCTTGAATCATCTGTATAGATGTTAAGTAAATAACTCCCATTATAATGAGATGAAATTAATATCACCTTCTTTCTGTCACTGGGCAAACTGAGGCCCAGGTCAAGCGTTCCCCACTCTCCCCATCTTGTGTTCAGGCCTCTCTGAGTTAGCTCAGATTGCTTGCTAAAGTCATTGTTCCTTAAAGATCAAGGTGTTGCAAGATATATACTAGTTGTTTGGGGGGTTTTTTGCTATTAGCCTGAGCAGCTTTTTCTATTTCCCAGAAGTTAACTAATGTGCCGTTGTATAGAGGTCATCCTTTTGCCAAATTGCTGAATAATCCAGCAGGGTGCAGGGCCGAGTTCCCTCTCCAGAAGCAAAATGCCAAAATTAAAAGTCACTTCTAGGACACAGCTGGAAAGACTTTGTTCAACTTTTGTCAATTCTACATCAAAAATATTAGCAAATTGGAAATTATTAAGTGAGGAGCAATAAAAGGGATTCAAGTGCTGAGGAGACTGATGTAGGTAGTAAAATAAAAGAAATAATAGCATAAACACATTTTTGAGGTTTCCTGATTAAAAAAGCCTGATGGTTTTTTCAAGATGCACGTTGCAACGGCCACCAGATGAGCTGGAAACTAATTTCTGCAGATGTTGCTCTTTGTTATCCATTTTAACTCAGGTGACTTCAGCCAAGAAATAAGATCTAGGTCTTACTGACATTGCAACAATTCACAGGTTTTATCAGTAGTTAGTATCAGCTGAGCAGAAATCAAGAGGAGTTATGGTTCTGTTGCACGTTTAAAAGTTGGGCCAATTTCCTTTTTCTGTCTTATTAGAACTAAATATATAAAAAAATTATCCATATAAATAAATATGAAAAGTCTGTCCACATAACAGCCTATCGGTACTTAGAAGGTACACACAAAGAAGTTGTGGGAATTTTTACAAATTATATAATTTAGTTTAAGCTCATAATTTTCCTACGTGCTTGAAAAAAACCACAATATGAATGGAGAGAGCAGAACTTCAAGCCTGGAACCTACATACACTGTTTACAGCTACTATTCACATAGTTGCCAACTTTGTGTGATAGAAATGACCCACGGCACTGCCATCTCTTTTGTCCTTGTACTATCATTTTAGGTAGGAAATTGCCAAGTGGGACACTTGTGTAGATTATATAGTTTTGTCCCAGTCATAAATAGGACAAACACAGGAGTCCCTTTTAAAACACTCTTCATGATGACTTTTTCCATCTGTGTCATCCTATCTGGGGAGCTACTTGCTTTTGTTCACTGAGGGTTTTTTTTTACTTTTTCTCTAAAATTTTTGTGTTTCTTCTTCGTGCCTCTTCAGGGCTCTTAAATTTATATAGATTTATGTTCGAATGAAATCTAGACCTCCGAAACAAAGGAGTACGCTTTATTACAAAAAACAGTTTCCTTCCAGGGACCCCAACCATTCTGCATTATCAAGTGTTGCGTTGCCTTGGTGGTTTTGCTTTTCTTGCAAGAAGCGCTTTAATCCCTGAAGCAGAATCAAACCTACAGTGTCTCAGCCAGGTTCCTCTGGCTCCCGCTTCACCTTACCTTTTGCTTTACCTGTCTTTGTGCATTTGCGGCACGGCTTGATGCCCCCTGTGTTCTCCTGTGGGGGCTTTGCCTTCTGCTCGGGGCAGGGAGCAGCAGGGAGGACGCAGCCTGTGCTGCAGCTGGACGTAGGAAGGACCCCCAGGATGGCACACAATCCCGCTGCTGCAGCTCCCCGCGCTATTCTGCAGCCCAGGATCTAACCCAACACACGTGTCGTGCACACTGGGAGAAAATCAGTTTGCATTTTGAAGCAAAAATTCTGCATCTCTCACAAAGTCCAGCCTACCTGGCCTTGCAGTCACTCCTGTCTGTTTCTGGTGGGTAAATAGTTATTGCTTCAATGTAGACATCGTGTCCCAGCATAGCCTTTCAGTATTGTGCTGACAGGTGGTTCTTCTCTCTCTTTGCAGGGATACGTAGTTGATGAACGTGCAGCCATGCAAGCTCGATGGGAAGAGGCATCTAGAGAAACAATCAAGAAGACAACCAAGCCATGCCCCAGCTGCAATATTCCAGTAGAAAAAAATGGTAAATTTATTAGATATCTTAACTGTCTTTTAAAATTCATTTTACAATAATAATATATGAATGTGCATGCGTACGTATGCACACTATTTTTCCAAGAGACGGAGAGCACACAGAGCTTGAATCTCCCCTCTGTCACTTTATCTAAATTATCATGAAATCACTAAATCCAAATCACTTTCTAAAGCCACTAATCAAGCCTCACAAAATACCTGGCTACTTTATAGATCAGGAAAATGAGGCACAGAGAGACACTGGATGTAGCATTCATATGACTGAATGTCCAGCTAGTTGTCTAGATTTTCCATTGTTACTGGAAAAAATAGACATTTGTAGGGCAAAACCCACCTCATGATGAAACAGAATATGTGTCTAATGTCTAAAGGGCGGAAGAATCGCACCTAAAAGTGGGATGTGGAGAATTAGTCCTGCTGTAGATGTCTACACAGTATATAGCTGAATTTAGATGAGATTAATCTCAACCCAGTGACGTGTCCACAGTAGAAGAGCAAGTCAGAGGAAGAAACGTGAGTCCTGACAAACTGGTTGCCCTAATCAATACTTACCATGTAGGAAGAAAAGTAATCTGCTGGCATTGGTGTGGTTAAAATGGGAAACAGGAACAGTAAATAAGCTATACCCTATAGGTTCATGCTATTCCAAGATTTAATTGTATTTATGTTCATTAATGAAAACATATATTAAAATGATTGCCTAAATGTTATATGAATATTAAGTATAGAGGATGCTTCTCCATTTTGTGGCATTACTTATTCAAACGGGACGCTGAAGACACCAAATAATACACTGTAAACTGCAAAGAGAGAACACTTCAAGCAGTGATACCACAGAAATATTACTGAGGAAGAAATAGGACAAAACGCTGAAATCTGGGGTTTGATGAAAGAAAAGAAGGCAGTTGGCAGATGGAAAGTGGGAGACTTCTTCAAGCACAAGAAGCAGAAGGAAAGAAAGCATGAATTCAGGAGTGGGAAGGCGAGACAAGATTTGGCAAAGTGTAGAGAGCAAGGTGGGCAGCAGAAGAGAGATAACAGAGGGGTAGGTCAAAGAAATTATTTACAGACTTGTAAAACAGGCTGGAAACCAGAAGTTTGAACTGGATTAGAAATAGGCAAATAATAATCGTCACTATTCATGCTTAACAGTTTGTGCATAGCCAAATAAAAAAAACTTCTGGTCAGGCTTGAAGCAGTGCTAGGACCTTTATTTTCTCTTAGACTCTGCTACAAAATCTTTACTGTTAAATTACAGGCAGTTCTCACTTGTCACAAAGAGGATATCCCTTTTTGACACCATTTCCACAACTCCCACTAATGTTTAGGGAAGTTGCTTGTAAAAATCCCCAATGTACCAAGAAGGAAATAAAGACCATATACTTTTTATCTTTGAAAGAAAATATTTTTTGAAAATGGATAATAAGCAGGAAAAAAAACTTTCCTTGCTTATAGCCTGACCCTTGTCAGGATAGTGCCTCATCATGCAAAATGCCAAAGCCACGGCAGCAGGCTAGAAATGTTTCAACACCCTGGAATGGGCTGATTGTGCTGCCATTCAGAGGGACTGCCACAGGCTGGGAAATGGGCTGAGAGAAACCTCACAAAGTTCAACAAAGGGAAATGCACCGGTATAGGTTAAGGGCCAATGTGATGGAAAGGACCTGAGTGTCCTGGTGGACTATAAGTTGAACATGAGCCAGCAATGTGCCCTTGCAGCAAAGGCAGCCAACTGCATCTTGGGGCTATGTTAGGAAGAGCATCACCAGCATGTTGAGGGAGATGATCCTTCCCCACTGCTCAGCACTGGTGAGACACATCCAGAGTGATGGGTCCAGTTCTGGGCTCCCCTGGACAAGAGAGACATGGACTGGAGCGAGTCCAGTGAAGGGCTACAAAGATGATAAAAGAACTGGATAAATAAATACTTGATGGGGGGAGCAAAGAAGACAGAACCAAACTCTTCTCAGTGGTGCCCACTGAAGGGACAGAAGGCAATGGGCACAAATTCAAACACAGGAAATTCCATTTAAACATAAGAAAATGCTTTTTACTGTGTGGGTGGATGAAGACTGGAACAGGTTGCCCAGAAAGAATGTCCATTCTAGGATACATTCAAAACCCCACTGGATGCAACTCTGAGCACCCTACTTTAGGTGACCCTGCTTTGAGCAGAGGGGGGTTAGACCAGCTAACTTTAAAGGTACCTTCCCACCTCAGTGATTCTGTGATTCTGCAAATTAAGGTGTGAAGCTTAAAAAGTGCAGTGCTTGCTTTCCTCACTGGTCATGGGTACTGCACGTGCCAGCTTCTAGGCTGGCATTTGTAAACTGAAAGGAGCACTTCACTTCTGCCTAAGTACAGCTGGCGTCAAGAGGCTGACAACTGTACACCGAAGTCTGCCAACAGTCCTCATTTGGGAGGAGTACACTGACTACACACAAGAGGATAATTCTGCCTTCCCTCCCCAAAATGTTTCTGCAGACACTGTCCTTTACAAGGGACAGTGACAATGCCAATAACTTTTCCATAATAGCCTATATTTCTCTATGTCAGTACCTTTTCTATAATAGCCTTTGTAGCTATAGGCATTGTAGAATACTTCTATATGCCAATAACTTTTCTGTAATAGCCAAAGTGAAAGAGCGAAACACTTTCCCACAGCTCAATTCCTAGGCTGAGTGAGTTTAAACACACATCCACGTCTCTCAGAGGACTGCTGTACTCACAAAGCTGTAGGCCACGTTGCTTGAGACACTCTCCACTCTGACTGCTGATCTCAGCTGCCGTGTAGCAGAGAATAACAGGATTTATGTAGCTTAGCAGGTAGAGTACATGTTTGACAGAGGGTGCCTATTGGGAGTTGGGTCCTGCACCAGAACTGAGATGTGTTTTACCCAGTGATGGTTTAATACAAATCGTAAGAGAGGGTTGGATCTAAACCTTAAGTAAAGTGTAACATGGAGGCTGGCCATTGGTACACTTACATTTAAATAAGATAAAAATGTCTGGCGAATTGCATCTCTTACACAAAGATATAAACTGACAAATAGACCTTGCCATCACAGCTGGTTTTCTCTCTCGGTCAGATGAAGCAGACAGGCTTATTTTAACAAACCAGTTCTTGTGTCTCCTGCTGTTTTTACCTTCTGAGAATCATTCTGGAGTGGCATTTAAAAAAAGGTGGTGTAAGGGTAGCAGGGTGTACAGTAGGGTACACACACTACGTGTACCTCCTATCACCATCTGGAGTCAAACCAAGATGACAATTCAGCATTTCTTCGTACTGCATGCTTTTCTTTCAGTTTGAATTATACAAGAGATCTCTTTGTGTGCTAAGCAACATAATTTCCATTTGAAGTGTATTTCTGTAATGACCTTTGACAATGTTAATGTTTTATATATCACAAAATAAACATTTGATCAAGGTTGGGAGCAGAGGGATTAAAGCTGCTCTCGCAGTATGGACAAGTAAGAAACCCAACACACAGGAAACATTGATGCGATCAAAAGGCTGCTTCAGATACTAAGAAGGTCAAATCAGCTTAAATTACTAATGTCATTTTGATATAATCAGCAGTCAGCCACCAAAGGCTGTATCTCCCGATTTATTCTCTTTGCAAATCTCTCAGTTGTTGAATCCAAATTCAAAAAAGAATTGAATTTTGTTCATCTTCTGGCTCACAGCTGGACTAGGGTAGAGTATCCTTGAGCAGACACCACCATGACTGCTTCGAGAGGCCACAGGCTGTCATCTCTTTTCCCAATCCCTTGCACAGTCTCTTCTAATTTCCTCCTACTCCTGCAGTCCCTCAAGTGAGACCAGCACATTACACTGCAATAAGAGAGGGAGTAGCAAGTTTTAGAAAGCCTAGGAAAAATATTCTTCACGTTTGTACTCCTCTTTTATTAAATATTCTACTTGCTTAGTAAATGAACACCCAAGAAAGTTGATTTTAACACTGTTAATTGTTGATTAACGTCTCTAAGTTTTTGCCAAGTACCAAAGCCATTCTGTTGCTATTTTGCAGGTGGCTGCATGCACATGAAATGTCCTCGCCCGCAGTGCAGATTTGAGTGGTGCTGGAACTGTGGCCTGGAGTGGAACAGAACCTGCATGGGAGATCACTGGTTTGACTAGTGCTGCTGAGGCCAGCTCCTGTTGCTGCTAAAGCTTGTTTTCATCAGGGCCAAATTCTGAACTCCCAGTGGTTTCAGGGACACGGAGTTCAGAAGTTGGCCCAGTTTGTTGTTTTCTGCTTTCTTGCGCATGCAATCATACCAAAATCACATTGAAGTTATGCCAAGGGTTTTAAATCCACTAAGTAAAAAGAGTAATTGTTTAATGCTTATCATGGTACAAAGAGGGGTAAATTACACCTTTCTGAACTCGTGCAGCTTGTCAGCACAGAATGCAGACAGGGTTACCATGAGGAACTTTGCTTGACATTTATAGTCAGGAATCTGTAACTCTTGCAAGAGTGAGCAGCCTGCATGTGTGTGTGAGTACGTGAGCATCAAGGGGGGTGGAGGATGTTCCCTGTATCAGCTGTTTTTTCTTTGACCACTCCTTTGCTCATTCAGCACAATTTTTTATTTTGAGGCAGCGTTTCTTAACAGCTTTTTTGGCAGAGGGAAGACTGTGGCTCTTCAGTGTTTTCTCAGGGTTCCTTCCTAACAGGCTTTCTGGGGGGGTCTTGCTTTCAAACAAAATTCTCATAGAAACATCCAGCTTTATGCCATATTTGTGCTTGTGTATTTGTAACATATGACACGAAACCTGCCTGCATACTCATTACAGACTTTGTTACCATTGGAAGATTAGTTAAGGATGCAGTTTCAGCTCTAACTATGGCTGTTGTTGCAGTGGCGACTGGATCCAATTAAGTGTTGTGCAAGCTAGACTCACGGGGCTTCATTTTTCGTGTGCTTACAGCAAGACTTTGGGCACGGCAAAGGGAGGCAGGAGGAGACTTCTCAGGGGTTTTCTCTATCATCATTCTCCTAAGTTGAATTAGAATATGGGTATATTTCTGAAAATACATTCACAGCTCAATCAGCGTAGGGCAGAGAGACATTTTTCATTTTACAAGGTTAACACAGTAAGTAAAGCTTACTAGCAATTCCAAGCCTGAACAACCTTACTGATTGGTGTGCTTTACATTGCTGTCTTAGTCTGAAATGAAATGGGTACTGTCCACATCCAACATGCCATGTAAGGATTTGCACAATTCAGTTTTGGAAAAAAACGCACAATAAATAAAGTGGTCAAAATTTTAAACTGTATTTCTTTTTTCATTTGAATACAAAGTAAGTAAGTACAGAGCTGTCGGGTGGGTCATGCATTTACTTGACTGATTCAAACTCCCAGCTGAGAGGCTACCCCTTTGATTGAAACATACTATTGGCACAAAATAAATTCCAGGGCCATGGACTTCTTTTATCAAATTGAATTAATATTTTGTATGCCATGACTGTAGAGTCCTGAAAATATGGGTATGCCTTGTATCAGTCAGTGCAGAGCAAAAAGCTTGAGGTATAAAGAAATCCTAGGCTCACTACAAAAATGTTGAATTGCTAAAAGCAGTGGAGTGTTCATCTGTCTCAGCTGGAAGTGACATTAAAAGTCTGAGGAAACAAAGGGATGAAGGCATGAGGTACCAAAAATGAGAGACTGAACTGGTAGAATTAAGAAAATGAGAGAGAAAGGAAGTGGCAACGAGAGGACAATGGCTATTTCTTAAAGGTCATTTTCCTTTTTGGCACTGGTGAACTAAAATGTATGCAGAAGTAGCTACATTAAAGTGTAAGGGTGCAATAGAATGCTGCAATGTAGCTCATTTAAGTACATTATCTTAATGAGGATATTTTACTGTGAACTCTGGTTATTTCATGACTTGATTTCCTATACCTGGGTCTATTTTATAATTTATATGGCTTGCTGCCAACAGGCTAAGGAAAAAATCACAATGCTTAATTTTACTTTGATAGTGTGTTACATGGGAGCTCATTACTATTTTTCATATCCACAAACATTTGGAATAAAAGAAGTCTGAATCTCTTCCCCCTCCCCCCCTTTTTTTTCAGTGTCTCTCTTACAGAGGAAGAAAACCTGTTCACTGTAAGGCAGTGTGGTGGGTTGACCGTGGCTGGATGCCAGGTGCCCACCAAAGCCATTCTATCACTCCCCTGCCTCAGCTGGACAGGGGAGAGAAAATATAACAAAGGGCTCGTGGGTTGAGATAAGGACAGGGAGAGATCACTCAACCAATTACCGTCACGGGCAAAACAGACTCGACTTGGGGAAAATTAACTTAATTTATTGCTAATCAACCAGAATAAGGTAATGAGAAATAAACCCAAACCTCAAAACACCTTCCCTCCACCCCTCCCTTCTTCCTGGGCACAGCTTCACTCCCGGATTCTCTACCTACCCCCTCCAGCGGCGCAGAGGGATGGGGAATGGGGGTTACGGTCAGTTCATCACACGTTGTCTCTGCCACTTCATTCTTCAGGGGCAGGACTCATCACACTCTTCCCCTGCTCCAGCATGGGGTCCCTCCCATGGGAGACAGTCCTCCACAAACTTCTTCAATGTGGGTCCTTCCCATGGGCTGTAGTTCTTCATGAACTGCTCCAGCATTGGTCCCTTCCACGGGCTGCAGTCCTTCAGGCACAGACTACTCCAGTGTGGGTCCCCCACGGAGTCACAAGTCCTGCCAGAAAACGTGCTCCAGCATGGGCTCCTCTCTCCACAGATCTGTAGGTCCTGCCAGGAGCCTGCTCCATTGCGGACTTCCCACAGCGTCACAGCCTCCTTCGGGCACCCACCTGCTCCGGTGTGGGGTCCTCCACGGGCTGCAGGTGGATATCTGCTCCACCATGGACCTCCATGGGCTGCAGGGGGACAGCCTGCCTCACCATGGTCTTCCCCATGGGCTGCAGGGGAATCTCTGCTCCAGCGCCTGGAGCACCTCCTACCCCTCCTTCTGCACTGACCTTGGGGTCTGCAGGGTTGTTTCTCTCACATCTTCTCACTCCTTTCTCCAACTGCAGTTTCTATTGTGCAGCAACTTTTTTTTTCCCCTTCTTAAATCTGTTATCCCAGAGGTGCTACCACCATTGCTGATGGGCTCAGCCTTGGCTGGCATTGGCTCTGTCGAACATGGGGGAAGCTTCTAGCAGCTTCTCACTGAAGCCACCCCTGTAACCCCCCTGCTACCAAAAACCTTGCCACACAAACCCAATATAGGCAGTTTCACTGAGCTAGATCCTGTCCTAACAAGTTAATGTTTTAATTGTCACGTAAAAACATGTAATTTATGCCCCTGGAACAAGGTCCATTGAAGTCAATGGACTATAGATCAGCTCCTGTGTTTCCTTCTGGCCTGGGCAAACCATGGCAGGCTTGAGTTATACGGCTAGAATAGGAACAACTCTTTCTTGGGAAGAACTTGTCAGAGGATGGGATATGAGCATTCATCGAAGACATAAGCAAGGGCAGGAAAGGAGAATAAAGAACTGACTCAAGATCATACACTTTTAGAGACTGACTTTATAGGCCCTTGTCACATAGGGTTTCTTCACACAGCCTAGATTTACACCCTGCCAGAAAAAAAATGTGTACCCTGCAGATTTTAATAGAACATGTCCCGATCTTCTCCATGTTAATACATATACATCTGTACGCAGACACGCACAAAGTTTGAGATGGTACAGGCTATAAACCTGATTTCTGTTTACAGTGAGATTCTCATGGTTTCAAAGGGCATTAAAAATCAGGATTAATGCTCTGCTGACACTGTAAGAATGCTGGAATTCCTATAGAGATGTGTGAATTGGACCTAAAATTTTCTACACTGATAATTTTTTTTGCATGGAAAATGCCTTTTTAAAAAAATCTAAAACTTAAGAAAAAAACCCTAATTGATATTGTAATTTGAAACAAGCCAAAACAGAACAAACCAAGTCTTCAGTGTCTATTCAGACTGTTCCTCTTGTTTCAGCTCTGAAATATCAGCGTGGAATTCATCTTACCCAACTTTAGCTATCAGTTGGTTCAGTAGCCTCAGAGGCTCGCGCAGAGACCTGTTGCACATGTGTATGGTAGGGCCTACTGAGTTTGAAGAACAATTGGTCATGGCTAGAGGCGTGATGGCAACATCCCTGCCCGAGACAGGGTGCGGCTCCTGACAGGACCAACAGGACTGCAGAGCTCCCACACGCTCTTGGCTCTGTTTTTGGCATGGAGAAGGGAGTCTTCCTTTTTTTAAAACTTAGGAACTGGCATTACTTGCTAGCATCCATGAAGCCAGCCTTGTGGGTCGGCACACACGTCTCTGGAAGTGGTCCTGAACAGCCATGGGGGTAATGAAAAGAAACAGGACTTAAGCACGAAACAAGAAGGAAACCAACCTGAGGGTATAAGCAAATGCAAAGTTTTCAAGAGCTTGTGGGTTTATGTTCTCTACTGACAATACACTCTGGAAACACTGAAATTTAACTGTATGTTCTAAGAAGATGATTTATTATGGTGATATAAAGAAAAAAAGAAGGCTGTCTCTTTTCACATCTAGGTTTGCCTTTGTTAATTGAATTCTCTTTACCTTGAACCTTCTTCATCTTTCAGATTAAAACAATTACAGACTTGTTCTTGGTACTGCAATCTGGGCTCGTCTTAGTGTGTGTTAAATGGATTAAGTACAGGATGTATGCTGAAATATTCAATAATAATTATCTCTATAATAATTCAGCTCTATAACAACAATGAAAATCTCTAATGTTTAATTCCAGCTGGCAGTGAAATCTGAATACCAAGTAGATTAAGAAGAAAATATATAACAGCTTGGCTCCCTCAGGAAAAAGCATATCTCAAAGCTTAGCATAAACAATACTTTGGGAGCCATGACTTTGACTAAAAAATCATTTATATGTCTGCCTTATCTCATTGCAAACTGCAAGCCAAATAATTTCATTTTAAAATGTACACTTTAAAAAAAAAAAATCAGTAAATGGCACTCCAGAAGAAACATTACACCGCTGTTGGGAAATAAAAGTCACCCTTTCAAAGGACAGCAAGCAGTGGGGTTTGCTTTTTGCATATGAATAGTAAGGTACCATCTATAGTGCAAAACGGTATGGTAGCAAAGCTTTGGTAACAAGCTGTGGCAACAAAGCTATGGTAACAAAGACCCTGTAGGTCATGTAAACTGAATTAACATTTGCATTTGTGGAGGGGAACCTGAGGCACTTGGAGGTGAGAGGCCAGATTCCAAGAGATTCTGCTGCTCTGGAAGACTGGAAAGATTCAGCCCTTTGTGCCAAACTTTCTCACACTTTAAGGTAACAACTGCTATGTTCCTCATGTTCATTGTGCTGCTCAAACCACTACAAAACCTTTGGGTACAGTAAGCTCAATAAACAACACTTGCAGCAAGATAGGAAGGATAAAGTGTACTATCAACTCCGAAGATTGGTTAGCGCCATGCTGACTTAATTTATCTGATTCGGCGCTTGACTAGTATGGTGATGGCTGATCTACAGAAACCCTACACAAGAGATGGAGAGCTGCAGTATAGCTCTTAACAACTAGATTTTGTTCCCAGGCAGCAAATTTGTTGTGTTTCCTTCAGTTCCCCTTCAAGCAACAGAAAAGCCTGAAGACAGCACCGGCCCAAAGCTGCCAGAAGAAGGAAACCCCATGTCTAATTGCTCCTGATGGTCCTTCAGCAACTTCACCCAGATGTATCTGGCAGCACAACATTGGCAGTGATTCAGCAAAAAGAGACAAATTTACCACTTTACATTTTATCTGACTTGATTACAGTTTGTAAGGAAATATTTCTATCTCTAATTAGCAAATTTAGAAAAACACTTCTCCCTTTTCTTTCAAACATGTTTGCCTACTGATTCCTATTATGTTTATTTGTGTATGTGTTTGCCTGTGTGCTTCCCCTTGTGTATCACCTACTGATTTCCAGCTGTGGCTGCTCTTCAGATAGTGAATGCCCTAGCAGTTTTCAACTCGATTGTCTAGGAACTACTAGAGTACATGCACTGAATAGTCCCTTGTCATATTCTGGGTAAATATGTGCAGACTGGAAAAAATGTAAGTGGCTTTAAGCAAGCAGTAAGGTAGGCAAGTTGAGAGAAGCTCATTTAATCATATGGAGAATCATTTTTAATGTAGTGGTTTGTGTATCTGCAGGGATTTTTTTTTTTTTTTTTTTTTTTTTAGAAATCAGGTCATATGCCATTTCTTCATTATTATTAATGGTGCTTTTTCTTTGCTTTTAATCTGTTTTTCTTGTCTGTGTCTCCATTTTTCTGAATAATGGAGTAATGGGGTCTATGCCAGTAGATAAAATATGCAGCAAGACATCACCTGTTACATTACTTTTTGGCTTGTATCCCTAGAAAGCTTGAGGAATCCACATAATCCATGCAGGCAGGGAAGTGCCATTATCTGTATTTTGCGGTCAGGGAATTCAGTCCAGAGAGCACAACCAGACTATATGGAGGCAACCACTCAAATGCACACCAGCCCTTACCTCACAACCAGGGAAATCTGTGGCTGCACCAAAGCTAAGGCCACCTGCATCGTGGCACAGTGGTGACACAAGCTCAGGGAAGCAGGAAGCAAGTTTGAAGTTTAAGGTCCAGAGGACAGCAGTATGACATTAGGGACACAAAGAAATAATACAATTAAAAAAAGGTAGGAATTTTGGTGGCCTAAAGAACAGTGACCTAACCTGACATCCTTTGCAACCACTGGGAATTTTACTGCTGGCTTCACTGGGAGAAGGCTAATTTAGAGACTTTGAAAACACCATTTAGTTCAACTTTTTAGCAGTACATAGGAGATCTCTGGGAGAACTTGATGTCCCAGTTTCCTTTTTGTCTCTTTGTTAGTTGAATATTTCATCTACAAAACGCATTCATGCCCACTCTCTCCACCTCATTTTAGTGCAAACTAAAATCCATCAAGCACTGATGTCAGAGTTGTTTTAAAAACCTTTAGTTAAGTACAGCTGAATCAACACACTATACACTCATTCTTACTTGGTACATGATTGTATTGTCTGCCTTATAAACAGTAATCTCAACAGCCTGCCAACTTCATCTGCTGGTTACCAGGCCAAAAACTGGCTGGATGAAGACCTTAAGTAATGATCAAAAGATAGTGTTAAAATGAAAAGCGGCAATCAATAAAATGAAATAGTATTCAGACACTACTTCTGTTGGGGCCAATATTATGTTTTTCTTGGAATGGATGCTAAATGCTTCTGAATAGGTTCGGCCAACTGAGTTTGTTTATGCCTGGAAGCTAAACCTGGAAAGCCCTGCACTGTTCTTTTCCAAAGTAAAGACATCACAATATGGTAAAAGGGTTTGAAATTTTTTTAATGAATAGCTGAAGTCCATGTGTTCCACAGCTGATGGAGTTAAAAAGCAGAAAAACCAAACTACCTCACTAAGCTACACTGACATTTTTCAAGTGCTCAGTGATACAACAAATGCTGCATTTGCTTTTTTTTTTAAATCTGCTTCTCAGAGGCAAAAATGACTGTGATATTTACATTAAAATCAGTCAGTTAATGAAGGTGAAATCAATTCTGATTCGAGCTTGTAAGTTTTAGCAGTGATGTAACTGAATCTAACACTATACCAAAATGTTACTCAGGCTTTGCTTAGCGAATATTAAGGTGCTTATTAGCTGCGTTGTAATCACTCAGGTCCTTATTTTATTTCAAAACTACAATGATCAAGGCTATGCCTATTGCCTCATGCTGTTGGATTTTACAGAAAGCAAACACAGGCTTCAAATGAGTGCTAGCAATAAGCTCCTGCGTGGTAGGATATCTTCTCCTGAACTAGTAATCTCTTCTCATGTGACATTTACCGTGCACAAGTTAAAAACAATCAGTGGCATTTCATTTTTAGTCCTCTTTATTGTGTAAGCTTCGGGGTAGAATTGAATAAATGAAAATATAAAGCCAATTCTACACAACAGAAAGCCTACTTTTCTTGCTGTTCCAGTACAGCTATACCACAGGCCTACCCAATACAGTATACCAGCTTGGTAGACCAGTGTGGTATATAAAGTAAGCTGTAGATCAGCAAATTTACATATTTATTTATGCCATTATATACTGCACTATTTTTTTAGGACCTTTGCCAGTCTAGAAAAACCCATAAGCCCCTTCCCTCCTCAGGAAGGGCCCATTCCAATAGACACCTGCGATGAGCGATGGCTGGGGCAGTCCAACTGCTTGCGCATAAACTGTATCATCATCTGGGTGAGCTGGGGTACAGATTGCTCTCATACTCAGAGTTTGATATTTGTAAGTGCCCAGCTCCCACTCAGGAACCCAAAAAAAGGCCAGGTTGTCAAAGATCACCATCAGATGTACTTTGAAAAAAAATACCTTCTTTTCGGTCTCTAAGCAAAGGTAGTGCACATATACATACAAAAGAGAACAGTTGAAACAACTTCTCTGATTCTGGATGCTGAGCAGTATGGAAAAATCTGGCCCTGAGAAACTTTAAATCAATACGTTTGCTCCTTCAAAAGCCAAAAAAGTCAATAATCCAGAGCCCTTTGTAATGAGTGCACCCAGTGTTGCTTTTCTGTTACATTTCCAGCAAAAATATATACGTCGTACTATTTTGCTAGTTCTGTTTATTTAAATATTTGTATTCTATTTTAAAAGGCCTTAGCAGAGCTCTAGCAAGTCTCAGATAAATGATGTATACTTATTATTATGCAGCACCGCTTGGTCCAAAGAAACCTATTGTTTCTTATTGCCTTCACCCCACTATGGAAGAAAGCACTATTTTTACAAGCAGTAGGCTTTGACAGGTAAGATCATCTTATGAGGTCCCTTCATATATGTTCCTACAGCATTGTGTTGGCCTACTCCCAAATGAAAATTCCAGCTTTGAGAACTATTCAATCAATTATTTAATTGCTTGCAGGAAGAGAGAGAGATCCAGAAGCCTTTCTTATTAATGCAGTCATTGTCGCAGATCCAGCAGCTTCCTTTGACATTACCAGACAGATCTCCATGCCAGGAGGTCTTCCTGATACTTAACACCACCTAATTTCTTTCCCTTTCGTGATATTAAGATCTCAGGAGTAGAAGGGTTTTGTTAGTTTGTTGTGTCCAGCCTACCATCACAGGTACCTTGTTGTGTAAGTCTTTCCATAAATTTACAGAGTGCTGTGGCAAGCAATTTTTAAGTCCCACTTACTTTCATGGCAAGGCAATTCTGGAATCTGATTCTGACTGCTAGTGATGAGAAACCTTTTCATTCCGAGGTATTAATGGCCACCTTATAATTATTTCTCATTATATCAATATCATTTGTAAGCTTAAGGTTTTCTTTTTCCTGTTTAAGTTTCCTATTCCCTTTTTTCCCTGATTGGATGGAGTAGACAGCAATCGTATTTCCACTCCATTTGTTTTATCAGGCTTAATAGGCCAAGCTTAAAAGTTTGGATCAACATTTCTCTAAACGTCCTAGAATCAAGTTATTCCAATTTTACTTCACCTTTTTTCAATTACAAGTGATGCACTTTTGCATACAACAGCAGGTATAGTTGCACCGCCACCTTCTGTGGCATTGATGCCTCTGTGTCTCTATTGGAAACACTTCAGACACATGCCAGATCACAACACATTGTTCACAGACACATCATGCTGGCAATTCATAATCATCTTACAGTGGTCTACCTCACCCACAGCCTTCTTCACCTTGTTTCCAAATGATGCACTTCCAATTTATGAGGTGTCTACACTTTCTTTCTGACTTTATTTTTCTCAGTTTCTGCATTTATACAGGGCTAGCTGCTGTGGCTCTCAGGATACAAGCAAGTTACTGCAAAGTGAGCAAGTACAGGAACATCCTTTGGTAATCATCCCTGTACACATTTGTATTCTGTTATAAATGTTTTCTCCAAGTGCTTCAAGAGCATTTTTTTACTACTTTACAGTACTGTCAATCTGCTATGTTCAATGAATCTGGGAGCTTGATGGGTTTGAATACCTCCAGTCTGGTAAGTTAGTTGTTTGCCAAATGTGTTTCAGTTCTTTATCCTCAAGGTTCATCTATACTGCTATTGGTAGACCTCATATAGATGTAGACTAATGTGGTGCGTTGACCCTGGCCAGCAACTAAGTCCCCACCCAAACGCTCACTCAGTCCCACACCCAGCAGGGTGGGGGAGAGACTAGGAAGAGCAAAAGCAAGAAAAATACTCATGGGTCAAGACAAAAACAGCTTAATATCTGAAAGAAAGAAAAAAAAATACTGATACAAAAGCACTCACTCACCACCTCCTACAAGCAGACGGATGCCCAGCCAGTCTCCGAGCAACAGCCTCCCAGGATTTATTGCTGAGCATGATGTTATATGGCATGGAATATGCCCTTGGTCAGTTTGGGTCAGCTGTCCTGGTTGCATGCCCTCCCAACTTCTTGCACACCCCCAACCTTCTTTCTGGGGGGGCAGACAGAGTGGGAGAAATAGAAAGCCTTGACACCGTGCAAGCACTGTTCAGCAAGAGATGAAACACTGGTGCGTTATCAACTCTGTTTTAGTCACAAATCCAAAACACAGCACCATACAGACTGCTATGAAGAAAATTAAGCCTGTACCAGCCGGACCCAGTACAGGAGCTTGCTTTAAACTAGCTGATGCAGGATACTGCTACACATGTGGTCATGGCAGCATGAATTACCACCTGCCTTGGCGTCCCTAAGAGCTCTGATGCCTAACAAGGGTTGAACTAACGATGAAGTTTTTTTCTCAGTGTGAGTATTAGCAGGTTTTCTGTACTTGACTGGCAGCCTATTTTTATAAATTTAGTAATCTTTGAGATCTTTTTGCCTTGGCAAAATCTAGTTGAAAGTGGCTAACATTGAAAAACTTCTGTGGGAGGACTGACAGACAGCAAGGAAGCTAGCCTAAAACCCAGATAGCTACATTAAATTCTCACCGAGCTACTGGCAAGTGTGAAGTGAAGTCAGAGAGATGAAGCTAAGGAGGCTAAACAGCCTCATTTTATCATTAAATGGTGGCTACACAAAGCATTAAGTATTCCCCAGTCTGGTCTTAATTTCTACTTTAAATTGAGATCAGAAGTTCCCCATTAACTTAAGGAGAAAAGTATTGCATGAATTTGGATACATGGCTGTGATAAATGGATTAACTCTTCCCACACCCCTTTTGGGGCTGTACAGGAAGTGTGAAGAAAGTTGTTGGATTCAACCCAAAAGCTGGGCCTTGTCCTGTGGTGTTATTGGGTGTTGCTTCTCCTGACTCATGGGGAGAATGAGGTTGGCATTAATTAAAACACATCAGTGATGAAAATTATCTGATTCATTTTCACCAAGTGTCTACCTGTCTCTCTCTTGACTACAGATGAAGTTTGGAGCAACCACGCTCCTAACTCGGGTATCTGGGTTAAATATCCTGAATTGGTGGGATGACACCAGCAGCAGCCAGCCTGCTTTTGGCTACTATCTAAAGATCACTAGGACACAGGCAGCCCAACTCCCAGCTCACCAGGGAGGGCATTCAAGTCACAGCTGATTACAGTCAAACTTCTTTCTGTGGTGGCAGTGACCCAGTCATACATGGAGTATGGAACCAACCTTCTCATGTCATGCAGCATCCAAAGCACGTAACACTCGGGGGAGAGATGAGAGGAGGAGAGACATAAAGGTGGGTTTCGGTGATCTTGGTCTTTGGTCTGCCAGATTCCAGGCTGGGCCCAGTTTATCAGCACGGAGAGAATAAGAAGAGTTTTCCAGAGGGGATTATAATGGCTCTTTATCAGTAAGTGCCAGTGTTTGAAATAATGCCACATAATCACATCCTTCTATTTTCCTACTTAGTTTGACATCTCATGGGGGATTTTTAAAAGTACATTTTGCTTTTTTTTTATTGAACTCATTGTACTATGGAGATTGGCAGAATATAAACTATATTGCTAGATAATAACTTTTTTTAAAAATGTAAATGGGACATATTTTTAAATAGGTTTTTTCACTCTTTATTGCAGTATCTAAGAAACCTAAAGTTAAAATAAGATTTTGTCTTCTCTGCCATTTATGCGCTTTTGAACATTTTCCCCAGAATTACGTTTGTCTTATACCACCTAATAGGGACTAAATAAATTGCATTATATAGATGTTGAGTAGAATATTAAGAAGGTATACCACATAGCAGGTGTGATTTTTATCTCCTATATATGCTTCTTGGAATATAGACTACTCTATAGCATGGATAGGGTTTTCATTTCTTTCTGTAGGAAGGAATAAAAAGACTCCTAAATTCTTCTACAGTATTTTTTTTTTCAGAAAGAAAACAAAAATAAAACACTTCACTGGTCAGAAAATTATTCAGAAACACATTTAACATATCAGCAAACTGCTTAGTGGAAAACCCAGCAGCAAATACCAGCACCACTGGGCAAGTTGGCCTCAGTGCACCCTCTCTGCAGAGAGCAATGGCTTGTCAGAAACCATTTCTCCAAAATATGGTTTAATGTCTCTGGAGACCCCGAGACTTCCATAATCTGAGAGCAAACATAATAATATTGAAATCTTCTCATGTAGCTATAGATCCTGTGCAGTTCATTCATGTCCTACTTCCATGGGAAAGGAAAAAATAAGCTTTTTATGTACAACCTTATCCCTTTGGTACTTCCTAGTTACAGACATTGTGAATCTTGCATTGCAAACTTTGTAAATGGTGGTACTATACACCTGCTGAACTACCACAATTACAGGAGCAACACTTCAGTCAGGATTCATTCAAAAAAAGGTAGTCTTTGCATCAACAAATAAACTTTGTTATAAACAGGTCAACCAACATGGGAAGTCAGGAACACTGGAACATGCATCCTGACCTGCCTCTGATGACTTGTCTGGCCTTGAGCAAAATGCATTAATGTGTACTTGCAGAAGTCTCTAGCAGAATTATTCTGTGACAAAATACCTCCTTCTGTGGTAAACTTCTGAGGAGTAACAGTTGCTCCAAATATTATTCAATTTTTCTCATTTAATAGTAAAAAAAAAAAAAACCCAAAAAAACCCTAATAGGTGCTTTTGCTTCAGTTTTAGCTTCTTATTATCTTAAATAAACAAAGCAAGCACCTTGTAATTTCACCAAGAACTGAGTCTTTAAGAGTGAGCAGTGGTAGGGAATTTCAGTTTGAAAGCTGAAAGTTTTCTAGGGTTATACGCCATTGGAAGAGCTCTACTATAAAGGAAACATGAGGCATGCTTTTTCCTTTTGCTGTTACAATCTCTTATATCCTAACTCTGTAGTTTTCATGAATTACAATAGTAACTATTATATCCAAGGGACAATGTTTTGACCCTGTACACACAAACGGCTGGGTTATCAAATGTCCTGTATTATAGTACAGAGGAAGTTATTAAGTAGGAGGATAAAACAATTTCATCCTCTTTCCTCTGCTGCTGTTTCAGGCTGCCTCTGCATACTTCAGTCTCTGCCAGCCAGGAGTGCCATGCATTACGACTGAAAGAGGCTGCACATGAGGGTTTATATGACTAGAAACTGTACACAAGGTAGTGGAAAAACTGCATTTGCAGAACAAAATTTGGACTTAACAACACATCCCTCTCTTGCTGACAATCCAGATTCCTCCTCTTTGAACTTAATAGCAAGTTCATTCTATATCTCTCTGGTGAGAAACTAACTCATCCCAGATGATGACTATCACGTTCCCACCTACCTTTCTGGTGCAAGGGGGGGCATTTAGAAGAAGCACAGATACCCTGACTGTGAATCAGGCCTGAATTTTCTTTCCTTTTTCTGAAAAGCAGCACCAGTAATCATGAAGGAAGTTGCTCACCGCTTAGGGTAAAGATGGCAGTATCAGACTCATGCCCCTGGCCTCACTTCACAGACGAGTTGTGAAAATAAAGTTGGACGCTATAACAGTCAGTACCATTAAAAATGCCTATGAAGGTTTAAACAACATGCAATAAATATTAGCTTGTGTTGCTGCCACACACATTGAACAAGGAAGATAAATAAAACAATTTTGAGTAACTTCTCATTAAATGAGGCCTGCTTGGTCTTTGTTGTGAATATGGGAAATGGTCTGTGGAAAAAGAACTGGGCAGCCATGTAAACTGAAACCTACGTAAGATATGAAGACCCACAGAGGAAGCAGTAAATTTGCACAGGCCACTTTCATTCTGGCATTTCCATCTTTGAGTGGTTGACTGTTGTGGTTTAACCCCAGCCGGCAACTAAGCCCCACACAGCCACTCACTCACCTCCCTCACAGTGGGACGGGGGAGAGAATTGGAAGGGTAAAAGTGAGAAAACTTGTGGGCTGAGATAAAGACAGTTTAATAGGTAAAGCAAAAGCTGCACACACAAGCAAAGCAAAACAAGGAATTCATTCCCTGCTTCCCATGGCCAGGCAAGTGTTCAGCCATCTCCAGGAAAGCAGGGCTCCATCATGCATAATGATGACTTGGGAAGACAAACACCATCAACCCAAACATCCCCCCCTTCCTTCTTCTTCCCCTAGCTTTATATGCTCAGCATGATGCCATATGGTCTGGACTATCCCTTGGGTCAGTTGGGGTCAGCTGTCCCAGCTGTGTCCCCCACCAACTCCTTGTGCCCCCCCAGCCTACTCCCTGGTGGGGTGGGGTGAGAAGCAGAAAAGCCCTTGGCTCTGTGTGAGCACTGCTCAGCAGAAACGAAAACATCCCTGTGTTACCAACACTGATTTCAGCACAAATCCAAAACACAGCCCCATACTAGCTACTATGAGGAAAATTAACTCTAGCCCAGCCAAAACCAGCACATTCACCACCCCTTATTCCATACCATTTACAGCATGGTCAGGTCTCACACTATCCAATACATTCTCATTACCCACCACCACCCTTCCCATCCTTTGATATAATACTTCTGATACATCTTTACAACATACCTTTTGCTGGTTTTGTGTGTATGTAGCATATAAACCTAAACTGAAACAGTGCATTAAACCCCCTACTAGCTCTACGAAGTTTGAAATCTCATGCTGTGGCCATATTTTGCTACTCAGACTCATTTCAAGATCTGTTGCACTTCTGTGCCCTCTTCCCTCTCCTTAGGAGCACTAGCTGTGGGAAGTAAGTGACTGTACTTTCCATACTTTTCTGCATAGATCCGATGTCAGCGAGGACCTTGGCAAACGTCCTCTGAAGAATTTTGCTGAAGTGGCTGAAGACGCTACCGTGCCCGTCTGTGTGCCCTGCCTTTCTTCTGTTACTTGCCTTATTCCAATGAACAGTTAGTGTTGAGCAGTTCACCTTGAGGGGTGATTTTCTTGAAAACTTGGGCTATGCCTTGGAGCAGTTAAGACACAGGCACATGTTGGTCCTTCGTCTTCTACAGGATCAATAACCCAAGAGGGTAGGAAGGACAGCTAGGAGACTGATAACATCTGAAAGTGCCCCTGCGAGATTTGCCAGAGTCTGCCTGCTAAAAATCCCGTTAGCTATGTTGGTAAAGCACAGTCAAAGGGCCACAGTTTCCTCTAGTGTAAACCAGTACCTAGTGTCACGGAAACTCATGGAGCTACACTGGGTTTACACCAGTTAATCAGTTATACCTACTCATAGTTCATGCCCTGATAAATATTTAGCCAGCAGAAGGCAAGGTTTCCTATACTCTACACTGACCAGATGCATGTCAGGCCAGGGCACAGCTTCCTTTCTGCAGAGCTGCAGGTCCATCTCATTCCCACCTGCCCCCACATCACCCCAAACAGAGCTGCCACAACCTTCCCCAAAGTGATTTGCAGTCACTCAGGTAGCGAGCTGATGCAACATTAAGGAATTCAACTCTCATCTAATTAAGACGATGCAATCAACTGGTCCACAAACACTTAAGGATCTTCTTAATAACTCTATTTTTATCAGCTTGAGTGCCAGACACTGTAGTGTGAGGTGATCATTAGTGCTGATATTTGAAGTCAAGGAAGTTCTGGCTTACTGTATTTTCCCTCATGAGCATTTGCTGTCTGCTAACCCACTCCCTCTGCCATTACTGTGCTGGTTCCCATTCGCTGCTAGCATCCAATATAAAGTCATTTGCTCTAAATTACTTTAAAAGTACTGATGTCCATGCTTCCAAAAATACACTTTTAATAACCAGCTTCTAGGCACAATTTTAGGATATAGGAAACTAAAAGAAAACAAGGAACAAACTTGAATTTCTTTTAAGTGAAAAAATTTGGGAAAGAAGGTTCTCAAGAGCTATTTTCCTGTTGGAAGATGCATATCATCTATTCGTTTGCCTTCATTTCCTAATTCAGAAATGGCTTCTAGATTCCCAAAGACATTCATAATAAAATAGTTTATCTATAAAATTAAACAATTTCTGCTGCCCAAGCCTGTCACTTGTTGCCTCCATTGAGCTGTGGGGTATTATTGGTAATATTTTAGCCTTATTGTCCTTCATATTGTTTAGCATTATAGCGAAAGAATACTGTTCATCCCCTTAAGGTGTCAGACCCAGGTGGCTGCTATTTCCTCCCTCCCACCCATTCTTGTGAGCTCTACTGTAGTAACAGCAACAGTCTGAGGACAAGTTACTCCTGGAGACACATCATATTCCCACAAGGTCCTATTCCATTGAGAGAAGAGCTGAAACTTAATGGCAAAATCCACAAAATGCTGTGAAGACAGCTGGCCCCCTCCAGCTATGATACACAGTGATTCAGCACACGAGCCCAGGAATCTCTTTTGGCTGTTGGATGAAGCATACCACTCTATGCAGCAGTCTTTACCACGGGGTTGTGCAAACCTCAGTTGTTTTCTCACATGATGGAGACTCCTGCACACACAGGGCATTGCTGTTTGAAAGTCCATATGTCTTGGTGAATGAAAGTAACACTGGCTGTAAGGTCCTTACGCTGCACTAAACTGAGCACTGGCAAATCCCCTTGTCTTCGTAGAAGCTTTATTAATTTCAAGTGGATTTGGGGAAAGTCCCCTTGGCACAGCTCGGAGCAGGAGGGAGGGTCCCATTAGGATTGCAATTGTTTGACCAGTGCCAATGCATAGGATTTGTTTTCAGAGTTCATTTCTTTGCTTAAATAAGGTATTTGAATTAAGAGAGAAAAAAGCATTTCATACCGGCCAGGTGGGAAGCTTTCCCTCTGGCAAAAGACTTCTTAATTAGTTGTCATGATGGTATCACGCTGCCTGATGTAGGTCTTGTAACAGTGCTAGTGTGAGGTGGAGATTTTTCAGCCATGGGTTTTGGAATTCTATTATCTGTGTTGAAATAAACACCGACTTTTTCTGATTGTTTGTGATTCCCTTTATGAAGAAAAAGGGACAGAAAAAGAAGACAACAGGACAGAAGAGACATTTCCAGTGTATAAACAAACTCAGACTACTAGGTCACTGATATCTCAAATGCTACAACTCATTGGGGGTGGCAAGAGAAAGCAATGCTTAGGGGGTCAGCTGCAGCCATCTGTCTCCAAGGAGCAGCTGGTGTTGAGATGCTGTTATTAACGAAATGGGATTGCTCAGTACTGTTGATTTACTGCAGTTAGTATAGCCAATTCTGATTCATGCTACCTTTATGGCTACTGTGCCTGGGGGGCAGCCCGCTTTTTTGGTAGTATTGATAATACTTGGGACACCTGTGGTTCAAACAAGGTGTGAAAAGCAGTAGATGTAGAGTGCTTATGTAGATTGATTTGTGGTTGAATTGCCAGGTGACTGATTGACAGTTCCCAGCCCTCAGAATTTCCTGGGCTAGCGATTCTTAGTCATCTGGGAGTTGGTGAGTTGGAAATTACATTAGCTGTGTTATTCAGATTGTAAAAAAATATGAATCAGTGGGGTTTGTCGGATTAATAACATACTGCTAGCATGGAAGTGAGCATATGAATAAGACACTGTCAAATCACTCTGAGAACGGTTGTGCTAAACCTGTAGCTACATCAAACACCTGGGACTGAGCTTGCAGATCCAGGAGCTGGTAAGGACATGGGCTCTCACCAGGCTGTGTGTGTGCACAGCAAGCCTTTTTTTGTTAACACTGACAGCTTGAGCTCAGGGGCATAGGAACTCCTTTGATAAATGACAGTTAGTAGGATGACATTGAGGATCCTCTGCAGAGGTGTGTCTTAACAGCAATCCAGGTCCTTCAGCCCAATCAGTTTTTAATACATCACACAAAAAAAATATCTGACATGTACTGCACTCAGCTTTGGAACTCTGTATTTCCTACTGCATTTTCTGTAAAACTGCATTGTTGATGATTTTATGCCTCCTTCTAATACAAACACATGCCTAGTCAAAGCAATTCTGGTGCTGGGCTATAGAGTCAGTCTTTCTCAGAAAACAGTCCATTCTGTGTACTGTATATAACAGTTTTCATGAGGGATTATCTAAACTTGTGGTTGTGACACTCATCTGACACAAGGTCCTGGGTGTTTGAGACCCATTTGTGAAGCAGGCAGCCCTCTGATGAGGTCTCGCCTTAATACCTTAGTACCAGGTTTAGCTGGCCATCTCCAGGAGGTTTGCCCCTCTGGGGCCAAGTGGGAGAATTGCCCAATTTCTGGCTGAGCCATTTGGGCTTAGCTATAAGGTCACTTAGCACAGTTTCCTAGAGCAGGGCCTTTACCTCAGGCTTGAGGAAAGTATTAAATCGGTGACAAGGGACCCAGCAGCCTCAGCAATGCAATGCCCAAGGAACTTGAGGATTGGTTTCAGGACAGCCTGCCAATGGTTTGTAAGAGGTTGCTAATTACTATCGATTGCAGTGATTTTTTTTCCAAAGGAAGTGCATTGCAATTGCATCTTCACAACTCCAATTTCCCATAGACCACAAAGGAATCATCTGAATAAACAGCCTTTGATTCACCACCATCCTTTGCTGGATTCAGACTGCTGACCAGCTCCATACCCTGTTGTCACACCCTTAGCTATCCCTTAGGCCCCGAGCTTTTCACAGAATCAAAGAACAGAAGGGAGGAAGATAAAATGGGGCAGCTTGTGCCATGAAGCAAAGACGGACAGGGTGATTTCTAGCGTACAAAGAGAATCAGGGCCCTTATACTGAAAGAGTGCTGGTGGTTGCTGTGATTTGTGCTGGAGGCCACACTTAGGACTGAAGCAGACAAGAATACAGACAGCACATGGGGGCAGCTGGAGGCAAAAGCAAGCTCTTACAGAAATGCCCTGATCTTTTGTGTCTGGTAGTGGTTACGGAGGGGCTCTGCCATGGCACAGTGGCTGGTACTGTTTTGAAAAGGGAGAAGGTGTGGCATCATCACTTAGTTTGCACCTACCAAAAGGCATCCCTGGATTACATGCCTTTCTTACATCCTTTTAAGCTTTGCCCCATGCGCAGGCTGCAGGACAGCAGGGCATGGTACAGAACTGGAACCAAACACGTATAAAGTACTACAGTTAAGGATTCAAAGGTAAATAATTAGTAGATGCCAGCAAGGCACCCAGAAAATCTTTCACATAGAGGCAATTTCACTTCAGAAAGTACAGTCTGTCTTAAGAGCATTGTGGTGTTTGAAATAGCCTAAGCACTATGAGGCCTGGGCTTCTGAGAACTACTCTGTCATTTTTCTCACAGGTGTCCAGTCTGCTTTTTGTTTCCTGGATCCTTTTCTTTTTGAGTGACTGCTGTCGAAGGATGATCAGATGTCTTAATGAGATTTCCAGCTATTTTATGTAAAAACATTCCCGTTTTAAGGTTTTCATGCTCACTTAAGAGTTTTATATTCAGGCACTATTTTCCTTTTCTCTGGAACTTACTATTTTTCTTAATACAGCACCCTTATGCAATAGCCAGTTCTGGAGCTGTGTCTGTATCCAATGAAACCAATGAAATGCCACCGCGAGCAAGATCAGGCCAAATCATAGAAAATGAAGAACTAATGGGTCACAGCAGGAGGCCTGTCTCCTGCTGTGACATTGGAAATAGTGGGTTCCCAAGACCACAGCTTCAGAAGGGGAGAAAGATTGACTGGAAGAAATTAGAGGAACAGTAGTATCCTGTATGCTTTTCACACAGGACACAGATCTGCTCTATTTAGTGGAATAAGGCAATCTGAATGTATAGTGTACTGTACTTTTTTCAGTGGTATCACAGGTATTTGGCAGCCCAAGGCAAAACCAGTACAAAATCTTATCTGACTCTTTCCCCCCTCTTCTCTGAGTCCTGAGCTTCTAATGTTGTTTGTGTCTGTATTCCCTGTTATAATGTCTTATGCAATCTGTTTCTGCAATGTAGTATCAAAAATGTTGTCCCAAATTTTTTCATTCCTTAATGTGCATAATACACATTTACAAGACGTAAGTATACAGTAAGTATTCAGCTTTTACCCAATTAGCTTTCAGCTAATGCCTTTTTATTTAAAAAAACCCCTATTTCATCATCCACCAGCTCATTTTAAGAAAGCAAGCAACAGTACAGAATGCCAGTTATCTCCATTTGTGAGGGGTCAAATTTGCTCACACCAAGTATATTTGTCTGTAAGGTGTACCACTAAATTTAACCCTTGAGTCTTCAAGAACCATACTTCCCAGAATGTCTCTAAAGTGTGGGGTCTTTATGAATAATTAGTGGGCTCTACTAAAGTACACAGAATAAAATTTGACACAAATCTGTTCTTCAAATACATCAGACTGCACAGAAATTAAATATATATATATATATTCACCATCCATATAAAGACTGCTGCATAGTGGGTATTTCCTGCCACCTAACCAGGATTTATCCCATAACTTTCTTGGGAAATAGACAGTTCCCTGATGTTCCCTTCAGATAAAGCAGTTGTTACAAAAGTAGCACATAAAAGAACACTAGATAGAGACTGCAACAGCTGATCAAGAGGAGAGTTGTGTCCTGTCGATGTTCCAGTATGGACAGCATGGTGCAGGGTTGGTGAGAGGACCTGCAGCAGGCAACATGTTCTTCAGTAGAACAATGTGTAAGGGTGAGTATTTTGACTGTTGCTTCTTAAAAGTTTTGGGTTTGTTTTTTTTTTTAAATTACCTTTCCAGTTCTGTGTAATTGAACAAACAGATAATCAAATGCTAACTTTAATGTAAATTTGGCAAGGGAACAAGAGTTGCTCCCTGCCAGAATGAAGATGAATGCTTTAAGTGTGGCTTAAAGCTTCTGGCTTTTATGGGCAGGGTGAGCATGCAGCCATTCACAGGGTGAGGACACTGCTACAGAATTCATTACAAGCTAGATCAAGCAGCATACACTTATTGCAGGGATTGCCATTTTCTGTAAGTTTGTAAAAGTTCAAAATGGCAGGCTCGCATAGCTCGTCTCTACACATTATTGCAACATAAAGCAGCCTTGTCCTCATCATACTGAAATAATTATTTCCTCTTCTAGGTGAGGAAATGTACACATACAAGCAAAAAGAATGGTTGTGTGGATTTATTTCTGACTGTTAATGTCTGTGTAACTGTATATGCAGATTAGGTATTGCCCTTGAAGACCTGGAGAGCAGCCAGTGTGCCTCTTTCCTGGTAAGCTTGATGTAAACACAATTATGCATAAGCAGCATTTGTTATTATAGGGTCTGAGCTACTCCAGCTTCCAAGTCGTTCAGACCAAGATTTTGTTCTATGGTTTCTTACCTCTGCTTCTGGAAGAGTAGCAGTTTCCTGAGTACCCTCTACACAGTACGCAACCTTTGCAGCTCCAAAGTGATCTTTCTTCTAAGATCTTAGAGAAATTTCACCCCCCCCACACACACACCCATGACCGTGACAGTAACAGATGTTGGCAACCCTGTGTTTCCAAGGTGCTATTGAAGCCCTCACCACTTTGTCACTCTCTGAGCCATGTTTGATCAGAGCTCCTGCCACGGGGGGGTGTGTGTGTGCACGCGCATGCATGCGTGTGTGCATGTAAAACTTCTGCTGTCATCTGCACATATGGGTATCTCTAAAACTAGTCATCTGAGCCACCAAGTTTGGGCCCAAAGTGATCCACAAAGTCTTCATTTTAATCAAGCTTTAAGAAAACAAGGAAAACAAATCTCTGGCATTTTGTATTAGATATGTGTGTAGAGAGAAACAAAGGCCCCTCTTCTCCTAATAGGTAGGCTCAAGTTGAATATTAAAACAGTCATGGAAATAATATTTGCACGTGTGTAAGGAGTCCTTATTTTGTGGATGTCAGTAGATGCGAAAATATTTGGTCTAATTCTGCAAAGAGTAATTTGGAAAACTTTTTGTATGGCATGATCCTTGGTATTTATTAAAGGAATGGTATACTTCAAAAATGATAAATGCACCATAATTGATTAGTAGCCATGGACCTGTTGCAGAAAATGAAGCATGCTGAAAGAAGAAACATGTTAAAAGAAACATGTTTTTTCTGCATCTCAGCCAGTATTCTTTCTCTATGTGCTAGACTTTGTAAAGGGTCAAACTGGACAGTCTGGAGCTTCAATTCCTGTAATGCATCTCACACAGCTCTTTTGCTAACACATATTCAATTAAAGAATGAGTCTAGTCTAAAATTAACTGTGGCCCCAGGGTTTAGTTTTAACAGGATGTTTCCATTTGTGGGTACTGTGTGGCTTCTTTGCAGGGAAGTGGGGTTTTCTGTATGAAAGGAGTGGATCCACTGTATAGCTGAGGGAGAGGAGAAGCTGGCAGGTGTCACAGTTAGGGTTAGTCTGCACTAGAAAAACTTGCCCAGAAAAGCTAGTTACACAGGCTATGAGTGCGTAATTTTCACCGCCCCCCCTCCCCCAGCATATTTAAACTGATACACCTGCATCTGTATTAGGACTTCTATCATTACAACAATGCATTGTATCAGTAACTTTCATTTTTGGTTTCCATATTTACATAAACTGTTAGCAACTGGCTTCCTAAAGGAAAAAAATTGTGCAGTCATGCTATATGCATCAATCCTTACAGTAATCCTGAACTTGTTAGCTGATTTTAATCAAGCTCAAAAAAGCAGCAGAGATCTCAGACACAATTACTTTCCCACAGATTTCAGAAAGGTGGATAAGCCAAGTACAGGAAAGACTTCCTGTTATTGCCTGCACGGAGAGAGAGCCTGCAGTTCAGCCTTTATTACACTCAACCTACACAGAAGAGGAACATTATGAATGCTTTTAAATGCAGGAAACGTGTCTTTTATAATCTGTTCCTTATTAGATATTAGAGAATCTAACCATAAGACATGCAGCAAGAGTAAACTGGAGTTCCTTAGTCCAGCTGCTCATGGCAGCATATCATAGTGTACCCCTATATATTATCCACCCTATGAGTCTAGCAGCATCAACACTACGGGTGCTGCCTTTCTCTAGGCTGGCATAGCTAGAACCACAGAACTTTCCAGAATAGGTAAGTTTTTACCTGCCATAAAATTTGTGAAATCAGATTCACAAGAAGACACTTAAAAGTGCATGTGGTGAGTAGGGTTGGGGGTCCAGCTGTTAGAACCAGCAAGCAGTTAATTTCACTTCAGTCATGAGAGAGACCTGGGTTCCTCACCTGCTGGAGTGCATGCTTTGCCCAGCAGGAGTCTGGGGTTTTGTGGTTTGTTTTTTTTGGTGTGGTTTGTTGTTGTGTTTTGGAGTTTTTTTTGTTTTTTGTTTTTTGTTTTTTCTTACAGGGAAACTCATTGAAAGTCACCCATTTCACACAAAGTGAGAAATAGCCCTTGGATAGCTGGGAGGAGTCATCGCCTGGTCTAAGTTCCTGACTCAACTCTTGAGTCTTGCCTAATGCAAATAAGGTATTTGCATGCCCCCAAGCAACAAGGAAAGAACTTCACTGAGGGTGGAAACTCAAGCACTCAGAACAAGGAAATGCCAAAACTGAGACCTGAAGAAACTTAATTTAGCTGCTCTTGGCCATATGGTGTTTTGGGTTTTTTAATTAGCTGTACAAATCTTAATATACTCTATTCAGTGCTCTGGAAGGTAGAGCTTAAGGAAAGAGAAAGATAATCTGATTCCTTTTTATCCTCCTTGTTCATAGCACCTAAAAAAATACACAGTGAGGACCTCACAAACCTTGCTCTTAATACAAAAGTATTTTTTTGCTGTGGGCTTTCCTGTCTCAGTCTTTACCATGGTATCTAACAGCTTCATGAGATTAATACATTTACCTTTTAAACCCCAATTTAAATAAGGGGGTTTTATTATTCACATTTTTCTGGTTAGACTTTTGAAAAATAGATGTGTTGCATCAAAACTAGGATTTATGTCTCCACTGGAGAGTTTTCTCAGGTGTAAAGCATCCATAAATCCTATTATATTCAGCTGCAGCTCAACACTAATGAAAGCAAGAAGACAGATTTTTATTATGGCTTCCCAGAAAATGGGGAATATACAAATAACCAGCTGCAGAGAATTTCATCTCAAGGCCAGATAAGCAAAAGATGTTCAAGCACTACCACACAGCATCAGGGTGCTTGAATTTTGGACCCTTGGCTCTCAGGATAACACCTAGACCCCTAGTGAGATGCCTTGGAATAATATCCCAAAAATCTGTATGTGTAGTATATGAAGCTGCTTAAAGTAGCTAGTAAGGGATGCTTAGCACATGGCTGTGCCACAAACACAACCGACCTCCAGAATTAAGTATCTCATTCAGGGATTTTAAGTCTTCTCCCTTTGCCTGGAAGTGTCCCTTTTTAAAAATGCAGCCACAGGAGTCAGTCTTTTAAAGTATGGCTGGACAAATACCCTTTACCAATCTCTCTCCACGTAACAGTTCAGCAGTTAGACCACTGGCCTGAGGACGTCAGTGAGCTGGATTCAACTCCTTCGTGACCAAATGGGAGGAAGGTTGCCAAATCTTGACTTCCTGAACAGTACACCCACCCACCCCACCAGCAGGAATCTGACAGGGCCTTGATGGCACCCTAGGTCTTAATGGCCCTGACCAGCCTCACCTGGGACCTCCACCCACACACTCTGCCTGTGGACCAGGGCTCCATTTAAGCCCAGGTCTGGGCATTCAGTCCCTACCTGAGCTGTTTAGTGGGTGGGTGTGTTTTCAGTTTGGTCTCCTGCCTTGTTTCCTGGATGGATCCATGTTGTAGCCCTATTTCCAGCTGTGGTCCTACCTCTTGCTGCTCCTGACTAGATTCCCTGTCCAAACTCTGCACCTGATTCATTGCTTCATCGCTTCATCTTGTCTAGGCCTGTCAATAGACCCTGCACTGTGCTGTGACTGCTCTGCTCGGGTATTGTGAGGCAGTGCTCTGGCTAGTGAGGATAATGCCAGTGCTGTGGTCACCCTCAGCTCCAGGCTTGTCCTCCCTTGAGCAGCAGTCTTGCTCTTGCTGCTCCCCGAGAGAGTTGTAGCTTCTTGTCCTTCCCAAATGTGGTATTTTAGTCGGGACACTTCCCTCTTGCTCCCTAGAGAATGTCCTCCAGTGGCTAGTCTAGGAAGTCTTGCTTATATATCCTCCTTTTGCCCCTGTTTAATGCACAGTACAACTTCAACTGTTCAGTGTTTGCTTCAAGTACTTTTGAAAAATAAAAATTTACATTGAGGGTCAACAGTGAGGCTATGTGGCTGTTACAGACCCGGACTGTAACTGGGCTCTGCTCCAGCCAGTTCATCCCAGCTGCCCCCTGCCAGACCCCAGCCTCAGGAGCCCTCCAGACCCTGTGCAACCACGCACCCCGCAGAGCTGACAGCGCCATCCCCGTGGTATGTCATCCCAGGCATTATCACCTTCCAAGGCTTTGGGTGTTTAATAGACTCAGTTCTTGCTATTCTTTATACAGGGAAGCTGCTTTTCACTCCACAGACAGAGCCTGACAGCAAATGTTTGCGTTTTCAGAGACAGTGAATATTGTGTGTCAGGGTACTCAGTGCTTGGATGACTGCCATCCGCATTTATTCTTCTCCACAGCACCCAGGCCGCGGAGTTGGTATTCTGTTCCCCAATTTCTACTTGAAGTGGTGGATACTCACAGGTGCCCTTCACCCCGGCAACAGCTTGCAGCCTGCCCTCGAGGAGGGCCTCCGTGCGGGCACAGCCCAGCCTGCCTCCTCCGTCTTTACCCCACGTTTGCCCCCTTAAGGGATGATGAGCAGCCAGCCCAGACGCCGGCGGCCCTCAGAGGACGGGGGCTGCCCTGCGCCCTTTTCCCCGGGCCGCCGCTTCTCCCGGCTCCCACTCCCTCCTCAGAGCCGGCCGCCCTTCCGCCCCGAGCACCATCCCCCGCCCCCGCTCCGCGCTCCTCAGCAGCGGAGCGGCGCCGGGGACGGTAGCGGCGCCCTCCCGCTCCGCTCCGGCCTCCGTCGGGCGGCGCCCGGAGGGGCAGGCGAAGCCGGCGCGGGGAGGGGTCGCCCCTTCCCACCGCCCCGGGAGGAAGTGACATGGCGGCGGCGGCGGGGAGGGAAGGCGAGGGGCGCCCTGTTCTTCCCGGAGCCGCCCGGCGGGTGGAGCCTGGCGGCCCCGCCCGAGCCGGCCGCCTCCCGGCGCGTGCAAACTAGTGGCAGTTGGTGCGGCTCGGCAGCCGCCCCGCCGCCCGCCCGCTCCCGGCGCCTCAGCGCGGCACGCATGCCAAGGCCCGGCGGCGCCAGGTACGTGCTCTTCCCCTGGCGACCAGCGAGCTCCTCAGGTGTACGGCCGCCCTTCTCTAGCCGGCGTGCCGCCCCATTTGGAAAAACAGACAAACCCCAACACAACCGCCCCCCCCGGCGTGCTATAGCGGCGAGGCGAGGGGCCGGCAGCCGCCGGCGGGGTGTGCGAGCGAGGCGAGGCGGGGCGGGAGGCGGGCTGCGGACAGAAGTTCCCTGATTTATTCGCCGCCGGGCCGGGTCTCTCCCCCCATGCCGCCGCCGCCCGGTCCCGTCGCGCCGTTTCTGCCGCGGTCGCCGAGAATTTTCCTGCCGCCCGCGGGCCCCCTTTGTGTGGCGAGCGCGGCCCGCGCCGGGGTTTCCGTGGAAACGGCAGAGCTGCGGCGGCCTTGCCCCGCTGGGCCCCCCCCCCCCCCGCCGCCTCCTCCGCCGGCGGGCGCGGGGCGCTGCCGGCCGGGGCGGGGCGGTCGGTCGCGGCGGCCCCTTCCACTTTCCTTTCGGTCTTCCCTTCTCGCAGCGGCGGGGCTGGCGGTGTCGGCGGGGGGCGGGTAGGGCGGTTGCTGTGGAAACGGGCGGGTGTGATCGCCTGTTTGCTGCCTCCTCCCCGAAGGCGCTTCTGCATAGCGAGAGGGGCGTAGCGTGCCCCGCTGGCCGGGGGTGTCGGAGGGGAGGTGCGGGTGCACAGGCACAGGTCGTGGTGGCTGGGTTTTTTTCCGTGGTGCCTAGAAGTCCGTGAGGGGTGGTTAGGCGGAGGAGAGGGGGAGCCTGCCTCCCTGGTGATGTGTTCACGTGTTGTAGGAGCTCTGCCTTTCATCTGTCTGTGTCTTTTCATAAAGATATTTAAGCCGAATTAAATAATGGCCACAAACTGACTTAAGGCGTGTCGACTGATAGCGTGTGGTGCAGGGAGAACTCCAAGGGGGGGGTATTGTTTAGCTAGGAAGTAATCCTCTGTAGCATTTATTTCAACAAGTGACCACTCACTCGTATGGCTGAAAAGACAACCAAGAAAAGAGTCTGTCTGAACAATGATGTCACACGGAGACTTCTGGTCTTTGTTACGCATTTCTAAGAGTTCTAAGTATTTCAAGGCCACGTGCAAACATCTAAGAATGATGTATCTTATGCAGGCACTTGTGTGGGAGAGAGAAACCTTGCTGCTACTTGAAAGCTGAAAATACTTTACAGGAGGTGGAAGGATGCAAGAAACTTTCAAAAAAAAAAAAATCCCCCAAGCATTTCTTTAAAAGCAGTGATGCATCGAGCCCAGGAAGTTGTACTAGGCGATTGTAGCCTCAGCTTGTACTGATAATCACTTCACCCGAAGGGTGAGCTGCAAAAGAATTAAAAGCTGGTGGAGCAGAGAAACTATTGTGGAACAACTTAAGCTGAAATTTGCAGCTTGCTTTCTTCTCTAATTTCTCAGGTGAATTATAAGATTACTGTAGACATACAAATGTCTGTTTATAGGATGCCAGGACTACCTCTATATAAAAACTGCGTGGATCACTAGAATATTTGATGTGCTGTAAGTGTTTGCTGTCATTTACTGACCAGCAGCTTTCTCTAGTTGTTGGTATCTGATCTAATGCTGTGTTTTTACAAATGCGATGGATTAAAATACATTTTGATTCATTTTAGGAATTTGTGTAAATATTATGCATAGCTTTGCTCTTTCCTATTAATGTTTTGCCTAACAATGCGTGAATAAGCTGTATCTAAAAATGAAACTTCAACAATGTTTTATGGAAGACAGAGGAGCAGGACTCATGCGAAGAATATATCAGAAAGCCTGCAATGAACAGAGAAAATATTGTAAACTGCTGATGGATAAATGTTGCTCTTAAGCAAAGTTTGGTTGTGTTGTTGGCAAGCGCTTAAATAGCAGATTTTAGTAAGTGCTTCACAAGAAGCTGTATTGTATTTTAGGAGTGGAGAAACCGCAGAGAGGTCAGCGCTTGCCCAGAGTCACAGAACAGAGAATGCTGTGCCCAGAGCACAGTAATTAACTGTGTTTCTTAAAACTCTGTAGGTGTGAGTTTGCTGGGGAGGTTGTTTTTTCATTCAGTCTTGCTCTGTCCAGCCTAAATCTAGAGGTGCTGAAGCAGTGTTCGTCATCTCTCTGGAGTGAGGCATGCGTTCCTGGAGTGACTGTTGTACATGGTTTACAGTTTAATGTACTTACTGTACCGTAACAGAGAAGAGCTCTGTGGGAGAAGGGTTCTCTTGCAGGTGATGGATGAGAATCCTATGACTGTGCTCTGCCCTGCTGAAAAGAGGTGGCTTATTAGTTTTTGTTGTATACCCTGATTTTATTGCTGGAAGATGAAGACGGGGAATAATGCCCCTTGAAACCTCTTCAGCGCAGGAAGACACTGTCACAGCTTTTCTGAGGTTAGCAAGAGACTATTCTTGTGTTGCAAATGTGCACTTGTGGCCCTTAGAACTTGTATTAGTAATTTGGTCTTAAATTTTAAAAAGCGGAACGTCCACTGCCTGATGTAGAACACTTCCCTAATTAGTTGCATCACTACCATGTATGCCTTGATAAGGGAGCAGATGAACAAGAGGGCAACAATGCATTGTAGTGCACTATGCATGTGCTTTAGTCAGCAAATGCTTTTGCAGCTGTGGGCCTCCCTCATTAGGGAAAATGTTATATGAGTCAAGGCAGTTGTCTCCTCAGGTGTGTTTGATTTAGCTGTACTGAATGCAGTGGGCTTTTTTGTAAGGAAACTAGAAATGTGACTGAGAGCGGTACCCTGTATGCTTTGTTGCATTTCAGCACTGGTACACGACAGCTGAGTATGTGTTTTTTCCCTAAGTGCTTTGTCTGCGGTGGCTTTTCCCAGTGATTCAGTTTCAGGCGTTTGGGAAAGTTTGCCCACCAATCTGCTGTTTGGTGGTCTTAAGCTCATTCATATCTGACTGTGTGGCAAGTACCCTGATCACCTCTGACTAATGCTCCTGTGCTGCTCAGAAACTGCTGACTCACTTCGTTTTCGTACTTTTCCCCTGTCCTCCAATGTGTTGGACTAGAGATGTGGTAGGGTGAAGGTAAGGCCAGGGAAAGAGGAAATGGAAATGAATGAGAATAACTGTGTGTTGTGGCAAGGATGAAGATGCTGTAAAGACCCCTCTTTGATAATGTGAGAAGATGATGATGGCTGTAATGGGTTTCCTGAAAAGGTACATAAACCATGTGTTAGGTACTGGGCAGAGCAGTCAAACAACTGTAGTGAGCCCATATCTGGGAGATGCTGGGTTATGGTACTGCTAGTGGTCTGCTCTTCATTTTGAACTTAAAGCCTTTTTACTTCTATGCCTCCGTTTTCACCTTCAGCCCTTGTGTCTGTCGTGTTATATTCTGCCACAAAGAGCTTAACACTGAAGTAATTTTCTGCTGCTTGCAGAAGGGCTGACCTGGCTTGAGGTTTCTGCTGTAGCATAAATAACAGGAACAGGGAAAGACAATTAACCAGTTCTAGGCTGGAAAGAAGTCAGAGGTAGAGGCCACTGAAAGATGGTTTACTTGCCAGAAGGTTAGAAGCTGCAGGCAGAGACAAGCACACTGATTTCCTATGCATGTGTGACTGTTTATTAATGTCTGAAAAATATCTGACATGCACCAGATTTCCTTTTAATCTGACTGACAAAGTTGAATTTCAATCACTTTTTTCCAGCAGGATCCAGGTGAATGAAAAGGTTTGCCTGTGCGGATTTAGTTGGCAGATTTTGCAAGTTTTTTCACCTATCAGAAAAAGGGGAAGACTTAAAACCTGCTGTTAAAGACAGGGAAAGAACATATTTTGGGGAAGTCTATGTGTAGAAATGGCACATGATTTTTTTAATCCATTTCAAGTGACAGCTACTGTGTGAAAGTTAAACTGTGTACTGCTTCTCCCCGTCTTCGTATTATCCCTGTCTTCACACATCAGAGTTTGCCTCTTCTTACCATCTTTTTCAGCACTTTGGAAAATACCATTACTACAGATGCTGGTTTGGCAATTCTGGAAGGTCTGGAAGCATGCTGTCTGCAGCAGCCTACACCTGCGCTTGAATCATAAATGAGGTTTTCCCCCTTCAAGTCACAGGTGGTTTGTCAGGGGTTAACAAGGCTTTAGTTTATTTTATGGTTCTGAGGATATGTTTAGACAGTGCTGAAACTTGCACAGACACTTAAATTTATTTTTTTTCCCCTTGATCTGGTATTAGTGAAAATTACCATAAAACAATGCAGTAACATCAGTGTTGACAAATCTGCAGATGGTGGGCGGGAGCAGTACTGCTATCTTCGCACAAGAAACAAATGTAAAACAAGTATCCAGAGGATCAAGGTATTTGAAAGAACTAACTGTTCCTGTTGACCAATAGTGGTATAGGCGTGATGGGGTTGTAGTTAAGCAGAAAGATAACTAGGAATGTGCTATTCCCAAGTTTATTGAGCCTTCAGTGTGTCACTGTCTGGTTTTTACATGCCTATGCCTGTACCTCTGAGAGCTTGCATAAATACTGCATTTCACCCAAGATGGAGACGGAGAAAAGCTTCATTCTGAATTTAAGCCTCGTAAAACTGTCTGGAATTTATTTGAAGTTAGCAGGACAAATGCTCAAAGCCAGGCTTTTAAAAGAATTTAGGCACCAGAAGTTGTGCAGAGATGTTGTAGAAAATCCAGGTAGATGTTGATGTACCTGATGCTTAATTTAGTGCAAAATTTATAAAAATGCTACTGGATTCTTACCAGCATGTTTAGGAACTGTAACATCTGCACATTTGCCATCCAGTAACGTAAATGCTGTAGGATCAAGCACTATCTCTGAATGATTTTGCTGGCAGTTTAAGGTGGTTTTGACTAGCCCTGGCTTTAGGTGCTGAGAATACAAGTTCATTGATTAGTTATATCACATTTGGCTGTTTTTGAGGGATAATGTTTTCCAAACAACAAGGACTACTGAAGCTTGTTGAGAGATTTCTTTTGGCTTCAACAGGATTTGAATCAGGTCCAAAATGAAACCTCCCTTTATTATTGGATGTGATAAATCCAGTGCCTGTGATAAAGGCTTTTATTCTCTGAAGTTCTCAAATTAAATCAGGCTGTTAGGGGACTGCTGATCAGGGAAAATGAGGTGGCTGAAAGTATTCCGAGTTCATGGTGTAGCAAAACAGTTCTGAACACTTGTGTTTTAGAGGCAGAGGTGAGTGAAAACTGATGTGGGATGGGACTGCTGAAATGTGGGTAAAGCAGTCACCATGTTTATTTGGATTTTTACCTGGCATCTGGATGTCTGATTGTTTTGTGTGTGGGTGTGGGTCAGCTGAGCCTCTCACTGAAGCCTGCATCGTATTTTTTGGAACCATGCCAATCACATCTCAGCTGTAAGACACATGTTTTTCTAAGTATTGGGTGTTACCTCTTTAAGGCAGGAGTTGGTTTTCTTTGAATAATAAATCTGGAAGCTTCCTTGCCACATTCATTCTTAAGTTAAACTATTTTCTACAGAAAGAAGCATTAAAAAATACTTAATAAATAAATATTAATATCCTGTGTATCCCTGTTCTGGTGTGGCTACATCTTGTGCATGCATTGTCATTTCCAGTTCTGGGATGTGATTTTCATAAAGGAGAAATTCAGCTACTTCATACTCTTCAGTGTCATATGATCGAATACAGCCAAATAAAATTAATACTTGGAGGTTAAAAAAAAATAATCTTGTGAATCTTTTTCTGTTTAACATTTCCTTAGTATTCAAAGAGCATACTAAAGAATGTTATTTCATATTAATTAATAATATGCAAATGGCATAGCTGCAGGAGGCAGTGTACTGTCATAGAAGATCAAAAAAACTAGCAGCTCACTTGCAGTTGTAATCAGGTGGATGGCACTTTTCGTTTCCAGCACTGTTAACAACATCTTGTGATTTGTACTGGAAGCTTTTGGATCCCCTCACAGACGAGGCCAGGGCTGTTCCCTTACATGCCTGTGATCTGGAAGCAGGGAGGATGCAGTCTGTCCCATGTACCTGCTGCATCTGTGGCAGTGTTGTCAGCAGGGCTCACAGCCGCCAAGTGAGAGAACGTGGTTGTCTCCAGCAGGCCATACAGCTGCTCGGAGAGAGACACGATGTTAAAAGTATTTATACTGGTTTTGGGGGGACAGCAGAATATTTGTTACCAGCCCACAGTCTGGTGGTGGGAATCCCACTTGTAAACCAGTGGTACTGCCACCACGGTGTTTTTCTCAGCTCAGGGATTTATGCCCTATCTCTGCCACTTTCCAGATCTTTTTTTAAGGCTTTTGCTGCCACAAATTCTGTATTATTCATTAGTTGCATTTACTGGCGTTCTTAAACAAAAGAACAAAGCCACACAAGTTAGGAATTAGTCTTCTAGGAAAAGGCTTAAAGAGGCTGCCCAAAATTAGTATAATGTAAATCACAATTCCAGAAAATATAAAGAGGTCATTTTATGCGAGTGTACTGAGGAAAGAAAATCATCCATTTCCCAGTGTGGATGATTTTTATCTTCTGATTGTTGTCCTTGAAGCATCTAGCAATGCCTTTAATTCCTTCTTGGGTAGGAATAATGAGAGAGATGTATGTTTGTGTGCATATGCATACAATACTGTTGGCTTGGTACTAAAGTTGTAACTTCTGGTTTATAGTACAGAGCCATCCAAGTTGCTGAATACTTGGTTTTCATTTCTTGAGAAACGGCGAAAGGAAGAGAAAGTAGAGTTCATTAGATCAGCACATACATCCTGGTTTGAACCATCTCCTGTATTTATGCCTGTTGCATCATCTGCTGCCACTGAAGGTCCTTGTGGGATGTGTCCGTTCCCTCTCTGCTCTCTATATGTGCCCTGTCAGAAGGTGTTGCAAGGGAAACGTGAGCATGGGCAAGAAGGCAAATAAAGGAGGATGAAAAGTACTATTTTGTGTTGAAAGCTGGAGCAGGGGGAACTGGCAGGTTGTGGTTTGGAGTTGGCTTTGCCATGGATTTGCCATGTGACTGTCACAAGCTCCCTAAGAGTGTTGTTCTGAGGTCCCCGTGTGCAAGGTGGGGGCAGCAAGACAGATCTTGGCAGGCTTACTTCACTAGCGTCTTCTAAATGGCTGTAGCTTTTTATATGAGAGGGGATAGATAAATCCAGGAAAGAATTGACAAAAATCCACACTGTTTTCTAATCCTATCCATAAAGGGTTTGATCCTGCATATAGAGATGGACTTGCTCATGCTACGTAGTCTGCTGAGTGGATGTGAAACTCCTCTGCCTGGATACATCTGCTTATGTGTGTTAGTGGTGTGGAAAGCTGTCTGTTGCAGAACTGGAGTTCAGTGATACTTTTGTAGTCTACCTTTGTAACTAACTCATTGTGGGTAAGAATAGGAGGATTAAATATTTAGAGCTTTGAACTAAACATATGATCCATGTTTCCTTGTTGTCTAGCATATAAAGCTGGTTTGGATGCGGGGGAAGTATTTTCTCTGTTGAGAGTATAGGCAGTTCCTGTACCTTGTGCTGACCCTTTGCATTGCTGTGAATGTAATTTACAGTTCTTTAAAACAAGATGAGAGTGATCAGTGTTTGGCAATCATAAACCATGAGTCTTCATAGGAGAGACCTCCTTTCCAAAGCTTATCTCTTATCGAGAGAATGTTTGGACTCCCAGCACAATTTCAAAAAAAAAAAAAAAAGCAAGCAACCCTGGCTTTATACCAGCTCCTGAATAATCCTTTGTCTGCCTTCCTCCCTCCCCCTGTTTCTTTGGGCTCTTCTAAAAGAAATGTTTTTGTAATAACCACTGGAGAACTCAGTAGCTACTCCTGTGTTGGATCTGTTCCTGAAATGCCCAGTGCAGAGGTGGTCAACCATAGTCCCATGTGCCCTTCTTGCTGGGGAAATACCATGATGCAGGTGGAAACACCCTGCTGTACTGCCCTTGCTGCCTCTGTAGGTAGTTTTTAGTGTGTTAATTTCCCATGCACAGGAGTGATGGTGTGGAACTCACCGTTGAGAGATATCTCAGAGGCTGTGCATTGAGGACCAATGGCTTAACTAGGCAAACTCTGATCTCTGTACCTCAAATGTACGGTTGCCTCAGATGGTCCATGACTGTTCTGTATAGTTTCATTTATCATAAACACAAAGGCGTTCGTACTTATGTACGTACATACGTATATTTGAGAAGGTTTAGTTTGTTGCAGACATTCAGATTCTGTTATTTGGTAAGCCACCTGTACTTTTGCAGCAAGCCAGATCATCCATTGAAGTGACTTTGTAGAAACTCATTTGGGGGGGAGGTTTGTTTTTTATAGAGGAGAGTGCCAGATGACAGTAATGTGTGGGCCTGGTTACCTTTGACTAAGCACTTGATGTTGCCTATGAAAGCAAATATTAAATTGGCTACGAGCAAATGATATAGTTGCTTGTCCTAGACTCTTTGCTGTTGTTCACCCCAGTTATTTTTGAGGAACTGTCCAGGTTGCTTATATTTGCGTGACAGCGTAGTCCACATCCTGCTTAGATTCTCAGTATACTTTCTTGTAAATTTTTGTTTGCTGTTTAGTCCTGCTCCCTTGCTCAGTCCCTAGATTTGACTTGTGTTAGTTATGTTGCCCTTGTTCGCAGTGCAAGTAACTTGTTATATTAATGGACCCAGATAAAGTAAAAGAGGAAACAGAGGGCCTCTGGTCCCCAGAACTGAACTCTGGGGCTGAACTCTGATAGGCTCCTCCAGGCCTTAAATACCTTAATGCACCTCGCTCTTTTATTTTTCCCAAGCAAATTGCAGATAATTGTGCTTTGGAGATGTCTATATATATATATAGATCGATCTATCTATCTATCTATATATATGAATGTATTAAAATACAGAAACTTGGGTGGGAAACAGTTGAAGAGCAACACTTGGCATGCTGGAAAGAAGCAACTTGCCTTCCACTGCTATTTTTGTGAACCTGATGTTCTGCACCCGAGATAACTGCTGTACTTCACCCCAACATATTTTTTGAGGATCTCTCTAGGAGCTTGGAACAGGAGTGCTTAACTTCAAGGGGTTTACCCTCTTCAAACAAATGCCTCCCTCAGCATCAAGCCCTGCAGTCCCTAAACACTGCACCTCTGAGTGTGTTTAAGCCCAGCTCCCTACAGCTTGTTCAGCTCCCTCCTCCCTGAATATTTCATGCTTCTGGAAGAAGGAGCAAGACTGAACTGCTTCTCACCAGAACTTGGGCAACAGCTCCCCATCTTTCTTGCTCCTTCTTAGACTATGCATGCCTCTCCCAGGCTGCTGTCGTCCCCCTTGCCTCGCTGTATAAACACTTTCCTTTCTACGTGGTAAGGGTACAAGCATCACGGCTGTCAGGGCTAACAGCACTATGCTGTGCGTTTTACCAGCAGAGAATATGCATACACAGACAGAGAACTTGCATCCTGACAGGCATGCAGAGTTTGCATAGCTGTCTTGCTCTACATTAGATCACAGCAGGAAGAAAATACAAAAGGGGAAGGGGAAAGCATTACGATATGGTACCCATTTCAAAAACTCCTGGGTTACTTCCATTTCTTCAGTTTATACTCTGTCATACTAATTATCTCTGTGCTCAACAGAAAGTAAGTTCAGTTTTATAGCAAGTCTATAAATCAGAAATCCTAAAACTTGCTGGTAGATGGTATTCATTCTTCAGCCGAACTGACTGATCTCTCCTTTGTAGCGGTGTGTGTTACAAAATATGCAGTTCAGGAATGCATGACTCCTCAGGAAAACCTAAAAACATTCTTAAGTTCCCTTAACTTTGGGGGAAGGACTTAAGGTATGCTCAAATTCTTCCCTGATTTGGGACTTTTCTGAGGAGGTGTGGTGGGTTGACCTTGGCTGGCTGCCACGTGCACATCAAACTGCTCCCTCACTCCCCTTCCTCAGCAGGACAGGGGAAGAAAAATCATAGAATCAGAATGGTTTGGGTTGGAAGGGACCTTAAAGATCATCTAGTTCCACCCCCCGTGCTATGGACAGGGACACCTTCCACTAGACCAGGTTGCTGAAAGCCCCATCCAGCCTGGCCTTGAACGCTTGCAGGGATGGGGCATCCACAACTTCTCTGGGCAACCTGTTCCAGTGCCTCACCACCCTCACAGTAAAGAATTTTTTCCTAATATCTAATCTAAATCTACTCTCTTTCAGTTTAAAACTGTTACTCCTCGTCCTATCACTGCACTCCCTGATAAAGAGTCCCTACCCATCTTTCTTGTAGGCCCCCTGTAGGTACTGGAAGGCTGCTATAAGGTCTCCCTGGAGCCTTCTCTTCTACAGGCTGAACAACCCCAACTCTCTCAGCCTGTCTTCATAGGAGAGGTGCTCCATCCCTCTGATCATCTTCATGGCCCTCCTCTGGACTTGTTCCTACAGGTCCATGTCCTTCTTACATTGGGGGCCCCAGAGCTGAACACTACTCCAGGTGGGGCCTCACGAGAGCAGAGTAGAGGGGGAGTGTCACCCCCCTCGACCTGCTAGCCATACTTCTTTTGATTCAGCCCAGGATGCGATTGGCTTTCTTGGCTGTGAGCGCACATTGCCGGGTCATATTCAGTTTTTCATCCACTAATAGCCCTGAGTTCTTCTCTGCAGGGCTGCTCTCAATCCACTCATTGCCCAGCCTGTATTTATACTTGGGATTACCCTGACCCTTGTGCAGGACCTTACACTTGGCCTTGTTGAACATCATGAGGTTCTCATGGGGCCACCTGTCAAGGTCCCTCTGGATGGCATCCCTTCCCTCCAGCGTGTCGACCACACCACACAGCTTGGTGTCATCAGCAAGCTTGCTGAGGGTGCACTCAATCCCACTGTCCATATCACTGACAAAGATATTAAACAGCACTGGTCCCAGTACCGACCCCTGAGGAACACCACTCATCACTGGTTTCCAGTCGGACATCTAGCTGTTGACCACAACTCTCTGAGCACGGCCATCCAGCCAATTCCTTATCCACCGAGTGGTCCATCTGTCAAATCCACATTTCTCCAATTTAGAGACAAGGATGTCGTGCAGGACAGTGTCAAATGCTTTGCACAAGTCCAGGTAGATGATGTCCGTTGCTCTTCCCTTACCCACCAATGCTATAACTGTCATAGAAGGCCACCAAATTTGTCAGGCATGATTTGCCCTTATTGAAGCCGTCTTGGCTGTCACCAGTCACCACCTTATTTTCCATGTGCCTTAGCATAGTTTCTAGGAGGATCTGCTCCATGATCTTGCTGGGCACAGAGGTGAGACTGACTGGCCTGTAGTTCCCTGGGTCTTCCTTTTTACCCTTTTTAAAAATGGGGTTATGTTTCCCCTTTTCCAGTCAGTGGGAACTTGCCCGGACTGCCAGGACTTCTCAAATATGATGGATAGTGGGTTAGCCACTTCAACTGCCAGTTCCCTCAGGACCCATGGATGCATCTCATCAGATCCCATGGACTTGTGCACCTTCAGGTTCCTTAGATGGTCTCGAACCTGATCTTCTCCTGCAGTGGGTGGTTTTTCATTCTCCCAGTGCCTGCCTTTGCCTCCTGTGACTTGGGTAGTGTGGCTGGAGCACTTGCCAGTGAAGGCTGAGGCAAAAAAGTCATTGATTACCTTCACATCCCAGGTAACCAGGTCTCCCGCTTCCTTCCAGAGAGGGCCTACGTTTTCCCTGGTCTTCCTTTTATCACCAACATACCTATAGAAGCTTTTCCTGTTGCCTTTGATGTCCCTGGCCAGATTTAATCCTATCAGGGCTATAGCTTTCCTAAGCTGATACCTGGTTAAGATGAAAAAGCTTGTTAAGTTGAGATAAGGACAGGGAGATGGCTCACCAGTTACCATCATGGGCAAAACAGACTCCACTTCGGGAAGATTAATTTAATTTATTGCCAACTGATAACAGAGCAGGGCCGTGAAAAACAGGGACAAAACTAAAACCACGTTCTCCTCTAGCCCTTTCTTCTTCCCAGGCTCAACTTGACTCCTGATTCTTCTACCTCCCCGCTGCCCCTTGCCACACCCCGAGTGGTGCAGGGGAATGGGGAATAGGGGCTGCAGTCAGTCCATAACAGTTCCTCTCTGCTGATCCTTCTTCCTCGTGCTGTTCCCCTTCTCCTGCTGGGGTCCTTCCCCCAGGGTGCTGTCCTTCAGGAACAGACTGCTCCAGCCTGGGTCCCCCATGGGCTGCAGTTCCTGCCCGAAAACCTGCTCCTGAGTGGAGCCTCCATGAGCTGCAGGGGGACAGCCTGCTTCACCATGGTCTTTACCGTGGGCTGCAGGAGAATCTCTGCTCCAGTGCAGATTTGGGTTTTTTGAGGGGCTTTTTTGGTTTTTTTGTTTCGTTTTTTTTGGTTTTTTTGTGTGGCATGTACAGATATATTCTCCTTGAAGGCAAATACATACATGGACACAACCTCACTTTTGCTAACTTCTGATGCTCACTGATAGAAAGAGAAGAGCACAAGGGCTTCCTGTGACTTGCCTTGCATATATATTTTATATAAAGAAGCATTGTTAAAATGGACTCTGATATGAAATTCAGTGCTGCTACCTGTGCTGTTCTGATGGCAACTAAAATTCACTTAGAGGTACTACTGAACCTGCTGTAATCTGACCTGAGCGTATTTTCATAGTCTTGGTCTCTGTAACTCATCCAAGATCTGGTTTAGATGAGAAAATGCAAGAATGGGCATCATCATCATCATATGCCTGGTTGTTCTTAACTTGCAGCAGAGCATTTAAGGACTTTATCAAAGAGTAGACATGAGTGAAAACCTTTGCATCGGCTTGAAACATGCTGTTCTGAAAATAACCATGTATAGTGCTGTCTTGCATCTAAGTATGGAAAGCATTAGCTTAGTCCAGATGCTGTCAGATAGGTACCATGTTGCTTTCCACACTCCAAGGACTCTGTTTACTACATAAACTTTGGACAATGTGGGTGGGGGTTGTTTGCATCATTCTTGTGCTTTCTGTAAAAGTGCAAACAGTTGCGTTCTTACAAGATCACTATTTGTAGTCTCGAAACTCTTGCAGATTTTGAGGTATGAAATAGCATTGTTAATTGACCACAGCCTCTGCCAGAAGAGAGGTGGTCACCTTGCACATCACTGCTGTAACATTGCCTTTTCTTCTATGTCCTCCTGGTCAGTTATTCTAAGCAGAAGGAAATGCTGAGAGTAGTTGAAGTAGAAAACACAGTGGATCTTGCTGAAGAATGAAACTTGGGAGGAAAAGAGGTAGAATGAAGAGTTGTGGAATTTGCTTTTAAATCTGATCCTGTGATCTCTTAGTCACATGAATAGGTGCTTGTTGACTTGCTCCCTAGACAGTTGTTTGAGGTTTGAGTCTTTTGTTCTATATCCAAAGGGAAACTGTTATTAAAGAATGTCCCTATCTGGTTTTGATGCTCTGGCTGGCTGTTTTCTCCTAATTCGTTTTAAGGGGTGTTTGATAGAAGAGAGTTTCTTGGCAGCTCTCCGATCTTAATAGCTTCTGAGAAAATGCATTGATTGGCCCTTTTGTTTTCAAAAGATTGCTGTAATTTTCAGTCATTATCTATAAGGAAATCAGTGTAATTTATTAAACCAGCATCATGGATTAAGAATTAAAGACCTGATTCTTTATCACTTAAACTGGTGTTACGTTGATGTTACCCACGAGGAACTTTAGTAAGACAAAGAGCAAGCGGAAGAAGTTCCTATGAACTCTTAAAAAGCAAGCTTCTAGACCTCTTTCATAAGCTCAGAATTGATTCCTGAAAATGAATTTCTACTTTTTTGTTGCTTGTACCAAGAATAAATTGCACTTCTTGGAGTTTGGGTAATGAAAACAGTCCAAAAAGTATCATATTAAAAAAATCTAAGAATGAGCTTATGCCCGAGAAACAGAACGCTTAGCTAGCACTCTGTGTACAATGTTTGGGTTGCAAATTTTGTAGGGAAAACAGCTTGCATTTAATGAGAAAAGAAAATTAATCTCTGTAGACTCCCTACTTTTCAGAAAAGCAAAATTTAAGCAGTGGTTCAAATTTCTTGTTCCTTTTACAAGCAAGTTAGGTTAGATGCATTTCAGTGGTACTGCTTAAGTAGACTTCGTTTGCCTTTAAAACATGTCTTAGAAGCTTTACAGAATTGAAATTTGGTGACTGAGCTATGAAAGCAACGAATAAATTACTTGCAAACATTCCATTGTGGCTTCATAAAATTGTAAGACAGTATTATGTTTTATCAGGGTCATCTCATCTTTGTTTATTTTAATTCTGTAAAGTTTTGTTTTAAAGACCCAGTATGAAGTAAATGATTCACATAAACATAACATTTTAACCCAGTTTGACTACTATTACAATGAAAAAAAATAAATTGGTGGACTAATGTTCTGATGAATTTTTCTAGTCACAAAGTCTGTCGATCAACTGCTTACTACAGTAGATTTCTGTTGATTATATCAAATAGTGAATTTTCAGGTCTCCACTGTAAGTAGACAGTGCTTTAATCTTATTTTATATATGGATTTTTTTTGACCCAGTCCCTTATTGATCTCTGGGAATTACATTAGATTAGAGTGATTCTGTGGCATGGAATTAAACAGGCCAGCTAGCACAAAAAACTTTTGATCAGTTTTAGCCAAGGATGGTAGGAAAAACCCAGTCATCAGGGTTTTGGACACTGCACAGTCTTTTAAGCCACCCACTTGTAAGTAACTGGTTGCTTCCATTCTGACTGTTTTAAAGAAGGGCTCTAATCCTGCTACTTGGTGAAGTACAGTAGTCTGAATTAGGGAAGTGAAATCTTGTATCTTTCACTGTAAATTTATTGAAAACTTGGGTTTGCTTTTTTTTTTTGTAAAGTGTTTGGCGCTCTCTCCAGAGTGTGTGATGGAGGGGCTGGGGCATGCACCATTGCAATGGTTCCTACTCAACAATATTTCTTATTCTACTTAGCCTTCAACAAAAACAAAGCCTTTTGTCAAAGCCCATGCTAATAAATTGTCTGCCACCCTCAGAAACGTATCTTTAATAGAATGGTTGGTTAAAGCTGGAAAAGCTTTTTGCAAGTGTCGTGACAGTAGTTACTACAATGAACAGAGGCCTGTTCTGCCATTCTGAGGTACAGATGGTGTCTGCTTTGGTATTGAATAGTACAGCAAGATAAAGGGAACAAAGTCTGTGATACACAAAGGGCACATTTTGTCTGCTAATAATAGGCTTGGGACTGCCATAAATTCTTTATATAAATTATACAACAATACAGATTCTCTTTCTTAAGTTTTTCTTCATCTTCCTTGTGGTTGAAAACCTGGGTAAATAACTTCCTATTGTTTTGCAGCAATTCTTGTGTGTGTTCTTTGCTGTGGTAAGCATAGTCAGCAAGGGCAGTAAAACAAATGTTTCAGGACGCTGATCTAGACTCAGTGCCTCACATAATGGGGTCTCATATAAACTAAAAGGATAGGCATAAAGATTTTTTTCATCAGTTAATTCCCTGGGATGCTGACAGCTGCCGTTTTGTTATTGCCTATGACTGGCACATTCAGAAATACTGTCTCAGGGCTTCCTCCCTGGGCAAACTCTCCTACGCCTCGGAGGGAGAAACAGTGTTGGAATGGAACAGGATGGCAGCACCTCCTGCTTAACTGTATTCAAAATACTGGGGTGTTGTTTACTGAGAGATCATGTCTTCATATGTTTTCTCTTAACAAATGAGACTAGCGTTGGTGGTAGTGATGGTGAGGGGAGGTCAATACGGTATTTGGTAGGCCAGAATACTTGGCAGAGGACACTTCCTCTGAATGCTCAGCTGCTAAGATTGGACTGGTCCTTTCCAAAATTATAGAAATATGTCTTAAGTAATGTAAGAGTTGATTTTTTTCTGGAAACACGGCTGGGTCATGGGTTAGTACTGTTATTGATGTTTCCTTTTTGGGCTTATGGAGTATAACTGACAGAATTACAGTGTCAAGGAATAATTGAACAAATTGTGTGTATTGTGCATAGCCAAGCTTTTATTCTCTTGCCAAAATCAACTGATATTTGAATGTGACAAGGGAAAAAGCCAATAAAGCTAGAATTAAGGGGCTGCTACTACCTCTTGGTTGGGGACCGTGGCTGGCATAGCCTGTAGAGGAAGGCACAACTTCTATCATAAAGCTCTGAAGCTTGTGTTGACTTTGGAGCTGCTCTTGAAGATAGCAGAGGCCACAGTGTATCTTATGAAGTACAGACAATTCAAATCAAAATACAAATGGATTATTTTGCTCATACTTTATCAATGAAGACCAGATAGAGGAGTATTGGAGCCCATGGAAAGGAGTCATATGCTCATGGGCTTTGCAGAATGAGGACCGAAATGTGAAAATTTGTTTCCAAAGCTAAAAGTAAATTGATTCAGAAATATGGTATTCTCTTTCCATGCTTACTTTTGCAAATGTTGTCGTCAAGCCTTTTTCTACAATAGAATTAACTTTTATTTTAGTGTATTGAAGTGTAAAACAGGAAGTCTGTATTAACAGTCTGTTTATAGAAATAAATGCACTCTGTAACCACTAATACTGTTTGGTTTTGCAGGTTGTCTTCTGAATTTTGGGTCTGAAGGTACCCTCTTGCTTTCTCAGCAAATCATGGACATCGTTGGCTTTCTGAAGTCTCAATTCATTTGCCACCTTCTGATCTGCTACATATTTATAGTGTCAGGACTGATCATTAACTTCATTCAACTCCTTACACTTATACTTTGGCCAATCAACAAGCAACTGTTCAGGAGGATCAACTGCAGGCTGGCTTACTGCATTTCAAGCCGTAAGATTTAATTTTGGTTTTTAAAGTATTTTCATATTTTGTCTTGAGGAAATTGCTAAAAAAGTTCTGAAACAGATTTCAAAGTAACCTATATAAAGGTCATTACTGCTTCCTATTGCATTTGTGTGAAGAGATGTCTGCTTTATTGAAATGTCCTGTTCTACTGACATGTTTTGCACTTTTATATTGGGATACTTGCTTGACTCAGGATGTTGAAGAAAGAATGCCTCTCATTTGGCTATCCATCATGTTCCATTAAGCCAAATGAGAAATATTGACCACATAATAGCTGAACTTGCTGAGATGCATTATCTGTAGGCTTACAGTGTTAACAAGTCACTTCCAATAATGCTTTCAATCTTTTTATCATGCATGACTTCGTTTATGATCTTGGTTTAAGTTTTCATGTGCAAAAATACTGTTCAGGACTGGGAAATAACAGTAAAAAAAAGAAAAAATCTTTGATTCCATGTGCTTCTTTCTTAAGCCAGTTGTAAAGTGTTGTTTCTTTGAACAGGCATTTCAGACTTAAGCTGCATCTGTATGTTTTCAGTATATGCATATAGTTATAATGTAGAATACAGCAGGTAGCCTGTAAGCATTGAAAGAAGTGGGGGTTGCAATTATTTTTATTTTCTGGGGGAGATGGGAGCATAAGCTCAGGATATTACTCATAGAAAGACCACACATTTGTAACTGCTGGGAGACGTAACAATTCACTGATGCTTGACTAAACAGGTAGTTCCAGTAGAGTGAATGAGACCTATATCCATTCATTTCTTCTTTGTTAGTAGGAGGTTGGTAGAATCTCCACCTGTCAACAGTGGATTATCGGACCATATGTAGTTTTCTTGGTATTATCGGTCTGCTTATGTATTTGTTTTTAAAGAGCTATGACTGTAGTTTCAGCACTGATTTATTGTAGTGCAACTTCTGACTTCTGCATAATTGCTGTCAGGTTACAGCAGAGAGCATTCTCCACAGAAGCTGTTAAAAAAATACAGTAATGTGCCTTCATTCAGTAGCTGGGAGTGTGCTGTTGCGTGTCCACCTTCCAGAGAGATTTCCCTGGACCTTTCTGAAACTCAAAAGTACTTTCTAAAAATGAAACTGTTGCAAAGGGCATGCCTTTTGAGGCTCTCTAAAGATTATTCAAATGTGATGTCACTGTCAATGCCGAGTGAGTTATGGATGAAATCATACTGGGGAAAACAGCCCTCTAACGCAGTGTTTAAGAATTGTGCTGCAGAAATGCAGCAAAATGGTTTCCTTCAGGTCACCTGTTCTGCTACTAGGAACCTGAAAAGGGAAAGCATTGTTAGTATTCATAATGAACCGCTTGAGGGAGAAATCTGCCACATGCCTCAAGTTGGAGGCCACTAGGGATTATCTGTCTCTCATCAGTGACTCTGATGTGCAACTATTCAAAGCATTTTTTTAAAACATACTTTTAACTTAAATTTCAAAGCTGCATCAGCATGGATAGGCCCAAATAAATTGGGGTGCTGTTGTATTATTTCTGTAATAAAGAGAGGATGCTCCTGCTTAAAAAATTCTTTTTTGCTGTCCGTGTGTACCTTCCTGGAGTAGTGAGTTCACAAGTACTATTCATTTGTATGTACGAACAGTGGCATGAATATGGCCAGTTTTTTACCTTTTTCCTTGTAGCATAGTGTATGTTTGAAGCCATGGAATGTAGAAGATACTGTACAGCTGTATACAGGTATATATAGGTATATTATTATTGTTTTTCATGCAATGCCTTCTGCCCCATTCTTCCTTTTGGCTACTTAGTGCAGAGACATCAGCTACTCTAGAGTGTCCAGAGTGAATCCTTTAGCTGCCCTCGATCTAGTCTCATCTATACTGGGGGCTGGCCACTCTGTAAGAGCAAGTAATACTGCATGCTTGTCCTTGGTTGGGCAGATGGCTTTGTACTCAGGGTTGCTGATCTACTCTTCAGTGCTGACGCTGCTGGAAAAGGTGGTAAGATTTTTGCCCGATCATGCTCAGAACAAACTGTCTCTAGGTTAAAGACAGTTATTTTAGCTTTACAACAGAGCAAGCTAGCACTTGATATGAGTCAGCCTTACCTGAGTGATATTTGAAAAGTGGAAAATGATAGTTAATTAAAAAAAAGTATTTGGAAGAACTGAAGAATGCAGTAGACCAATTAAAACAAATGTGTTTTCGTAGTAGTGTATATGTAAGATAATGCCTTTTGGGGGCCATTTGTGTGCTGACTAATAAATAACTTAAGCTGGGTCTGTATGGGTCTGATGAAAGTTATGGAAACAGCCTACACTTTGAGATAACGAAGCTTACCCTTGGAGGATGTAAAGAGGCGTGTGCTTTGCAATGGTGACAACCATATGTTGCTTTGAGTGGCTTGTACAGCCTGAGTCACCAAGTCAACAAAAGAGTGACATAGAGCGGGCATGGTTTAACTTAAGAATGGAATGAAAGCAGCAGCTGCCTTTAGATCTTGCAAGTTCAGTCAGTTTCCATTTGATGTCAAAAGTAGAGATAAATGATTCCATAAAATCAGGGGAGAGCATTTAATCTTTGACACTATGCTCTTTGGGAAAGTTTTTTTGTATTTCAAGTAGTGGTGGAGTTTTCTTCTACCCTTTTTCTTCCTATCTCCTTTCTAATATAAAAACATAGAATATTCTCACTTCTTCGTGTGCAATGTCTGCTGTCATACTGCATATGGGAAGCTAAACTGCTATTGTGATTAATGACTTGTCCTCACTTCAGTGGTCCAGCTTGAGTTGGGGCTGCTTATCTGTTCACATGAATCAAGCCAGACTAGCTCAAGTAAAAGTATTCATAGAATCATAGAATCATTTAGGTAGGAAAGGACCTTTAAGATCATTGAGTCCAACCACTAACCTAGCACTGCCAAGTCCACCACTAAACCATGTCCCTAAGCACCATATCTGCAAGTCTTTTAAATACCTTCAGGGGTGGTGACTCCACCACTTCCCTGGGCAGCCTGTTCCAATGCTTGAAAACTCTTTCAGTGAAGAAATTTTTCCTAATGTCCAATCTAAACCTCCCCTGGTGCAACTTCAGGCCCTTTCCTTTCGTCCTATCACTTGTTACGTGGGTGAAGAGACTGACCCCCACCTTGCTACAGCCTCCTTTCAGGTAGTTGTAGAGAGCACTGAGGTCTCCCCTCAGCCTCCTTTTCTCCAGGCTAAACAGCCCCAGTTACCTCAGCCGCTCCTCATAAAACTTGTGCTCTAGACCGCTCACCAGCTTCATACCATAAAATGGCTGTATGGAGTAACTGTGTTTTGGTAGTTGAGGACATGTAGCTGTGTGAGCTGCTACTTCTCTACTGTGAGTATGACAACAGCACTATAGCTTCTCACGGTAACTACTGACAACCCAGCAGGCTAAAGCTATAGACTTCAAACTTCTCTTCGTCAATGCAAGTTTGAGAAGAGGTGGAAACCTGCTTTCCAGTTTGAATTTACAGTGGAAAGGATTAACTAGAGCAACAACTTGCTTTTAATGGAACAGAGCAGATGTAATAGCACACAACAAGTTACCTTCAGTAATTGGTGTTGAGAAGTTGTTTTTCTTCAAACCAGTTGTGAATCTGGATTGGTCAGGTAGGGTGAGTTTAGCTTCTCTGCTGACCTGCTTCATTATAGATTAGCATTGGGGAGAACTTTGTAATGACAGTGTTGCAAACGAAAAAATAATTGGCTTTGATAAACTGCCAATTTTTCTGCCATGGCTTTTTATGAAATTTGAATTGGGTAAATGTTCTTTAATTGCAGATTGCAAGCCTTGTTCAGCTCGAGTCTCCTGCTCCCCACAGCGTGTGTTAGCCAGATTGCAGTTTGGGTTGCTTTTATATCTCCAAGATACTTTTCATGTTTTACTGTGAATAAACTCTTCCTGTTTGATCCCATTATCCCATTTCACAAATATCTGCAAGGTAATGGTTAGTTCTAGTCCTCCTTCATCTGTATGTCTCAACCTTTACTGAAGAGTGTTAGTTGTGGAGAATGAACATTCAGCTTGAACAGACTTTTGTCTGTGTTGGTCTTGAAATGAGCTAAAAGACTAGTAAGGGTTACACACCCTCTGTTGTGTTTTGAGTTTCAAGAAACAAAACAAAAGAAAAAAACCCAAACCAAAACAAAAACCCAAAGCCTTTGGGCTTTTAACTTTCAGAAAGTATTTTCTGGCTCCAAGTGTATGTTCACTGAATGGTTCAACTGCCTGTTAATCCCCCTTTTGTAAAATGACAACCCTGATAGTGCACCTCTAATAAGGAAATTGAACACTGCAAACCCCTACAAGGTGGCAACAATAAAAAATTTAAAAATAAATGTGCTTGTAAGATGGCATTAGAACAAAGGCTGGGCAAGCAATCAATCTTATTTTTTATTTTTAAATAATTTAAGGACATCTTGTCCTCAGTCTCTTTTTCCAAAGAACTGAGAGCCAAGATGTATGCCAAGGAAGAAAGCACTTAGTGTGGAATACATCACAGTTCTCATGGATGCTGTTTGCGCCTGAATTGGAAGAGGTGGGAATACATCTTCCTCTTGCCCTTTATCTGAGGACAGCAAACCACCACAAACGGTACACACAGCTTTTTTGCACTAGCTCGTAAAGTTGGCCAAACACATACAGGGTGTCTTGGGTATTAGTGCCATGTGTGCAGATGGCTGCGTAGCTTGCTGGGGCAGTGGGAAAGTGGTTTGTACTTCCTGAACCACTTTGTGCTTGGTAGGCTGGTGCAGTGCTACCCCGGGGTGAGGAGAGCGTGCTGGGCTCCTGCGGGCTGTTTGGGACATAACTCCGCCATATGCCAAGACTGTGAGAATGGGACACAACACGTACAGGACAAATGGCTTCTTTAGTGGTGCTGGGTGTATTTACTCGGGAAGGTATTTTGCCTGTGAGTGGAGCAGTGGTTGATAACTTGTCCTCTTGCTGCCACTGTGTTGGTGGCAAATTAGCTTCTCCTTGTGCTGAAACCCACCTTGCACTTCCAGGGTGAGTGGCAAACTGGCCTCCCGCTGACTCTCTGCACAAGGTGAACTTTGCATAAACAAAAGGTCTGCCAACAATGGCACAGTCGTGGGGACAGGTGCATAAGGGCTTTAAAAGCAATCAACTTAGCTTCTAATCTGCCTTCATAAATAAATTATAGTAGTACTAATACCTATTCTTGTGCTATGAAAGGGCTGTTATTACACCTCTGGGTAAAGTTACACTATGTAGGCTGCAGTTTGTAAATCCCTCTGAGGGAAAGGCCCTTCTCTGAATGGAAAGAGGCACCCTGATGCCTGCTCATTGACTGCAGCAAAACCAAGATGGAAACTGATTCTTCTTATGACTAAGCTTTCTAGAAACAAAACCAGAGGAAATTGAGAACTGTTTCAAGTTCATCGTCTTGGCTGGCTGTTATGAGACAGTAAAACTAATTCCTTCCATGTACAGCTATAGGCTTTGCAATGTGAGAACTGGGCATCCAAATAGGGCTCTGGGGCAGTATTGGGGCCATGTTAATCCTCAAGTTTGTTTTGTTTCCCTGGATGTAACCCACTGCCCCCTTGGAGTTCAGAGGAGCCCTTGGCCATTTTGGTAGTTGTTCATACTAAGGTGGTGCTGGGGCAGAGAGAAGAACTCTCTCCTCTGGTGCAGTTGAGTAGGTGGGAAGGGGTGGGAAGCAAGAGGGCCCTGGAGAGACAGGGCTTTCTTCTTCCTCCACTTCCCTCTATTGCCATCTCACACTGCAGAGGAAGCAGTCTGCTGCTGTTCAAAGTATGCCACAGTGTCCTTAATATAATCCTGTAGTGTTTTATTTATAAAGCAAATTGAGTTATGCTTGTCAACGTAGATGTAGCAAAGAGCTTTCATAGGGCACTTAGGACTGCTTTCTTAGCCTGTTTGTGAAGTTGTTTTGAGTAATGTGTGCAAAATGACTTTTTCTCAAGTGCTACTTCTCCATATAAGCCTTTGTTATCTTGGTTCCACACACGACACTCATACGAAGCCACTGGCGAAGGCTGAAAAGTTTGCAACAAATACTGAGGGAAAACTGGAGGCCAAATTTGATAGTCATGCAAAGAGAAAATGTTGATTTGAACCTTTGGAGAGCTAGACCATCACCTTAGCCTTCTTGTTTTCCCTCAAGCCATGCCATGGGGATGACTGTAGAAAGAGTGTACTAAGGAAATGCCCATGTTCGTTTTAATGTAGATCAACTATGTTACTGAGGGCAGGATAGTTATGGTAGTGTGGAGATCTGAGTAAGTGGGTGCCCAAGTACCTACCTGGGTGGTGAGGTGTTTGTTGCAGCCTGCATCAAGCTCCATGCTGCTGTGGCAATTTTATTCTCAGCACTCAGGCTACCTTGGGTATCTCTAGACAAACCATTGCCATACCTCTTTTCTGTAATGTAGTCTTAGGTTTCTTCCTGTGTTCCCTGCAAATCTGAAGTAGGGGTTTACATGTCAGACTGGGGGGGTATCCTGCTTGTAAGTTCCAATCATCAGTGTTGATCATTGAGCTGCGTACAATAAGGTAGATGACTAGCTTTCTCTAAAATCTACTTTTGTTAGATTGATGAATGTCATTGAATCTTTGGATTCTTTTGCTCTCAAAAATTAAATTCATAAGGGTGTATCATGTGTGACAGATTTTGTTAAATATAAAATATGCTTGGAGCAGAGAAGAGTGTATATATATGTCATTGAATGGTAGTGTTTAATTTTCTAACTCACTTTGTCTTCCCTTCCATATAAGTAATGTAGTAACATACTTAGCACTGCATCATAAAAAAGATCTAGTGAAAAATGAGCAAAGTGACAGGAGTGATCTCACCTCTTGTTGTTAGCAAGGACAACAGAATGTGAGAAAGTAGTATCTGATTTACTGAAGCCATCAAAGCAGGGGCAGCAGGAGGTATTCCTCTAATTTAAAAATAATACATGACAAGTTATGAACTCTGTAGCAGTATATTGTTAGCTTCTACAGCTAGATTGCCTCTTAGTGTTTAAAAGTGAATAATTCCATCAATGTGGGGCAAAACTAAGCTCCAATTTTAAACAGTCTGCGTATCTAAATTTTGAGACTTCAAGGTTTTGTTTTTGTTTGCCCAAAACATACCAGTAGTCAGCAGTTTTGCAAAGGGCTCTCTAGATTGTACCTCTCCTGACAACATGTCTGTTGGTAAACAAAATGTATCACTATTTGTTCACAAAATAATGCTGAGAGATCAGTAGATTAAATGTTTCAAGCTATGAAGTACAGTGCAGCCTGTATTGGTGTGTTTTCCACAGTGCTCTTGCCTGCTTCATTCTGGGGTCTGAGTCTTATTCTAGGGGTGGTGGGCTGGAAAGTAGACTGGGATGTATGCCATAATACTGAAATATGAACCACTTGACTCTTCAAGTGATAGGCTGTATAATGACATTCATAAAGTCAGTCAGGATCCATTTTAGGAGTAGCAGGGAGATCACACCATTTTTGTTTGTGGATGGGATTTTGAAATGTTTTTTTGTTGCTGAGGATTCTCTTGTCATATGATGGCATGTGCCTCAGTATCCTACTGTTGAGTTGTCTGAATTATTGTCCCGCAAGCTTGTGTGTGCATGGCCACATATGAGCATACACAGTTTCCTTCTGGTAGATCGTATTTGCTCTTATGGTTGATTTCCCTTTTGAAGCCTTCCAAAGGGTAGAGGTAGATCTCTATCATGCTGAAATGAGTTTTGCACTCAAAAACTATTAGTTTGCTTTGCTTTGACAATGTAGATATTTTGTTAGAGTAGAAATATCTAATCTAAAGTATCATCTACTCTAATTTGTTAACGCCTTCCTCCAGCCTGCTTCCTAATACCCTTTTATACCTGTTATGTACTTGTGGCAGTGCTGCTGGTTATCTGTACAGTTCCCCACTGAGACCAAACCTTGAACTTCTCTAATTTGGAAAGACTGAAGGAGCCAGTCACTGCAGCAGGTTCTCCATTATTTTGCTAGTAGAGTAAGAGAATGTGTTTGTTCTCTGCCATCCATCACAGCTTGAACTCCCTTTTTTCCAGATTGTGTTAGCAGAATTATATTCATCTCTATAAGTAAGTCCTCTGCAGTGCCTAGCAAATGCCTCCGTATTTTCCCTACTACCATTAACTTTCTGTATCAACTAATAACATTTCAGTCCCTCTCATTTTATGCCACTTGCAGGCATCGTTATCCAGTTTTCATGGTGGTTCAGGTATTGACAGTGAGCTTTAGTGGATCAGCCAAGACTGTATGCTGATTGCAGGCATGCTGTGTGAGTGTAGTGCTGTTCTGTTCATGAAGGTGTGATTGAATGACATCTGTGCATGACCTTTAGCAGAATTCCTAATTCAACCTAAAACAGATATGGTCTGTTATTACCAGCTCTTAGTTTAGGAGAAAGGGACTGCTTTCTGGGAAAATGGATGTGAAAAAACCTTTTGGTACTGATGCTTTCTATCCAAGACTGATGAAGAGCTAGAGAGGCACTTAGTCTGATCTTTAATGAAAAGAGCATCTTCACTGTCACTGATATTATTTTGCTGTTGCTGGAGCCTTTGTAGAGGTTGCTTGTCTTCATTTTCCTTTTTTTTTTTTGCCTCAGATTCCTGATCTGAAGAAGGGTGATGGTGATAGCCTGCAGACTGGAGAGAGGGATGGCAGGGAAGCAATAGAAGGTGAACCACATTCTGTTTGGTGTCTGGCATCTCACATCACAAAATTTCTAGCACCTCTTGTTAAGGATTAGATCTGGCCAGCAAGCTTCCTAGATTCCTGAACTGGGGTAAATCTGGAGTATTTGTATGAAAGTACTTACATCTGACATGACATAACTGAGGAACCTAATATCTAATGTTCCAAGTCATAGCACAGAATATGAAGACATTAATGTTTGTACGAGTTTGGTGCTACAGTTGTTTATTCATTAAGGGTGAATATCACAATCAGAGGATCAAATTCTTCTTAAGAGACATTGCATATTTGTACAAACCGCATTTTAGCTATAGGGCTGATTTTAATTGCTGAAATGGTACTAAATCTGAAGTATAGCCTCTTGATCCTATGTAAGCTTCCTGAAAAGATGCAGAGAGTAGCTCATTGATCACCATCACCAGTTACAAGCAAATACAAACTAGCAGTAATCCAACCCTGTCTGGGGAAGAACACTACCTTCACAGGCAGAACTACTGGGGTAATTTTGAATTCTCCTGTGTTTGGTCTCTTGTGTTTGCACCAAGTGAGGTGCAGTGTGTCTTATCTCATTTGCTATTGGTTGGCTACATCTTCTGCCTCCCTGCTCCCTTTTGAGCAATGTGCACCACTAAAAGTGTATACCTAGGTGATTCTCCCTCTCCCAAAAGCATGTAAGTCACATAGTAGCAAGTTGTTGTGGAGTAGGTTTTCCAGCTCCTACTGCAGCAAGGATTTCAGCAGCTGGTTCAGTGAAAGTATCTGGTGTCTAACTTTTTGCAGGAGGATTTCCAAACTGGTAGGAAGCAGTATCTTCTTTCAGCAGGTACTTGAGGTTTTTCAGTGTGACAGTTGAAAGGAAAGAGCTTCAGAGTGTACATGCTTGGTACTCCTCTAAGGCCAGGTGGTTATTACCTGTGACTTGTTTGCACCCTGCAGGTTAAGGCTTCTTACTTGAGGATTATGTTGTTTTCTCACTTTGGAGACTGTTGCAAGGTAGCAGGGTCTGTTGGGCAATCTAAATGTATGTTGCTGAATTTCCTTTACATCCATCTTGGCGTAGTCTATGCTTAAACATGTTTCTTCCAACACCATGTTCAGAAGTAGGAATCCTTTAACTCTGGATAAGAAAACAAATGGAAATGTATGCAAAGCAATTCTTTCATTTGCCTGGTTTTGGAGAGGCAGTTACCATTTTGCCAGACTCATTTTGGTCCTTGCCGAAATAATATTCGAAACAACGTGAGAAACCACAAAGAGATTACAGTGCAATTGTTTGTGGGTAGATTGTTTTGCTCTTCTGTTAGCCCACTTTTATTAGTATTTTATATGTGTGCTTTTTCTGTACTCAAGCAAATTGCATTGCAGTGTCAATAACTAACATTTCCTTTCTCTCATGGTGTTAAAGAAGCGGGAAGTACACTTCAGTCTGATTATCAGTTCACTTAGCTGTGTTTCTAAATTGAATCTCCAGTATACTGCATCTCTGAGCATGGGGTTTTCTTTGAAAGTCAAAAAACAAGTGAGCTTTCTAATACAGGAGGGGTTTTCCATTGTACATAAATTTCTTACTGCTCATTGGTACTTATGTGGCTCTGCTAAAACAAAAAATCCAGGAATCAATATGTACTGCTAATGAAAGATTTTGATGAATGAATGTATCTGCTGCCTGGGTTATGTAAGGAAATATAGAGAGTGATTGTACAGACTTAATTTCTCGCTGTCACTTCTAAAGAAGCTTGCCCTTGGTTTTTGGGAAAGCGTGGGAGTTCTGCAACTGTGAGACTTTTGACAGGGGCTCTCATTAATATAGCTTTGCTGCTATAAAGGAGCTCCTTTCCTGCACCACCCTTGAATGCTGTGGAGAGTCTTATTGGATTTTTTTTTTTATTTTTTTCTTGAAGCAAACAAACTCAATACTATTCTCTGACATTTTCCAGGCTTTTCCCCTAGCTCATATGTTTCTCATCTAGAGATGTGCAATGTGCTAGTACCCTGCAGTTTGCTGAGGACTCTATATTGGCAAGCTAGCTGTGGAGAACTAAAGAATCTGTTACTTCCTTCAAACTCAGACCATTTCTCTGTAGGGCCTATGTGATAGACTTTTGTAATGCTATTCTTTGTACAAAGGCAAAAGATAGGGAGGGGGATGTTAATGTTGCAGTGTTCAGAAAAGTGCTTTCATTGGCTGAATTGGGTTCTATTTTCAGAAATTGAATGCAAACTGATCTCAGCTGAATTTTTCAGAGTTGTCCTACCCACCAAAATATATCAATTAAAGTTTTATTATTTGAACATGTATTGCCTTTTGTGCTCATAAAGGAGGAAGATACACAGGCAAAATAGCTAATATACGTCTTCAGTTTCCAGATGTTCTTTGTCTATCTAGAGTTTAAAACTGAGACCACAGTACATTTTCCTTTTAGTATGACACTATATTTTCAGTATTTTTTTAAATGCTAAGAGTTCACAAATTTCTGGTTGGATTGAAGCTCACTATGGAGTTTGTCTTCCTTTTGTCTTCATAGGCTCTGAATCAGTGCTAGAAATCTGCATTAATTCATGCCTAAAATTCAAGGTTTCCTGAAAGGTGATTTAAATTTCCTTAGCTGTATGGCAATCGCTTGTAGCTTCCTGTAGGTGCATGCAGTCCTCAGGTGAGAATTAGAGAGGCTGGAATGGCAGATCCATGAGTCTTTGAGATATGGACTTTATTCTGATAATAAGTGATGGATTTCTTCATGTGGAAAGCACATGATGGTTGATAAATAGACTATTGTGCAAGTGCAGGTGAGCAGAAGGGCAAGCAATGTCCCAGGAGCATCCCAAACTGTGTGGGTTACACTATTGGACTTAGTGACTTAAAGTTAATGGGAAAGACAGGACCTGATATGTGCTGCTACTCGATGTATGTGCCATGTAAGTCAGTCCTTGAAAAGTTCTTTTTCTATATTGGAAAGATGGGAATTGGATTTCTATTTAGAGCAGTGGTATGCTAGGTTCTTCCTGTGTGAATGTGGGATATTGTAGTGTGGTAGTAATCTCCAGGACTGTTTTTCAAAGGTGTTCCTGTGAACAATATAAGAAAGTTGAAAATACTGTTGAGTACTTTGTCCCAAATGGGGTGGGAATGATAATGCTGTCTCTGACCTTCATACAAAGAGTAAGAGTCAGGATGCTGGAGTCTGTCCTTTATTTCTAGTTTGTGTCATTGATCTGTTGCTGTAGAAAAGTCCTGTAATCATGATCACATTTTTACGCAGGGAAGACCAAAAAAGGGATAGGAAGGTTGTCTGTTCGCATATATGAGCAGTGCCTGTTGCAGGTGGGTACTTTTGTAGGATGTCTGTCTTGAGATAAGAAAAATAACTGTTAGTAGAAGAAACCCATGGGACCAACTTGTCTGTCTGGAGGGGCACTTCTACTGAATTCTGGTGTTACAATTAGAGGGTCATTCCTGCTACTCCCTTTGGTGCCTCATTAGGTCTTCAACAAGGGGACGTGTGCTGGCCTTCGGGGCTGTCCAGCTGGAGAGAGGAGCAGGAGGAGATGCCTGCTTAATTGTTATCTGCACTGACTGGTCCCTTTGCCACGAGGAACTGCTGGTTTGTTGAAACGTAGGAGTATTGCTAAATTCCTTGGGGAAGAAGGATAAGAGGAGCCTTCAAATGTGAGACAAATATCTCTGACACATGGCTGTTAAATAATTAATTTCCCTAAAGAGTTTGAAAAGAGCATTTCAAAACACTGACTACTGCAGATCTGTATGTGTGTTAGACCCGTTGTACTTGCGAGGCTGGCTTTGTTCCCCATGCTGTGTAACTCAGAGAGAAGAAGCTGTTTTGTACGCAGATTGTGCAGGGATAAAAGTCAGAAAAAAGCTGTGAAATAAAATGTTTGAAGTGTGCAGCTGTTTTTTCTGAAGGGAAGGTTGCTTTTGACTTTCAGCATGGAGATAGTTTAAAAGGAACAGTGGCTAAAGCAATGAACAAAACTTGTTTCCGTATTCCTCCACCCCTCTAGCTCAGGACTGCACTAGAGAAGGCTGCATCAATTGAAACCTCTTGTTTCAAGAATACCTATGCTGACTTAAAATTTCTTTTTCACCTGAAGAAAAATTGTGGTTTACATTTTGTGGGCGTTATGTTAGAAGGAGAGAATCTATTTGGTCAAACTTGAATGGGAATGGGAGCTGGGGGGAAGCTGGGAAGTGAGGTGCTGTGCCCAGTACACATGCAGTAACTGGAAGGGTCCTGTGCAAGGCTCGTGCCCAGATCAGAGCTGCTGGCTCAAATACTAGAAGCAAGCCTTTAATGTACAGGTTTGAATCACAAGTTCTCAGCTCCTATCTTAGGCCCTATGAGGATCTGAAATACTCTAACTTTCAGGATACGCTGAAGGCTTGTGCATTTAAGATCTTGCATTAAATCTGATTCTGATCTTGGTTCCCAAAGCAGTTACAGCTTGGCTGTGTTACAGGAACACAAGCTTGGCCATATTAAACTGTCTGTACTTTATCTCATTTGGTATGTTTCATCTGAGAAACCATTGATGACACTCCATCAAAAAGGGTGAAACACTTTTTATCAATAAAGTGTTAGTTGTCTTCGTTCTGTAAGAAAATGAAATGGATCGTGTGCATGGAGCTGAGGCACAGCAAGCACCAGAACTATTCTTGTGTAATGTCAGCCTTCAAAATTAAAGCCATAATGTTTCAATAAAGCAATATATTTTTCACTTATTACTAGCCAGTTCATGCATCTGTACATGCAGGTTTTAATTCTATGACTAAGCAAGCATTGAGGTTAAATTGCCAAGAAGATCAAACCACAGATAAAGCTTTAGCTTTGTAATGGGTATGATGAGTCTAATCCTTGTTTTGTGTAACTCAGCATGGTGTAACAGTGACTACACTGCAGTTGAGGATTATTTTTATGCCAGTTGAGGATCTGGTCAACTTAAGTAAATGTCAGTGTATATTGGGGGGACGGGAGGGGGCGGGGAAAGGTGGGAAAAAAAAAAATCTGTGCGCCATCAGTCTTCAGGAACTAGTTTAATTATGACTAATGCAAAAGTCACGTTTCAGCTTAAAGTTGCATTCAATTCTTATAGTTTACAGAACCAGCTGGGGTGGGTAGGATGGGCTTTTTTTGTTTGGTTGGTTTGGTTTTTAACTACATAATATATCATACTCTCTCCTAATCTGTGATTTTTATCTTGAAGTTATGTTGACAAATTTCTTAAGTGTTGGGAGGAGGTGGTGGTTGTTACTTTAAACTGGTAGTTGGTACTTTAATATTCCAAATGACACACTTAGGAAGTGTTCCTTTTAGCATACTATTCTTTGCCAGTCACAGGCTACCTCTGCGTAGAGCATGCCTTTGAGCAATTATCAGTGAGCTCTGCTTTCAGCAGCCTGTGCGTGCCCTGTGCTTTATAAAAGAACACTGCCTTGCACACTTGCCTGGGGACTGTTTCTGTACGCTGCATGCCCTGCCTTTCTACATCTAAAAGGTGAGCAATGGCAGTAGGCTCTGTGGCCAGCCTGGGGCTCCCTCTGTGCCCCCCACCTGGGGATGTTAGATGAAACCCTGCTTCCTGTCCGCATTCCTCATTGAGTTGTGTGGGCTTTTTTTAATAAATGGCCAGCTCTGGTTTGAAAATCAAAGTGTATTTTAAAACAGAGTTTTGAATCTTGTTTTAGATTTTTTTCCTTTGCTGTTCAGCTCTTTTTTTCTTAGCTAAGAGCAGAGAGAGACTTCCTCTTCAGGTTTGGGGCTGGGCCCTTGATCTGGACCCTCTGTAGAAGAAGCTCTAGTCCCTCCCATGCATCTTTCTCTGCAAGAGGATGTACCACTTGCACAAAGTTTATAAATCAAAGTCTTAGTTGCTCAACTTCAAGATCTGCTTGCTTGGTCCACTGCTGTACTGTGTCAAGGAGTGATCTGATGTGCTGCAATGTCTGGATTTGGAGGACTCTGGATTGAGTTCTTCCTTGTGGAAGCCTCCATGCAAGCTTCATCCCACAGAGCCAGGCTGTTGGAGGAGCCTTTGCATGCCATCTGGCTGGAGTGTTGTCCTCTGCTCCTGTGCTGTTTTTTCACAAGCTTCTCAGTTACACCCTTGGCAGTCAGAAAAAAATTGAAAGGAATGATGCTCACAGCAACCTAGGTCATGAGTGATTTCTGTCCTTCAGCTGAACTTGCTGACATTGCTTCTTCCACTGCTATCAGGTTACATGGCAATTCCAGTTGGAAAAAGATCTGAACTGGTAAAAACTACAGAGTTTTCAAATAACAGGCCCATAATGAGAGAGGACTGGAGTACCTCTAGGCTCTTCCTGTCCCTTCTCCTTTGTTCCGTTGTGGTGCAAGCTGTTGCAAAGACATTGAAGCAGCAGTGTTGATAACACAGGAGGTTATTGTCTAAGCCTTCTAATAAGGTCGGTAAATTCAAATGGTAAATAGTGTTTATTTGCACTGGCTTTCCGCTTTCCAGCTTTTCAGGCAAGACTTTTAGAGACGATCCAAATGGCCTGCACAGAACCTCAAAGACCTCAGGCACAGTGCCAGCTGGCAACCTAACAACTCTGCAGTCTGCCCTTGATGGCTCTGATATAGCAGCTAGAACGGGTGCTATTACTGTGCTTCTCTTAATCTCAAGTGGTTGAAGTCCTGTGAGAAGTCCAGATGTCCATCAAGAAGGGTTGATCTTAAAAAGCTGTAAGTCTTCCTAATACAAAGAAGAAATGTCAGCCTGCATGAGTTAAAGCAGAGTATTTCAATCAGTTGTAAATCAGTAATGTGTACAGCCTAGAGGACGGGAAGAGGATAACTTTGTCTCCATCACCTTACAAGCTGATAAACGCTGCATCCAAGTCAGTGAGTCACATGGGTCCTGTGTATCTTTAATTTTGAGAAAATTGGGGCAACAAAGGTGGTAAAGATAATTCAGAAAGGAATTCTCTAGCTAAGTTCAAAGAAATCACTGACTCTTGGAATAGCCTGCCTTCTTTGTTCTGGGATTTCTGTACAGTTTTGATCAGTTTGTCATGGGAGAAAATTCTGATACCTGATATGCTTTGTGTAATATTGTATCCCCTGCTTAAATCTTGAAGTTTTTCCTGTTTTTTCTGTGATTCTGTTGTGCTAGAAATACTTGTGATGAAGTTGAAAGAAATATCAATAGTGCGTATGCATCTGATCTCGTGATATGTCTCTACTCCCGACACATGCACACCTTGTTTGCATGATGGGTCTTTATTTTGCTACTGCTGTGACAAGTCAGATCGTGCCTTTTAAAAGAAGCAACAGCTGTTCCTCCTGTACCTACTTGAAATGGTATGTCTGGCTGCTACTCTTTATAATTTGCAAAGCATTGCATAGGAAAATGTCTTGGGTTACCAGAGAAGCACAGCCTGCGTTTTGTAACTGGCAGAGGCTGTCTTTTTGGAAACTGAATAGAAGAGAGTAAATTCAGAGCCTGTTCATTATGCAAGGTTGCCATATATCACGTAAGCTAAACCTGTGTTTCCTAGGAAAATTACTCAAATAATTCTAAGAGTACAATACTGTTGCAGCAGACATGCAAAAGCAAGAAGCTAGTTACCTCTGTGCACAGTATTTCTGCAGCGTTACCTTGAGCCACTGGGACTACAGAGCAGGAAGCCAGTAATGGTTTTTTTTGTGGGCAGCTTTTTAGTTTGAGCAGTGAGAGGTTAGGCAAATTAGTGGTATCTTCGCATCCTCACCTGCTGGAGCACACGAGCTGCAGGCTGTCTGAGCAGGTCACAGTGTTCCTCCTGTGGATTCGTTTTCTAACTTTCTTGCTGCACTTAAGTGTTGAGGAAGTATTAATGCAAGCACAATCAAACAATGTGATTTGAGAGGCACTGGTGTCCTTACCTGTGGTGTGATATTGTTGTATACTTTGGGTGTATGTCTGTCTTAACAGAATGTACTATTTCTGATGTGAATTATATTCTTTGGTAAGAAAAAGTGGGGATTTTTGTATTTTTATATATTTGGATAACTTCAAGGGGTTACACACTACACCCATTACAAAAATCACAGCTTTATGTGTACTTGATAGGTATATTTGATCTGTAGTACTTTATTTTTAATTCATGAAAGCCGTTTGTTTGATTTGTAGTTTCTGACCTTATTGTCCCTTTAAAGAACACTTTGTGAAAGTCACTGTTAGGGATTAAGAAGCTAAAATAAGCACCGGGACATAGTTCTTGTCTCTCAAGACCTCACGTGATGAGATGCTGTAAGATTACAGGCAGAGACAGGGGATTCATGGAATGCAAGTGAAAAATGAGTAATGGTTTTGTTCTGAACAGTGTTCTCAAAGTGATAGAGGTTCCGTGGCTATTCACCATTAACTCTGATGATGTAATACAGGTACTCAGTCAGCTTTTTGTTTCCAGTCCTGAAATTCAGATAGAATACATTGTGCATAAGAAGACTAAGCAGAAGTTATCTGCCTTGACTTAAGTCTAAAAATAAATTGTTTGTAGCATATTATTTCTGGTAATATGTGGGTATTTCTTTATGAGTGCGCTGGTTATCTGAAATCAAAAGCCAAACGCAAATATTACTGGCAAATACAGAAACCTTAGATGCCATTACCCGTAGTTTTCTTGTTCTTTTAATGTGTTTATACCCCTATGAAATGTAACCCTTAGTAACTAGAGGCTTTATTTAAAAGCACTGCAGATTTTCTTAGGATTTAAATTACTTTTTGCTTAGTTTCCTAATCAAATTCACTTTTCTTCCAATTTGTGCTGGAGATTGCTTTCTATGGCAACTGGTAGTCTTTTTTTATCATCAGTCATTTTTATCTGAGATAAATGCACATCCTTTCTTGTTGGTAACCGAAAATACAGGATAAAAATGTTGAAGGCATGGATTTAGAGCAACAAAAATAACAGGATTTTCTCTCTTGATGTACCATTTTGTTCTGAAATGCTTTCTTTCCCAAGTCCAAATTTTTGTTTGATTTGAAACTAAAGAGGATAAACTTGCTATATGTAGTAATTAAGACTGTTATAAGAATACATGCTAGAAGGAGAGAAATTATGTGAAAACAGGTTTCCTTCCTAAATATGTGGATTAAACATGAAAGATTCACTTCAGAGCCTAATCTTTAGATGATCTAATTAGTACATGTAAGCAATGCATATGGCAAAAAAACCCAGTCACGTGAGTGTGTGGGCTCTTGTTCTAAGTGGAAGTATGAGTCCTAAGTATGGACAATGTTGATCACCTTATAATTAGGGAAACGCTAATGATTCATTATGCCAAAGAAGTCAATTGTGATTGAATAAATACAAGTTAAGACTATGATATCTATTAACTTGGTTCACGTTTGCTTTTGTGCATACTTGAATTTTCAGATCTTAGCCCCCTGGAAGGTGATTTTCAGCTGAGAACTCTTTGGGAAAGGTTTTTGGCTGGTTCTACCCTCCTTAAACAGAAGCCTTTGCATATTGCTGCAAGATACTGGCTTCCTCCTTGTCCAGTGAATGTTCGTTGCAGCCTATGGTAGCATAGCTCTGCAGTGTGTTTCTCGAGCAGTGATGGAAGAGAGGAGACATGGGTCTATAAGGCAGTCTGTTTGGAAAAATCTCACTTTTTTTCTAATGACAGGAAATAGGACTAGAAAGGAGTTCCTGTATCATTGAAATAAATTCATACTGTTTCTAGCAACAGTGTAATGTACTCTTTTTAAGATGAATCTTGTTCAATTCATAAAGCTGTTAGGTATTTTTAATCTGCCAAAGCAATTAGAAGCAGCTTCAGAACATCAGATACCTGTATTTTCAGTTACTTCAGACACGATTGCTCTTGTGCTAGTGGCATTTAGCTTAAATGTTTCTTTTTCTGCACTGTTAACCTCCCGCATCCTTAAGCCGTATTTGTGGAGAGCAACCCAATCTTCTTTCAGCATTTGTTTGATAGCTTGAGTGAGCCAAGCTTTTCTGTTTTCCAGTCATCCTGATAGCCCTGGTCTGCATCTGCTTTGCTTCAGCTTTTCTTTCCTGAGTGTGGATGTCTGATACTGATGTGCTGGCCCAGAGATTATCTCAGTAGTGCAATGCGCTATTCCCTTTCGCTCCAGGAACAAACATCCTAATGCCATCTTTTTCTTTTGTAGAGCTGCATAATATGAACAGGGCAGAAAATTTCAGTGGCAAGTTAATGTTCCCAGATATCTCTCTCCTCTGTCATTTCCAAATTATGAGGCTGTATTTTATTAGTTCTGCAAGGCATCAGACAATGATCTGTCCTATTAAAATTAATTCCATTTCTGTTACCTTACCTCTCAAGGTCATTTGATTCTTAAAGTGTGTTCTGACTTTGTACCATCCACAAAATTTATTAATTTGTGTTGAATGCTTTAGTCCTTAGAAACACTTCAGGGAGATCCTTCTTTATCCAGATTGACCAAAAGACATCAAAACCAGATGCACTTTTTAGTTTAGTTCTCCTTTACAGCTGTTTACTAATCTTCAGTTTCTTTTTGGTTTAATAGCAATTTCTTTTATTGTACCATATAAATGGCTTAGCATAGCCTGAGTGTGTTAGATTTGAAGTCTCTCTTTTGTCTATAAAATCAGAGTTATCAGATAATGGCATATAGACCTGCCTCTGAAAAATTATAAAGTGTTTGTTTTCCTAAATTCCAGCTCTTGCAGACCTCTCTTCTGAATAACTCTTCTTTTTTGTTTTTGTTTTGTTTATGTTCCCATGTAGTGCTGAGGCTCAGTTACTGTGTCTGTAGTTACTCTGATCATTTATCTACTCACCAGTCTAAGTATTAGTAGTAAGTCTCTTCTCTATTTTTAAAAACATGGTGCCATGCTCAGTCTGAAACTATGTTTTTGATGAGAATTCATTTCACCTCTGATTCAGTATTCTGGGAGGTCATCTGGGTCTCATTCATTAGATTGAGTTTTGCATTACCTTTATTTTCATACTGCTTCCTTGTCAACAGTCTTCCTTGTTGCTTTCTCATTCGTGAGAAAAAGCGTTTGTTTTGTTGTTGGGATACTTGCTTATCTAAAGAAATTTCTTTCATCCTGGCTAGGAGTGAATCAATGACTGTCTTAGTCATTAGCTGTAGTCATTAGTTTGCTCACCATTCAAAGACAGAATTTAATCATAAAGAGTGAATTCTTTATAGTTGTACTGGGTCTAGCTGGTACGGATATTTTTTTTTTCTTAGTAGCCTGTATGGTGCTGTGTTTTGGATTTGTAACTAAACCAGTGCTGATAACACAGCAGTGTTTTGGCTGTTGCTGAACAGTGCTTGCACGGTGTCAAGGCTTTAGCTTTTTCCCACTCTGCCCCCACAGAAAGAAGGTTGGGGGTGTGCAAGAAGTTGGGAGGGCATGCAACCAGGACAGCTGACCCAAACTGACCAAGGGCATATTCCATGCCATATAACATCATGCTCAGCAATAAAAACTGAGGGGAGGGCTGTTTTTTGGAAGGCAGCCATTACTTTGAGACAGGCTGGGCATCCGTCTGCTTGTGGGATGGGATTCTTTTGCATTGTTTGTTTTGGTGAGTCGTCCCCATCCCCCCGTTTCTTCTTCCTCTTTCCTGTGCTTATTAAACTGTCTTTCTGTCAACCCATGAGTTTTCTTGCTTCTGCTCTTCATATTCTCTGCCCTGTCCTACTGGGGATGGGGTGTGTGAGCGGTGGCTGTGTGGCACTTGGCTGCTGATCAAGGTTAACCTACAACAGTCCTTTGTCACACCCAGTTTGGGGCAACACAGCTGAGGAAGTGTTTGAGAAAGGGAAGAGAATAATCAAGGTTTTTCTGAAAGCTGATTTTGCCATAAACCAAAGCAGGGTCAAAGGACCTTCATGAGAGATCCAGTTTGGGGGAATAATACATCAAGATGGGCATCATAACATCCCAATCCTCTGGGGGTATAGAGGATCTGAGGCTCACAGCACGCTGAATGAAAAAGATATTAGCAATGTACAAGGGGAGTTGAGCTGCTTCGGAAATAGTTGGTACAGGAGCACAGCTCCTCCTAGCTCCTTGGCTTAGCTGCTGACTGGTGTTAACCCATAACATGTTTTTCTCAAATAATATGAAAAAAAAAGTATGGGGTTCATCAACAGACTTCTGGGTCTATCCCAGTGGAACAGATTATCCATCTATTCCCCTCCTCTCCCATTCACTTAAATCTAAACTGACCTGACTTACTCATACTGTCTTTTCACAAAAAGAAATCATAGAATCATAGAATCATTTTGGTTGGAAAAGACCTTCAAGATCATCAAGTCCAACCATTAACCATGCCCCCTAAACTATGCCCTGGAGTACCCTGTCCACTCGCTTTTTGAATACCTCCAGGGATGGTGACTCAACCACTTCCCTGGGCAGCCCATTCCAATGTTTGACAACCCTCTCAGTAAAAAAATTTTTCCTAATATCTAACCTAAATCTCCCTTGCCTCAACTTGAGGCCATTTCCTCTTGTCCTGTCTCCAGACACCTGACAGAAGAGACCAACACCCACCTCACTACAACCCCCTTTCAGGTAGTTGTAGAGAGCAATAAGGTCTCCCTCCCCTCAGCCTCCTCTTTTCTAGACTGAACAACCCCAGATCCCTCAGCCGCTCCTCATCAGACTTGTGCTCCAGGCCCCTCACCAACTTGGTTGCCCACCTCTGGACATGCTCAAGCAGCTCAATGTCTTTCCTGTAGTGAGGGGCCCAAAACTGAACACAGTACTCGAGGTGCGGCCTCACCAGTGCCGAGTACAGGGGAACAACCACCTCCCTGTTCCTGCTGGCCACACTGTTCCTGATACAGGCCAGGATGCGATTGGCCTTCTTGGCCACCTGGGCACACTGCTGGCTCATATTCAGCTGGCTGTCAACCAGCACCCCCAGGTCTTTCTCTGCCGGGCAGCTTTCCAGCCACTCTTCCCCAAGCCTGTAGCGCTGCATGGGGTTGTTGTGACCGAAGTGCAGGACCCGGCACTTGGCCTTGTTAAACTTCATACGATTGGCCTCGGCCCATCGATCCAGCCTGTCCAGATCTCTCTGTAGAGCCTCCCTACCCTCAAGCAGACCGACCCTGCCTCCCAACTTGGTGTTGTCTGCAAACTTGCTGAGGGTGCACTCAATCCCCTCATCCAAATCATCAATAAAGATATTAAACAGAACAGGGCCCAACACCGAGCCCTGGGGAACACCACTCGTGACCTGCCGCCAACTGGATTTCACCCCATTCACCACAACCCTCTGGGCTCGGCCATCCAGCCAGTTTTTCACCCAGTGAATAGTGCACTTATCCAGGCCACAAGACGCCAGCTTCTCAAGGAGTATGCCATGAGAGACAGTGTCAAAGGCCTTGGTTACTGAGGAACAAGAAGCAAAAATCTACTTGGTTTAAAACGTAGGTTGCGGTCCTGACTTGCACTTCTACTCTGTCTCTCCTAGCCTTTTCTGTACTAGCAGGTGGGTTCTTTTTTTGCCTGTACCATGCAAAAGTTTACAAATGTGTCAGGTATTTCTTTCTGATCTCTGAAATCCTGGTCAAAACTGGTAAAATTCTTTAACTGCCTGTGCCCATCTAGTGGCTCCTGTGTTTAACAATATTTGTAATTTTTAATGGTGTTACCTAGTGAGTTTTTTACTTGTGTTTGCATCTTCAATTATTTGCTTTTCTTTCCTCTGTTTGTACATGCTGTAAGTCCTGTAAATAGCTGATGTTTCTTCTGAAAGTTTATTAAGTGATGCCAGATTCTCAACTTTTATTCAGAGCAAGTTGCTCTTGGCCCTTCTGGTATGAGGAAAGGGCTTGAAAAGAAACTGTAGAGATTCAGATGCCTGGCGGCAAGTACTTGTCCATGCATTTGGTGTTTTATAAAACTTTGGGACCAGGTTTGTAACCACTGCATAATTATTTCATTTGATTTTTTGAGTCTATCAATCTAAGATGGCACTTGCTTACGCTTAATATAGGTCACCCTGCTCTCATTTAAGCTTCTGTTTTGGGATTTAGGCGGTAATATACCACCCTAACCATCAAAATGAGAACTAAAGTAACCTCCTATGTGCTGTTCATCCACGCTGTCATTGCTGCAACAACTTCATCAGCGGGACACAAAAGTTAGTCCTTGCACACTCCCCTGGGTAAGGCATGATGCAGGATCACACTTGATGAAGGCATGCCAGGAGAGGGGGGTGTGATGGATCAGGTGGTGTTTTGCTTTGTCCCAGGGTGGGCCTGTGTGCCAGAGTATGAAAGTTGTTTGGTTGTCTCTTTAGAAAGCCGTTGCTCTGCAAGCCCAAGCTAAACTAACTGATAAGGGCTATCAAATGCTGTATAATGGATCACTGCAGAACACTTAACACCTTCTTTTAAGTTGTTTCTCACCTCCTGCTGATAACTAATTCTCATGAAGAACTGAACCTTGAGGTCTTTATAATAAACCTAATGGTCATGATGTAGTGAAAAGGTTTACTCAAAGCAGCTAAGTAGGGACAGTATTTCTTAAATTAAAGATATGCAGGCTTAAAAATAATAAAACCTACAAGTAGGAGAAGGATGCATGAAGAAAAAATGATTTTCAGTGTGTGTGCACGGTAGGAAAAAGCCAATGGTGTTCTGGGCAACGAGAAACCACATCCGGAAGAGATGCAACTGCCTGGTTTCATGCCCATACAAAGCAAGTGTTGGTGTCATGGGAACTTGCCAAGCAGCATGTTTTCTTTCACCTTTTGTTGGTACTAACTCCTTTGATCAGCACATGCTATACTGACCTCAGTCATTTGTGGCAAAAGCAGCGCATTGTCTTTGTTGGAATATAAGATTGGTGAAGTACATTAAAAGAATTTCCTGCAAGCAAATGCTGAAATAAATGGGTCTCAGAGCCTGAATATAAGAAAGGACTGGGCTGTGTTTATCTTTTTCCTTGCAAGTGCATCCAGTAACTTATTGTGATGGGTGGGGAATTAAGAGTCATCATTTCTGCCTTCCTCTCTGTTGGTGATTTCTGTCCCTAAAAGCACAGCCGTGTAATTCATTGAAGCGTTATTCAAGGGAGTTGCTTACAGGATCTGCCATGGGGACTGGGGCAAAAATCTTCAAAAGCAGGCCTGCAGTCAATAGAGAAAGATTTAGTTTGTTTGGTTTTGTTTTTAAATTTGTGTGCACAATTTTCCCCCCATCAGCCTCCCACCTTTTGCTGCAAAACAGATTTAAAGGAGGGGAAAAGAAGTCCAAAGATAGCAGTGATTGTATCACCAGCTAGGGTGAATGGGGGGGAGTAGGCAAATGGGTGGTGGCACTGAGGCAAGAGGGGTTGGATCTTGGTTTTCTCTTCTGTTTAAACCAGTTGACTTACACGTTTTCCTGCAGGTTGAAGACCAGGACCTCTGTCTTGCTGTCTTGGTATGGACCAGATTACTCCATTGCACCTCATTGGTGCTTACATGCACACCTGCATGTGTTGCTCATGCAGAGTAAAGAAGGGGAGGGAATCTGCTTGAAGCTGGAGAGCTGATGGCTTGTCTGGCTGGGCTCTGTGAATGACCTCCCCCTTGTCTTGGGGAAAGGGGGAAGGCATTGCTTGACTTCCTAGCTGCAGGTTTTTTTCCCAAGAACTAGCTTTTTGTTCCCTTCACAGGAAATAGGTATATGCTTTTTTATAATAATAAGTTATTTTAAAAATTTTTCTTGTGGATTTATAATAATGTTCTAGCTCTGAGCTCCAATTATTTCATGTACCTAATCAGTGCAAGCTTACAGCAGAACTCCTGCCTTCAAGTTTTCCTCATAGTTACTTGTAGCTCCTGCAGAGAAGAAGGGAGTAAAGACCAGAAATAAATGGCTGGTCAGGTTAGATGGCATAGTGAAGCACTAGAATAGGCTGTGTAAGGAGGCTGTGGAGTCATCAATACTTGCAAGTGTTTTGAAAACCTCCTAGGCAGCATTGCAGTTAATATAGTAGGTATTATTCAGGGTTTAACCCTGTCTGTGGTACACAGAGGGCTTTTGAGTAGTCCAGAGAAGATAATAGACTTGCTTTTCTTAGTTACCCGTAGACTTAATTAATTCTATGGAAAACGTTTAGGAGGTGCACCTAGTACATGTAGTCTGAAAATCTGGAAAGGTAGTAAATTATTGTAAGTCATTCTTCCACAGACAGGCATGGACTGGACTATGCTGTCTGTCAGTCTGTCTTTAGCCTTATTTTTACATTTTTTTAAAAAATGCTTTCCCCTGTCTTCTATGCAATGTACTCATTTATCACGCAGCCGTTCACACTGTCTGATCTTTGAAATAGTGGTCACAGCTTGCCCACTTGTCTTGCTTTTTATTTGTATTGGAGAGTTTACTATGCTTTTACCATATATTCCCATAGAATTTTCTAAGCTCTCTTTCTTGGTGTTGCCTTGATATGTAGGTTAAAGAAAATGAAGAATGTCATAGAGGAAAACAGCTCTGTTGTTACTCTTCAGAACAGGTTACATACTTACTTAAGATCTTCAAATTATTGTACTTATTGAGTCAATACATAACTATGCTTTTAGTTGCATTTTAAAATAGGCATTTTATGGTTAATCTTGTAAGCTAGTGTTTCTATGCCTTATCAAGAGTAGTTAGCTAAAGGAATTACTAACAACTTTTACAGAAGAACAGTCTTAGCTGTTTTAATGACTCATTCTTGCAAAACTTTGAGGTGGAAAATAACAAGTCTCAGTAAACTCTGTGTGTGTTTCCCTTCCCTTAAATGTTTGTCATATAACTAGTTATAGTTCAGGTCAGCCTTGGAGATGTTTTATTTTTAGTTATTTGTTCTGTAAGTGCAGGCATTGAGGGAGTTGATTTGTGCAGTGAAGGGCTAGGAAGCAGTCTGCTCTTGCACAAGGTAGGGGCTGTTCTGTATAGCAGGGTGAGGGGTTTTTTTTTATTCCAGAAAGGTAGAAAACTTCAAAATTCTAAGCAGAGAGAGTATCCATATTAGGCATTTGAAGGCATGTTTTCTCCCTACCATCAGCTTCTCCTGAAGCTAGTTGTAACATACCGCAAGGACTCTGCCATCAAAGCAGGGATGAGAGATTTCAAGTACTTTTGGTTTTTCCCCTTCCTTTGCATTAATTGTATGGAAGTGTCACTGGAGGAGTTGCTTACAAGGTAGGAACCCCATGACTTGAGTGAATGTGAATTTACCAGCTCAGTTCCGATGTTCAAACTCCAAAATCTCATGAAAAGGGGTGGGGAGAAGCCTTGGAAATCTTGGATCAGCCCTGGTTGGGAGCAAGAGAATCTTTTTCCCCCACATAAATTGATTTTTAGTTATACAGTCTGATTGGTGTACAAAGAGAAAGAAAGTTACACTGATCGTCTACACTGTGAAGGAGGAAGGGAGAGTGTATATGAGTGACCTTGTGCTGCTGAGCCACCACAGCAAGTTTCTGGGTAATAAATTTCTGTGCAGGCTGTGGAATTAAGCTGGTGCAAGAGTAGCGCAAACTAGCACTGCTAGTCATTGCTTGAGAACCACAAGGAGAAAGGAGGCTGGGAAGACAGGGAAGAAAGAGTAGGGAAGATGAGAGGAAGAAACATGTTAAGAATTTAAAGGCTGGCAGATGGTATTTATTGTATTTAATACAGAGGCGTTCAGTGCCTGCTTTGTGTTTCTGCAGCAACTGCCTGAGCACATCAGCGACAAATGGGCATGCGAGGTGAAGAATAGGGACCTCTTTCTGCAGTATTTATTTAAACAAAAATCCTGCTTATGTGAAGCCTGAAGGATCAAACCACATATAGAAATAGTTTTGTCTATGCTTTTTTTGAATGTATTTGAGACTGAAAATATGTAACTGAAGAGCTGTATGCATGTGGCACACCTGTATAGTGAGATTCGTGATGTATTATTAGCTTTGTTCAAATTCCTTAGGAAATCTTTGGCTTTTGCTGGGAAATCAGTTTCCAACCAGTGAAATCATTGTTCAGTTAATATATGGCAGTTTAGGTCTCCCTCTGCATCTCTGACTATTGTTTTGATGCATCGTAGTATGCATTGAGTAATATGTACTCCTGCCACGGTAGTAGTTACCTGCCCTGATTAGAAATAAGCAGGGGGACTGATAAGTCAGTCATTTGTCTGTACCATAAACATGGTTTTATCATATTAAGGTAATGTTATTTGAATAGAGATTGTCTATTAGCCTGGCTGTAACGCTGTTAGGTAAAATTTATTCATGTCACTAATGCCTGTTCTCCAGTGTACAGCACAATGTCATCCAAAAGCTTCAGGCAATTAATTTCAGTAATGATGACTGAAAATGTAGATGACTTGTTCTTAGCTTTTTTCTGTTTTCGGTCACTAGTTGAGGCCAGTAGGGGACCTAAATTGAAAAGATTTCAGAAGTGTTTCAAAGACTGGCCTGATTTTGATCTTCCTTGAGGTGAGTGAGGATTTGTGGTGCTTTTGGGCTTTCCTGAAGCCAGGAGAGCACCTCAGATGTCTCATCCTTTCAGCAGAGACATTCATATGGCACAGATATGCTCTGAGAAGGAGATACGTTTCACTTACCGAAGAATAACCCCTCATACTAGATCTTTGCTCTGGAGCAGAAGTTTTGTGATAGCTTTGACAGGAAGCAAACATGTCCCTTAACTCCTCTTCTTTTCCGTCTTGACAGACAGCTCTCATTTAGTCCCATGGTCCCCCCAGCTCAGTACATGGGTTGCTTGAGGAGAGCCACTGCTTTTAGATTTTCTTTTTCCATCTCCATGGAGATAGAGCTCTCCAAGCTTGTTGGCTTTATTGACTCACCTCAACTTCCCATGCCCCAGACCAAAGTGATTTTGAGGTATTTAACAGTGATTTCTGTGTTTCCCTACCCCACCCTTCCTCCGCTCCCCGTTTGCTTCATCAATTCATCAACGAAGGGATGTGCAGATAGTTATACTATTAATAACTGTTCTTGGCTCTGCACACTTTGCCAGCCACCCACCTTGTCTTTGATCTGGGGATGGATGTTCTTCATCCAATCGGAGCTATTGGCTTTGCTCTGGATGATTGACACACCCCTGTCAAATGTAGAATGCATCAGCTGTAGCAGGGCAAGTTAACAGAATGATGCATAAGGTGTACCTGTAACAGACCTGGTTCCAGGTGTCTTGTCCAAGCTGCTTTCTAGTCTATAGTTGTACAGTTTTTAGAGGAGCATGAGGACCTGTATATGGCAGGAATAGGTGTGTTTGTTTCACCTACAAGCTTGTTCTGTTCTTCATGTAATTTTGTTTACTATTGTAAACCATAAATGCTAATTTTACATGTATTTTGATAAAATAATTTGTAACGTTGAATTTGCAGTTTTCACATAAATGGAACTCCTTTTTCTCAGTATCACTGTGGAAAAATTTCTGCTCCCTCTTTCCATGCAATCTCCTTATTTCCCTTATCTTCTCTGTCCCCCGCCTTCCTGTACCAAGATGTATGACTGTGTGGTTTATGTTCAGCATTTCAACTTCATTACAGCCCTTTCTTTGCCATGCGCTGTTGAGATGACTGATGCTTTTCAACATGTTACTAATTTGTGGCTTTGCATATGCTATGTACATTCATATATTTCTTGTTATTTATTCCAGAGATGGTGATGTTGCTGGAATGGTGGTCAGGCACCGATTGCACCCTCTACACTGACCCAGAGAGTTACCACAAGTATGGGAAGGAGAATGCCATCGTAATCCTTAATCACAACTTTGAAATCGACTTTCTCTGTGGTTGGAATTTTTGTGAAAGATTTGGGGTCTTGGGGGTGAGTTTTGTTTAGCATTTAAAATAAACTTCCTCCTCTTGGATGTGGAAAAAAACCAAAACAAATTCTTTGTGTTTTTGAAAGTTAACAGATCTGTGCTTGAATTTCACTCAGCCATTGTCCAGAATTAAGAGGGGTGAACCTAAAGCAATGCAGTGCAAGTATGTGGAATACTGAGACAGGTTTGCTTGGGCATTCACAGAAATTTTAAAAGCATTGCAGTTAAAGGTGATGAAGGAGATATTTTTTTTTTAACCTGTGAAGGTCATTATAGTTGTTTTTCTCTGTGTGCTTGCTAGGTAACTGTTACAGTTCATTGTGCTGCAGAAAGATGAGCTGCTCTGTGATTCTTTCCCAGTAAATTGTAGAATTTGTTTGCTTTCTCCAGTGTAGTCTTACAGATCCACAGCTAGAGTTTGAATGATGTAGTCTCTGTCTCTGAGAATGAAACAGCTGCCATCTCAAGTGAATGGAGTAACCAAGTTATGACTAGTAAGAGATGGGGGAGGAATGAGTTATCCATAGTTGAATACACTATTACATTAGGCTAGAAGTACGTGTGCATTTGTTTTCAGGGTTGTTTTTCTGTTTCCTCTCAGCTCATGGGGATGATTCAAGGCCTCCTCCTAAGCCAACTTGACTTAATTCTGTGGTGGTGATGACATTACCTACCTACAAGGGATTTAGAGAAGAGTTCCTCCCTCCTGAGAAAGCAGACTAATACCTCATTTTGTTGGTCTTACGCAGCATCTTCTTCTAACTTTGCTCCTGGCCACTGTCAGAAGTCTTGACCTTGGATTGTGTGAACCTACAACTTTTTGTGGCCTTTCCTTTGGACTCGTTGCATTTGCTGGACACTTAGACACAACTCCAGTCACTTTCAAATTATAATGACAGTCTGCTTAAAAAAATGAAAAGGGGCCTTGAAACTGGGGGAAAATGAACCTAAGCATTACAGGTCCTGCATATTACCAAAATGGCTGTTGGCTTCTGATTACTGAAGGGACAATTCTACCATCATGTCTAGGACTTGAGCACAGAGCTGGAGGACAGCATGAGGCAGCAGGAGGTGTAGGGAAACCTGTTCCTGGCAGGCAGATGTATATGCCAAAAACATTCTCCCTTCTATATGCTCTCATTATACAGTGGTGCTTTAGTATAGTCTATCTAATTTTGTAAGCCAAATGGCTGCAGTTCCCTAAATAAAGCTGTGTTTTAGAGGGTCAGGTGCTTCTTCAGAAAGAAATTTAGAAAATTAAAGGATTATTTCTGTACAAACTAATAGGGGCCTACAAGGTCAAAAATCTCTTGTTTTACATTGGTGCTGTGTGGTTGGATTGAATCTCATTAGCTTTAATCCTTTTTTTTTTTTTTTATAGTTTCCCAAGGTAATCAGGATTATGTTTTAATTTTTTTATGTTGTTCCCTGTGCATAAGAAAACCAGCTATGTAGAAGCATAACTATTGAACAATTACTGTGCTGCACTAACTGAAAATAGTTTTTCCTTTTTTTTAGATGCTTACAGTTATTAGTCAGTTTGTATTTTTGCTAATCTTAAGATTCTTTTAGAAACTGAGATATGCTCTTTTTTTTATAAACTATCTCAGTCTTGAGTAATGTACTGTGGTTTTACTTCCCAGAAACTGTTGCAGGAAGTAATAGTTCCCATGTGCTCTCATTTGTGTAGATGTCTTTACACAGCAAAGCAGCACATTTCCCTGTTGGGGCAACCAGTTGAGCTTCATCTTAAGCCAGGTTAAAAAAAAATTGAAAATGACACACAATCAGTTTCCTGATTGGATTATCTGTATTGGCCTACTGGTGCTTGGCTTGGGGCAGCATGAGAGTGGATAAATGTGTAGGGATGGGGGATGTAGCTTGGTTCGACTTTGTGCTGCCTTACATGAGTTTGCAGTGTGCGAAGCTTCAGGGTTTGGTGTGACAGCACAAGTAGTAATGTAAGAACCATTATGCTGCGGGCTGGTGTTTGAGAAAAGGAGTTACAAGGAAAAGGCAAGTGTCCAGAGAGATTTCTTGAGTGGTGTCCCAGCCTCCAGCATTTTGTGGCTCAGGGACTTTGTGAGCTAGTGGGTTTTCATATTTAATGCCATTTAATTTTATATTCGATGAAGTTCCTGTGCAAACTTTAGGTATCTACCAACATCTTACTAAGCTGATCTCCTTTCTACTGCTGCTGGAAAGGAAATCTTGCACATGCCATCCTGTCTGCTGCGTCTGTTCTGGTGCTTGTCTGCCCTGTTTTGGCATGTTTCAGACACCCCTTCTCTCTCTCCTGCCTTAACTAATCCAGTGAAGAAAGGAGATATGACTGGGGAGGGGGAAGAGGGGGAAAGGTGACGACAACTTAGGGCCAAAGGAGTTGGGACTGATTGTGCTTGGCTGCAGCACACAGACAGAATAGCTTTGTTGTGACATCCAGCTGTATGTACCCTGCAGCCCTGGCAGACACAGCAGTGCTTTTAACAGTGTCACAAGTATTTGTCCAAACTCTCAGTTATTTCACAGCTTGAACTTTCATTAAAGGAAGCTATTAAATGCTTTAATTTTTTGCTTGGTTTTGCTCATTGAAAAACAAAATTAAACTTCCTTAAACCTGTCTTGCTCCTTCTGGCCCCAAAAGAAAAAAGTCTTTCCCTTTTCCTCTTTGGTTTTAATCATGATATGAAAACTGCCCCTCCTGGCCTTAGTTGCAACATTCTATCTGTGCGTTGTTCTGCTCCTTCTTTTGTCTCTCGTCCTGTTCTGGCTTTCTCCTTTCTCCTTAGCCAAATTGTCATAGTCGCAGCAGGTTTATAATGCTCTATCATTGTTGTTTTGTTTTTATCAATGTGGGTTTGTTTCTATCAATGTGGTTTTAGTTTTTTTGCTGTTTGTGGGGGGTGGAGCGGGCATGGCATAGTCTCTTGCATGTTTTTACGTTCGTGAACCTGAGTCCTCTTCTAATTACTCAGTTCTTGTACTTGTGTGGCATGAGGTTCTGTGCTTTCATGAAGCTTTTTAAATGTCTGTGGAAGAAAATCTAGCAAAAAGAACCAAAGAAGGTGCTAAGAATTTGAAAAGTACATATGTGTGGAGGAGGGGCGCAAAAAAAAAAAAGAACAATTCAAACATTTATTTTACTTTTTAATTTTTTCTTTAATATGACACTTTCAGAGGACCCATTGAAAATGCTAGGAGGCGCTGGGTTGCAGTGCTGAGTGAGAGCCAGAGATCTATTCATTTATAGTGGAGAAAGAGAAAACCACATGAAGAAGCACTTCTGTGCTCGCTTTTCATGTTGCAAGTTATTGTAGCCACTGAGATTGTCTTGCTAGCTGCAGTTGGACTCTATGCAGCTGAAGTTATTGATGTGTAATTGTTTGCAGCACCAAACCTTAGAAGATTTTTTGGTGGTGGTTAGAAGAAGGAAGCAAACTTCACAAAAACTAGAAGTTGGCAGGGATTTCAGGCAAACCTATGTTCAGCCCAAACTGTTAATCACTTACATCTGTATTCCACTTGTGGGGTTTTTTTGTGATGGGATCTTCCTGTTTTGTTTTCAGTCCTTGACACCTGTCAGCCACACATATGCACCTCCCTTGTGCTGCCAGACCTCAGTGATGTGTGCAGGAGGGAGGGAATACAGGGGTGCTTGATGTAAATTCAGCATCATGCTGCCATGGGCAGCATGAACATCCACGGGGACGGCTAAGTCCTGACTCTTCCAGACACAGGTGGCTGCAACAAGCTGTGAGGGAAGGAGGAGCTGCACTGCCAGCTTGGCTTTCTGTAGAGTTGGAAACAGCATAGCCCCAACAGGATGAAGCTTTGTCCACACCAGTGTTTCCTAATAAAAGGCAAGGCTGTTGTTATGATTGTGAGCCAGGGTGACTGTGATGGTTGTATTGTGGATGCTCTGCTCTTCCACCTCATGCTGATGCAATGGCTGGGGGAGAGGCTGACCCCAGTGTCTGGTGTTGCTCTGTTGTGTAAAGACGTGGTCTTGGTGACAGGTCCCTGCACCCTGATGTGCCCTTTCCCTTTTCCTGCCTGTGACATTCCGGTCCTAGGACTTACCTCCTTCTTAGTGGTGGACAGCCTAGCTACTGTATCAGCATTTAAACACATTAGTAGCATTTAGTTTCTTCAAGGTGTGTGCTAAGCATCCCTTTGAAAACAGACCCACTGGACACCAGAACCTGAATTAAGGAAATAGGCATGTTCTGAGGAGGAAGGTGTTATTTAGGACTTACACCAAAAGCACATTAATACGCTCCCTGTCAGGATTCACTGTACCCTTCTGCTTTGTTGCTTGATCTGACCAAGCAGTGATAAAATAGCTTTTTTAGTAAGTTTAGTAACCTTTTTTTCCCGAGATGAAGACATTTATATATTAGCAAAAATTGCCTGCGTTTGAAAGCTAAACACGCTGGTTTATCTGTTCGTCTCCTGGTGTCTTGAGTTTCAAGTTATTAATGCTGGTGGTCTTTCTACCTTGGCAAAACATAAACATTTTTCTGAATGGCTCATTATATTGGCATCAAAATACGTACATTTCTAAAAGAGGCCATAGTTGTTTATTCCTTGGCAGGGTAGACAAGGCAGAAAACCATTACAAAAAACTTAGTTGTTAACTATCTTGCTTTAAGTTTCTCATAAGAAATTGCTAAGCACGTGTAATAATTTTTAACCCTAACTATCTGTTCCATATGCCAGGAAACCCAAATTTTATTTAAAAGTTGTTTATGCTGAAGCTTGTTGTTGGAAAAACTGGGCATGGCCTTAAATGTAGGTGTGAGAAGAGTCTTTTGTAGGTTATTGTATGGGACTGACAGGTGTGTGAACACAGTAGTTCATTTGTACATTTTAATGTATTAATAGATTTTAAACTAGATTTGAAGGGGAAAAGGGATAAAATGAGGCTTGCTAGAGATAAGCCTGGGGGTGGCATGCCAATGTTTGAGGGACAGTGTGCTAGCAAGGTGCTTCGGTCTGCCATCTCGGTGGATGGACATCCATGTGGCAGCAAAGATGCAAGGTTTATCAATGTGTTAGAAACCATGGCAGCACCTGAGAATGGTCACGTAAGAATTAGGGCTTCTCTCCCAAAAAAGGTGGCAGGATCAATAGCCTAACTGAAGTGCATCTACACCAATGTATGCAGCATGGGCAACAAACAGGAGGAGTTGGAAGCTGTTGTGCAGCTGGAAAACTATGATACAGTTGCAGTAACAGAAACATGGTAGGTTGACTCACACAACTGGAGTGCTGCAATGGATGGCTATAAACTCTTCAGAAGGGATAGGCAAGGAGGGAGAGGTGGTGGGGTAGTCCTGTATGTTAGGGAGTGTTTTGACTGTCTAGAGCTTGGTAATGGCGGTGAAAGGGTCGAGTGTTTATGGGTAAGAATCAGCGGAAAGGCCAACAAGGCAGATATCATGGTGGGAGTCTGTTACAGACCACCCAGCCAGGATGAAGAGGCAGATGAAACATTCTATAAGCAGCTGGGAGAAGTCTCACAATCGCCCTTGTTTTCGTGGGGGACTTCACCTTACCAGATGCCTGCTGGAGATACAATACAGCGGAGAGGAAGTGGTCTGTGAGGTTCCTGGAGTGTGTGGAAGATAGCTTCCTGACACAGCTGGTGAGTGAGCCTGAGTAAACTGAACCTGTTCTTTACGAACAGAGAAGGACTTGTGGGTGATATGATGGTTAGAGACCGTCTTGGGCACAGCGATCATGAAACGATAGCATTTTTGATTCTCAGAGAAGGAGGAGGGGTTAGCAGAACTGCCACCTTCAACTTCCAGAGGGCAGACTTTGGCCTGTTTAGGAGCCTGGTTGACAGTCCCTTGGGAGGCAGTCCTGAAGGGCAAAGGGCTCCAGGAAGGATGGACATTCTTCAAGAAGGAAATCCTAAAGGCGCAGGAGCAGGCTGTCCCCATGTGCCAAAAGACAAACCGGCAAGGAAGAAGACCGGCCTGGCTGAACAGAGAGCTTTGGCTGGAAGTCAGGAAAAAAAAAGAGAGTTTATGACCTTCAAAAGAAAGAGCACACAACTGAGGACTACAAGGATGTCGTGAGGTTATGCGGGGAGAAAATTAGAAGGGCCAAAGCCAAACTAGAACTTAATCTGGCTACTGCTGTAGAAGACAATAAAAAATGTTTCTATAAATACATCAGCAACAAAAGGAAGGCTAAAGAGAATCTCCATCCTTTATTGGATGCGGGGGTAAACATAGTGACAAAGGATGAGGAAAAGGCTGAGGTACTTAATGCCTTCTTTGCCTCAGTCTTTAATAGTAAGACCAGTTGTTCTTGGGGTACCCAGCCCCCTGAGCTGGAAGACAGGGATGGGGAGCAGAATAAAGCCCCATAATCCAGGGTGAAATGGTTAGCGACCTGCTACGGCACTTAGACACACACAAGTCCATGGGGCTGGATGGGATCCACCCAAGGGTGCTGAGGGAGCTGGTGGAAGTGCTCGCCAAGCCGCTTTCAATCACTTACCAGCAGTCCTGGCTAACCAGAGTGATCCTGGTTGACTGGACGTTAGCAAATGTGACACCCATCTACTAGAAGGAGGATCCAGGGAACTACAGGCCTGTCAGTCTGACCTTGGTGCCTGGGAAGGTTGTGGAGCAGATCATCTTAACTGCCATCACATGGCATGTACAGGACAACCAGGTGATCAGGCCCAGTCAGCATGGCTTTATGAAAGGCAGGTCCTTCTTGTCTAACCTGATCTCCTTCTATGACAAGGTGACCCGCTTAGTGGAAGAGGGAAAGGCTGTGGATGTTGTTTACCTGGACTTTAGTAAAGCCTTTGACATCGTTTTCCACACCATTCTTCTGGAGAAACTGGCTGCTCGTGGCTTGGATGGGTGTACTCTTCATTGGATAAAAAATTGGCTGGGTGGCCAAGCCCAAAGAGTTCTGGTGAATGGAGTTAAATCCAGTTGGTGGCCGGTCACAAGTGGTGTTCCCCAGGGCTCAGTATTGGGGCCAGTTCTGCTTAATCTTTATCAATGATCTGGACAAGGGGATTGAGTGCACCCTCAGTAAGTTTACAGACAACACCAAGTTGGGAGGGAAGGTTGATCTGCTCGAGGGTAGGAAAGCTCTCCAGAGGGATCTGGACAGGCTGGATCGATGGGCCGAGGCCAATTGTATGAGGTTCAACAAGCCCAAGTGCTGGGTCCTGCACTTGGGTCACAACAACCCCATGCAGTGCTACAGGCTTGGGAAGAGTGGCTGGAAAGCTGCCTGGCAGAAAAAGACCTGGGGGTGCTGGTTGACAGCCAGCTGAATATGAGCCAGCAGTGTGCCCAGGTGGCCAAGAAGGCCAGTAGCATCCTGGCCTGTATCAGAAATAGTGTGGCCAGCAGGAGCGGGGAAGTGATCATCCCCCTGTACTCGGCACTGGTGAGGCTGCACCTCAAATAACATGTTCAGTGTTGGGCCCCTCACTACAAGAAAGACATTGAGGTGCTGGAGCGTGTCCAGAGAAGGGCAACCAAGTTGGTGAGGGGTCTGGAGCACAAGTCTTATGAGGAGCGGCTGAGGGAACTGGGGTTGTTTAGTCTGGAGAAAAGGAGGCTGAGGGGAGACCTTAGTGCTCTCTACGACTACCTGAAAGGAGGTTGTAGTGAGGTGGGTGCTGGTCTCTTCTATCAAGTAACTAGTGATAGGACGAGAGGAAATGGCCTGAAGTTGCACCAGGGGAGGCTTAGGTTGGATATTAGGAAAAATTTCTTTACTGAAAGGGTTGTCAGGCATTGGAACAGGCTGCTGAGGGAAGTGGTTGAGTCACCCTCCCTGAAGGTATTTAAAAGACATGTAGATGTGGTGCTTAGGGACATGGCTTAGTGGTGGACTTGGCAGTGCTAGGTTAGTGGTTGGACTCGATGATCTTAAAGGTCTTTTCCAACCTAAATGATTCTATGATTCTAAATTATGGAATTGTTCATGTAGGCAGCCAAAACTACATTATTATTTGTATTTAACACAGCATCTTACTATATGCTTGGGCATACATCCTCTAAAATATTGCTGTGTTACCTTTCCAACATGGAAAAGTTTTATTCAATATGGAGCATTAGAAATTAGGAGCCTAACTAAATTTCTGGAACAATGGCTTTGAGGCACTAAAGAAATGTGTCTTTCCATCTTGATGTCCCAGAGACTATAATTTGAAGGAGTGCTGTATTTCAAAAATAGAGGAAATGGAATCATCAAAAGTAAGTCAATGCTGAGGGCAGCCTGGAGAGCAAATAACTTACATGGCAAATTGCTGCTGCTAATGCATTGTTTGCAGCTACAATGAATTTGTTTTGAAACTGTGAAACAAATTTTGTTAGACATCTTCAGCTTGCAGGTTATTTCATGCTGTTTGTTGCATTCTGTGATCTGTTGAATAACTGAGGCTGGACATATAAATCAAGATTTTCTTCCTGTGATAGTGTAGCTGTGAAAATGCATCTAAAGTAAGCTTGTAAAAATACTTTTTTATATGTGATTTTAGTGCAGTCATTCACAAAAGGAGAACTTCTTGGGTATTTCCATCTGAACAAACTTGGCCAAAAGAAATTAACCTAGATCTAAATGCTATAACTGGAGACAAGTTGTCCCCATCCAGCGGTAATTTCATTAAACATCTGTTGGAATTACATAGTTCTGAGCACTGAAAATGTTTGACTTCCTTCAAGAAGGCAGCTTACATGGAGTATATCAGCACTTTTAAATGAAATTTATTCTGTTGAACAAGCTGATTTGAATGTTAGAGGTGACTGTCACATATTTACCAAAGCACTTTGGTAAAGGAAAAGTCAGTGGCCTAAGTCAACTAGAGCTGCATTTTCCCCCTCAGGTCTTTACACAGGAGCAGTGCATGGGTAGATGACTGAAACAGAATAGATTGTAGCTCTAGTTATTGTAAGAGAGATGGTAGCTTCTGGGGGGAGGCCTAATGTATTCCTCCCACACGAGAGCAGTCTTGCCGGTATAATGCACTGAGGAGTTTCCTTTCTCTAATTAGTTCTGTGTCACTAGCCTTCCTTCGACTCGTAGGATAGATGGGGTGCACAAAATATCATAAGGTGATTTAGTTTCTTTTTATATGCATCTAAGGAGTCATACTCTCACGTGTCTAAAAGAGTGCTTTGAAATTTTAAAAATGCATCAGCACAGAAAATGGGTAAGAACATGCCCTGGGGAAGAATTCAAACATCTGTTCTGCTTTTGTGGTTATACCTGTGCTATGTGACCCCTTAGCTCACAACATCAATTTCTTTGTTTCAGTGGGGGGGGGGGGGTGGCACCTTCTCTCCTGCCCCTTGTTTAACGCATATGTTTTTTAAAATGTGCAAAACATTAGAAAATAGCTATGGTGAAATAGTTACTTCAGCTTGCTTTTTGGACTAGGATTGCTGTGTTTTAGAGTCGGGGAGGGAGGACTATGAGATTGTCTTTTCTGACTGTCCTCTGGAGGCCTCGTACATCCTATACAGAGCACACTTGCATTTGTTTATGGTAGGTCTTATGTACATGGCCTACAACAAAAAAGTGCTCTTCGGAGGCTTTTAAAGCTATATTCTAGAACTGTTTACATTTATTTTGGAAACAAGAAAATTACTTGTATGAAGAGTAACTGAGAAAAGGAAAAACAGTAGTGTGGGAAAAAAACAGAGAGCTAAGGAAGGTGGTGGGAGGACAGCCTGTTTCTCTGTTGCCAGTATGGAGAGCTGGAAGAGGAGGCTGGGCTCAGCATTGCTGCTGCCATGCAATAGGGCCTAACGTCCAACATGCCTTGAAATTGAAATGGCAAAAAGTATGCCGAATCCTACAGCTGCTCCTTGTGGGAGAGGTGGGTTTGGAGTCCTGATCTGGGCCCATCACCGAAATTCTCAAATGATCAAGTGGGAGTGCTTTATTACAAAGTGTTAAATCATTTGGCAGAGGTGATTTGTGCATTTTTAGAAATGGAATTGCCTCATGTTGTCTTCTGCTCTGCTTCTGTGTAACAGTTGCTAGTGAAACTATGTGATGTGCACTTGCCTTCCAGTCTTACGAGCTTTTAGATAGCTTAATTATTTAAGGTGTTTTTCTTTTCAAGGAAGGAGAGCAGATGAGAGAAATGAGCGGAGATAAAGAATTAGGTCAAGTCTCTTCCCCTAGTAACCAAATGAAAAACAGTGATTAAAAAAATAACAAAAAACACGCAAATACTTTCTGTTGATGGTAATTTCTGCCAGTAAATAATTCCTACTAGTCAAATGCTATGTCCTGGAACCCATCTGCAGAGCACTTTGATGGGGTAGCTTGTAAAGATATTATGGATAGAAACTGGACTGTAATCGCTCCATCTATCCTCTAAGAAAATGTCACTGTTTTTCAGGAAATGCTGAAGCAACAATTTCTATGTACACACACACACACACACACGTGTGCCATTTTATTCATTAAATAACAAAGCGAAACATAAGAGCTCACCAAGGTGGGCTGGCTTGGAAGGCAGGAAAGGAGCAAGTGGAATCAGTTCTCCTGCCCAAAGGGATGTCAGTCTGAGGTGATCATGAAGTTAAGTTCTGGAGTCGGATTTGAGATTTGAAACTTGTTGAATGCTTGATAAACCATAGACATCTTGTGGAGGGTCTGGACAAATCACTTCAGTGTCTGTCACACCTGTGAGACAGGAACAGTAAATTTTTTTTTTTTTTTTTTTTAACTCCAGAAGCATGCTTTGAAAAGAAATTCACTAGTGTAAGTATTTCTGCCCTTCCATAAACAAACCTAAACATAAAAGAAGTATTTTTACTGCTGGTGTTGTTTCTAGCATTGTCTAAGGTTTCTTCCATTAGTAAACCATGCGTATGCATCAACATATTTTTGTGCAGCAATGGCTTTGTGACTCTACTTCTCATTCAGAATAGGTTTGGGTTTTTTTGTCATGGTGAGTTGTCCCAGCTTTGGGGAGAAGTATAGCTGCAAGATATCTTAAAGGAACTTGTGTTGCCACTGTGAGGGTCTGCTTGAATTAAGAATTTTGTTTTATGTTGTTTGGGCCTTTTCCATGGATTCCTCAGTGTTTGAAGGAATTTGGCTTGTGTTTTGGGTTTCAGGGTTTGAGTAGGATAGACACACACACATATATATATATTTAATTCTGGAAGTCTTCTTTCATGCAGATAAGTGAGGTTAGATTTGACTGTTCTGTCATATGAGAAAAACTTTTTCTGCATTTTGCTTTTGCACTGGTGTTAAAACTGGGACCGGTCATTACGAATCAATATATTAGTGTCTAACTGTGCATGTGTCATACCCACAGAGAACTCTTAAGTGGTGTAACTCTGTTTTACTTGCTTTGACTCTGTCTTGCAGAGTTCCAAAGTGCTTGCAAAGAAGGAGCTCTCCTACATGCCTATCATTGGCTGGATGTGGTATTTCCTAGAGATAGTCTTCTGCAAGCGTAAGTGGGAGGAAGATCGGAAAACAGTCATGCAGAAATTGCTGAATCTCCGGGACTACCCTGAAAACTTTTGGGTGAGTGACGACTAACAAGTGGAGTGCGAGGTGCTGTAGTGCTTGGGAGGGATGAAGGGCATAGACAATACGTGATAATTGCCAGGTTGCTCCCGAGAACTTTGATTTATGAGCTTCCTGGCAGTATCAGGAGAGTATTCTCTAAGAAATGAATTCTCTCTTGAATTTCCCCTGTAATAGTCTGTCTTGCCTGTTTTCTTTGCCTGTAGTATGGAGCCCTACCGATGTTACTGCAAAAATACCTCTACTGTGATCCATTCAGTAAACTTTGTGGTCCTCTAAATACAGGAGCTGGAGAGGGGTAGATGCAGGGGTTCACGGCAGTGTAACAAATGCATGTGACAATATTGTAATGAAACACATTAGCTGTATTCTTTACCTAAGCTCCCCTCTCACCTTAGGTTGCTGAGTTCATACTAGTATTTTCCCCTTCCATTTCCCTGTGATTCTGCCATTCCTGTGAAGGTGCTAGGTCAGACATGGCCCAGTAGAAGTGGAAGCCACAGATAAGTACCTGGTCAGAGAATTGGCCCCTGGGGCTATTGCCTGTGTTACAGGGAGAGGATTGGTGTCACCTTTCAGTAACAGGAAAGTGTTACTTTTTGCATCACCATCATTTTTTAGTATTGAGCCTGCCTGGCATTTCCTGGTCTGGGAATGAAAAGCCTTTGAATTTTTTCTTTTCTCAGTAATCAGAAAAATCCTAGTTCTCATCAGCTGGTGATGGTGACAGAGGGATTCAGTTAAGGAAATGGTACCTTAAGCAGCCTCACCAAGGCCTACAGAAACTAATGCCTAAGAAGCAGTTTCCTAGTGTAGGTTTGTATGCTGTATCTCTCATTCTCTGAAACAAAACTTTTTTTTAAATTGTCACTGATTTAAATGAACACTAAGCAATCAAAATTAAGCTCTGTGCTTGGATAATGATTAAATGACTTCCAGGCAGGAGGCTGTCTAGCAAAGGGACAATTCTTGGTTTCTAGTTCTAATCTGTCTCACAGGGATTTGCCTGTGCTCTGTGACTCTTAAAAGGTGTTGAATGCCTTTCTGTACACCTAGGCAGTTTAGCACTAATTGGTGAGCACGAACCGCCACCTTTATATACTGCTGTGGAGGGATTACTAAGAAGGAGCTATACCTGTAGTAAGAGGGACACAGTTGATGTACATGTGGGGTTATTGCAATGTGGAGTTTTAATTTGCCTTTGTATGGTGACATAATGTCAAAAGGCACAGCAGTAGCACCTTGGAAGGCGGAAAGACAGAGCATGCTAAGTGGGCTAGAAGGATTTTCTCATCAGTTTCTGTATGTTTCATCTAGCTGTTTAACATTATGCATGTGCTATGTGAATAAATGTGCTCTTAGATGAGCTGGAACTGAAGCTGGCTGCTTGGCTGGTTCTCTTCAGTCTCTGTGTCTTTGTTGGCTAAATCTATGCTGTGCGTTATGAGGACTTGTGCAATTTGGAAATGCTTTCTGATGTGTTAGTTTGCATTCAGGCTTGGCAGAAAGCAGATGAGCGGGTGGTAAATCTCCAAAGATCTGTCTGCTCTCCTCTGCCTGCCAGTGGCAAAATTGTAATCATTTGTGTCTAAGCACTTCCACTGTAGAGTTCATAAGGGGATGAGGCTTTCAGTAGTCCTGCCTCTACTGCCTTACATCTGTTACCAGCTCAGTCATTGGTGTCAAAGTTACTGTCTGCAGTTGTCAGTGGTCCTCATGCCACAGTGAAAGCAAGCAGGTTGGAGTGAGGGGAAGCAAGCTAGGCACTGAAGCATTTCCTAGAAACGTGTTTGGTTTAGACACTTACCAGGTTTTAGATACCATGACACTCAAACACCTCACCATCAGGGAGAGATTTGCAACAGGAGGTATGTTTTGAGTGTTTTCTAACATCTCATTAGAGATGGAGTGACTCATTTAGAGAAATCAAGTCATTCTGATAGCAAGTAGCAGAGCAGATGTTAAAGCCTAAAGGCTAGAGTTCAAACCAGAGGATGCCAAGTTGGATGGGTGGGGGCAATTGAGAGGGCTTGGTTTTGGCTTTTTGGGGTAGGTTTTTTTTGACTCCAGGGCAATTAAATTACCTAAATGTGTATGTGGCTACACCTGTTCCTGCTAACAGTGTTCATTTGGGCAGTGTTGGTGGGAGTTGGAGAGGCCTCTGGTCAGGCAGATGTAGAAGACATGAGCTGCTGTCTAACTGTAGTTCTCTCTTGGTTTTAGTTCCTGATTCATTGCGAGGGCACAAGGTTCACAGAACAAAAGCACGAGATTAGTATGCAGGTAGCTGAAGCCAAAGGTCTGCCCAAGCTGAAGTATCACCTACTGCCACGAACAAAAGGATTTGCTGTCACCGTGCAGTGTTTGAGAAATGTAGGTAAGGAAAGTCACAAGGAACAATGCTAAGTGGTTATTTCATCTAACTGTTGTCACTTTGCCATGCTCTTCTTTTGCCTGTAGCATGCGTCCTAGCAGAAAAGCCCTGGGATCCTTTCTGACCTTCCTTCCACTAGCCTGTGAAAATTAAAGATTAGGTTTTACTAACAAAGTGCTGGGGCAACCTTGTTTTTTTTTTATTTTTTGTTTGTTTTTCTGTTACTGTGAGTCTGTATCGGGGTATCTGAAGTTGCATGTTTCGTGCCTATTGCCAAAGGATAATATATCTTAGTATTTACTAAGAAATCCTATTCTAAATGAAGCAAATACATCACTAGAGAATCTGAGGCAGTGTGTCTTAAATCTTGTGGTAAATATCTGCCTCAAATAACACCAGTTTTAAATAAAAAAATATTCTGCTTTAAATTTCTGTATAGATGTACTCTTTAGTGGAGCTGGGGAAGGTCAGCGGGCCTTGGCTGAAGATACACGTAGGTGAAATTTATAAATAAATTATTTCTACATTACGGAACATGAGTAAGTTTTTCTTAGTTAATGTTGTTCTGAACTCCCCCCTCCCCGTTATTTCTGGTTACTTGCATTTGCCAACTTTAAAGTGACATCAGTGAGAATATGGCACACATGCCTTTGAAGTGATTTTCTTTGACTAATACAATCCATCAAAGTCTTCAGCTGTGTACTTCATGGGCAAAGGAAAGACAGTACTAAGTAGCCATAGTGCTACAGTGTCTTTGGGGTTTGGTAGAAGTCTGTGTTGTTAGAAGGCTGATATGTAAGAAAGACAAAGTGGTTGGTGGTTTAGAAGAAAATGTTCTAGCTGAAGTTAATGTCAAAACTTCTTTTGTCTTTGAAGACGTGTTTTCATGTGGCATATCTGGGATAGCTGCTGTAAAAAAAGCTTGGCAGTCAGCTGTCTTGCTATCTGTCATGTTTCTTCTACATATCCTCTTGCAAGTCAGGTAGATGGTATCACTGTTGTAGCTTGTCAGGCATCCACAACTTCCCACCCCCAAAATGGATAGCATAGCTTGGATCTTTACTGATATGTGAAGTAATAGTAAGTATTTGCAACTCCCTTAAGGGCACAGTGTAACCTTCCCTTTTGTATAAGGGCGACTGTTTTGCTGAGGGCAGGGGGTGGTACACTTGAGGCATTGAAGAAGAGCTGAGTCAAAACTCTGTGACCTCCAATGCCCCGAGCTGGGAATCAGGGACAGGTTATTTTGGTGGTGATTTTGTTCTTTTCACTACTCTGTGTAAAGCGAGCAAAACGTAGTATAATTGTGGACCAGTAGCTGATTTGTGGGAAAATGTTTCAAAAGGAAACAATTTTAGGGAATCCAAGTGACATTTATAAAAAGTTTTAGGCATTCATATGACACACTACAGTAACACTTGTTAGGATCCTAAATATTTGAAATACCTTCAGAAAAAGAAGACTGAGATTGCTGGATTATTTGTATACTTAGGGAAGTGTGTGTCACTCCCTTAATCCAGAAGCTGTGACTTGCTAGATCAAACAGGCTAAGGCTAATATGAAGGTAATATTTCCCTGGGAGGGTTCAAGGAGAAGCGCAGACAGTCATAACTTCTCATAGATAGTTTTTGTTGAAACAGTATAGCTTAAAACCCCGACCAACAAACCTCTGAGGGAAACAGCTGATGACCCCAGATCAGTGTTGCAAATTCTTCTGGGTATGTTGCTTTACTTGCCTTGTCACTTTTTGCAATGAGAGGGAGATAATAAGCGTTACTGTCTGGGTTACTATATGTTTCTCTCCTATAGAGACAAGGGGTACATGTGAAGAGCATTTGAAAGGCCTTTGTAAACAATTTCTTATTTTTAGAGTTCCTTGTAACATTAATATGTACAGGTAACAAGGAAGTCCATAAATGTTTTTTGAATAGAGAACATGATGGAAGTCTGGTTTTGACAGTCCATAATCTAGAAATGTAAGTTCTGTCTAGAAATTACTCCTTTCTTGCATGAATATTGATAGGATTTGACCACTTATCACTTAATCTGCACTGACATTTGGTACAAACATTATAAGTAGTAGCATGTTATTGTAGGTGTCAATATGTGCAGAGGTATAGCCTCTGTAGTAATTTGGCCATTTTTTTTCTTTTGAATATTTACACTGGTAAATAATACTATTTGACTTGTTCACTGTAAATCAGTGAGCCCTGAGTCTCATTGTTATGCTCTGCCTTATAATGTGGCCCAGCAAGTGACTGTATCCCTCTATTACAGCCTCAAATTACTTGTTCCAAACAGCATCAGTGTGACTGTTGAATTGCTGCTGTGTCTGTAGAAGAAGCAATGGCAGCATGCAGATGTTCATAACTTCAGTTCAGTGACATCTCTAATGATCTACAAGAATGACTCTTGCAGGCTGACCTGCCTCTCTTGCAGTCAGTGGCCAAGCCTGCAGTGGGGTATCCCTGCATGTCTCTGAAAGTGAGAGACTGGTGCTGAGCTGCCTGAGCCCATTTTGGGGCCTGCCACTTAGGCTAATGCTCTTTCTGCTCTTCTGCAAGGGGTGGTGGGCCTGGCTGCAGTGCCTTGCTAAGGGAGATAGCTGCAGCATGACAGAGCAGTGAAGGCAAGCCAAATGTTTGGATCCAGTTCCAAGCTGGGTGTGACAGAGGTCAGAGTTTCCTTTTCCTCTGTTCTTCATTCCTCCTTTCTGACAAGGGTGTGATGCAACCTGTCTGAGGCTGTAGTACTATAGGATGGCTGGCTGGCTGGTTTCTGTGGCTGTAGAGGTAATTCACCCACAATAGCAGTCATCACATCTTGGTCCTTTTCAAAACTTTCTATCAACTCTTAATGCTACCTGGTGCAGTAGTTCTGTGGCTGTTGGCAACAGGCATTGGTGACATCAGTCTGGCAAGTCCACCTGTTTTGAAAAACTTAGCTTCAGAAGGAGTTTATTTAATGTGCATACATGGGAAACTGCCTCAATACCAGTGATGCTGTATCTGTCAGCATAAGCAGATATATTTGGATAAAAATATCTTTCACACAAAATAACAAGCTAAGAACCTTCCCTCCTAACTCATTTCTTTCATAAGTGATAATGGAATTCTTTTCTCTTCAGAGACTTATTTTCACAAATTCAGATCTCTGAAGACAATTTGATTCTTAAAGGAGTGCTTTTAATATTTTTTTAACTTGTTCTGATAACAAGTGGCCATCTCTAACAGTTTGGTAGTACAGATGCAGCCCCCGGGAACTTCATTTCTAGAAGCTGTTTGCTGTCTTAATAAATGGCTGTTGGGTGGTAGAGTTTGCTACCTGTATTGTTCGTGGAAGCAAATGAAAATACAGCTCTGTTTCTAAAACAGTCATCTATTACTTACAGTAAAAATAAATGTCATAAATATTACAAAAGATATATTTAACTGTTACTTTTATTGCCTGGCTGTATATCAGACAGTTCCTTTCAGCTGTTTTGATTTAGTTAAGACTTGTATTTAAAAATTGGCCTCATGATGGATTGTAGATAACTCCAAGTTGTCAGGCTTTTCCTCCAATGGTGCATGCTGAGAACTACTGTCTTAGAGGGAACGCATGAGAATAAATTCCAGGGTGATGTTCTCATAGGGTTCAATATGACAGTGTTTGGGGGTTTTGCAATTACTTTTTTTCCCATGAGCTGCACTTCAGTCCTGGATTTTTTTCAAAGTTTAGTGAGGCTCCTGGTCATCCTCCTGAGCAAGCTACCAAGTTTGAGAGGATGAATGATTTTTGACCAAGATGACCAGAGCAATGAAATGTTAAATCAAAGGATTGTGTCAAGGTGGCTGTCATACCAGCAGTACAGTGAATTCCACTGTCTTTTCCCCTCCCTTTCCCAGCCTTCACTTCAGATCATTTTGTGCTAGTATGAAGCTGTATGTAGGCATACTCATGGCCTGTAGGTTGATTTGTCGGATGATCATTCTGGCATAATCGACGATGTCCACAAAATAATGCATGAAATTCAAGAGGACAGCTGAAGTAAGAAAAACCCTCTCTAGATGTGTAATCCAAAGATTTCTTAGGTCAAAATTAAGAAATTAAATCTTAAATTCTTAAGTATGTAGCTCTCTGTCAGAATGCTGTACAAGGAGCCAAAAGTTAAAGATATAAAAAAAAAACTGGGCAGAGATTAGAAAACAAAACAAAAAACCTAGCCTTTTTGGTCAGAAAATAGCAATTCAGCTGGAAGAATTTTTTTTTTTCAGTTATGATCTGTTCTGAGCCTTTGAAAAGGCTTCCAAATATTGAATTGTGTTTGTTTTTTTAATGAGGAAGATGTTTTAAGATAACTTCTTCGAGAAAATATTTGATTTCACAATTGAAGCAAAACTTCTCAAACACTGCCTAAATTAGTCTGAGACAGTTGCAATGTTTTCAAGATACTGTGGAATTTTTTTTTTACTTGGTTTAGAACGTTAGATTTCTGGACTCTTCAGCTTTTGGATGAGAAAGTCATGAGATGTCCAGTTCTAATTATGTAATTATGAAATACACATTGAATGAAAAACAATTCCAGTGTGTCACGCAGCATGCTAGTGCTGCTTTGGCTGTGGAAGCTTTCTGGCAAATTTTAATTCTGTACAATTTCTTCGTCAATTTCTTTGACAATTCTACTGTTGTTCTTTTCCTGCACTTTCAAAATGGAAAGTTTAAGTCTTCAGTTATTTTATATCTGTATATAACAGAGGTCTGTTTGCTCCTGCATATGCTATCATTGTCTTGGATTTGGCACTGCTTCGCACCAAAAGATTTCAATGTGATATTAAAAAGGACTGGACTGAATATGAAACTACAGACAGTTACAAACTGGAATGGGGTTTTTTTTCCCTGGAGTGAAGGAAAACTCTTGTGTGTGGCCATCAGTACATAAAGATATTCCTGATGAACTCTGCAGAAGTTTTTTCAGAACAGGAGAAGCATCTTCCAGTGTGTCTGAAGAAGCACCCAGTTCATACCATAACTTAAATGTAGACATCTTCTAAAAGACGAAAGAACAAGTGCTGCGTACATCATGCTTTCCTTTATTGCGTCCCTATTGTCATTAGAGTAATCTCAGGCTATTAAAGAATAAACTAAGAAGCTTACCCTGTATAAACCAAATTGAGCTCTTGTCTTCCTTCAATTACATTGGATTAGTAAATTAGTAGATTAGTAAAATCCTTCTACACTAAGAAGCTTAAAAATGGAGGCAGATAATTTATTCAAAAAAAGTAATTTCCTACTTATATTGTACAGGGAGAGTAGTGTGCTTGAAGCAGATTTTGGCTTGTGTTGTAGTTTTGAGTTTTGGCTAAAAACCCAACTGTAGTAGGAAGAGCATAGAGTTGTTAACGAGGGATACAGTCAGTATGCAGTGACAGGGTTTTGGCCTCTGTTTTCAGGATTTCCTTGCAGCGCTGAAGCCAGGCTGTTCTGTTCTGCGCTGTGTGTGAATTCTGTTTTGCAATAACAAATGTTGTGGTGAGTTTCTGGGGGCTGAATGTCGTGACCAAGCCATATTTAACTCTCGTAGCTAGAGAGGCTTCAAAACCAAAAGCAAATCTGTTCTGTGTAATAAAAGACTTTCTTAGGTGGGTCAAGAGCTCTCCCAGTAAAGGTTCATCACAGTGTTCATTATTGCAGAACTCTAGAGCAGAAAACCTAAAATACAGCAAGCTACATGTGAAGTGCATATTAGTCACACTTGTGACAAAAAAGAAAAAAAAAGTTTCGTTGCTGTCATTGATCTTAGAATTCATACCACGATGTACAATTGGTTTTCAGTGTCAGGAAAATTAATTGCTCTCTGGTGATTTTGTGACATCAGGAAAATAGCATCTCTAAGGACATGTTCAAGTAAATTTTTTGAAACACTTTATGTAGTTTAAACAGTGAACACTTTTTCCGTGGAAACTGCTTGTTAATGCTGTCTTAGTTTAACTACAAATGACCTTTGCAAATACTTTTACTGTTACTGTGCAGTCCTGAACTGCAAAAACAGTGTTTTCTCAGGGCTCAAAGTTTGGCTGCAGTTTTGTTCTGTGGAACTTTGATGTTATATTCCTCACAGCTGCATGTGTTCATAGCAGCAGCCCAGCTTACACAGGACATGGTCTGTTATTCTGTCTCTGCCTTTGCCCTATAGCAAGTGCCTCAGTTACCAAATAATGGGCACGAAGGGGAGGTTGTTTTGAACCCCAGCGATTCATAGTTGCATTAAGCCCTCTTGCTGTAGGATGTCTCTCACACACAAACTGTATGTGTTGCTTATTGTTTATAAAGTGTGTATCTGCCTGGTTATTTACCCAGATTTGTGGGGGAGTTGTGTCATTCACAGTCAGCTGAGAAAGCTAATAGGTTTTCAACCATTTGACTCCTAGGATGTCCTAGGTATATTAACTGTCAGAAACTGTAACTGTGTTCCCAGTGCCCAACATTCCGCACCTGATGGGGAGGGAGACAAGGGTGGAGAGCAAACCTTTTTGTTCTGCTGGTGTAGTTCCTGAAAGGGTTGCTGGTTATTTTGCTTCTTAAAACCTGCATGTTGAATATTCCGTCATCATGTTTACCTTGGTGACAGCTCAAACTATGGTGCTATTGCTGATGACTTCGTATTAAATATGCTCCTTGTCTGAGAAAGAATGACTTATTTCCATTCTATTACTACAGTAATCACATAACCTGTTTCTCTTCTTATAGTTTCTGCAGTCTATGATTCTACCCTCAATTTTAGAAATAATGAGAATCCAACGTTGCTGGGAGTTCTAAATGGAAAGAAATATCATGCAGATTTATATGTAAGGCAAGTAATCCATATTTTAATTCCTTTTTGGCATACAGGACTGTGTACTTGCAATCACAATTGCACAAATAAGGAAATACTTTCAAGCAGGTAATGGACAGCAAATCTCTACCAACCTGGCTTCACAGAACTGCACATAAAAACTCATATGGCATTGGCAGAGTTTCTTGTAAAGTTCTGTGACTAGAGATATGTGGGGATTCTATAAAGGTCAACAGGATTTTTTGTTTGTTATTTTTTTTATTCATTTGTGTGTCTATTTGTCAGCTCAGCAGCAACAGTGGGACCTCTTTTCAGTCATTTGGCCAGAATACCAAACATCTACTAAGTGTTCAGATGGAGTGGCTTTATACCTCTCTCTGGCACAATAATTTCCACCTATGTGGAGGCCAGGCTCAGGACTGTTCCCATCTCTGGTGTGGTTGTTGACGTATTTGACTGCCACTCCCTCCCTACCAAAAAGGGGGTTGTTTAATGAAAAAACAGTTACCTGGATTCTGTATCATTAGTGTTTCTATAAGTGATGAATACCCCAATGGCTTCCCATAATCTTAACGGGAATGGGCCAATTCCAAGGCCCTTATTCCCAGGCCAGGCTCTATCAGCAGCACCCATGCTGCAGGCACTCAGGGCACATGATGGTTTAAGGTTGGAGCATAGGAGCCTAGAAGTGATGCCACGAGTGATCAGGAGTTCATCATAAACCAACTGGACCAGTCAATTGTACCTATAAAGGGGTTATCTTGGGTACCGACATGAAGTGGAGTAGGGTGACTTTTTCTTCTTACCTTCCCTTTTCTGCCTGTTTGAAAAAATATTTCTTCAGAACTGTTTTTGCCCAAGGGTAAAAAGAAACTTTCTCTTGATTCCTCATGGCTGCAACCTGAGTTTGCATTCCTACTTGGCTTTCATGGGTAGCTCAGCCTAGTGGCCTTGTGTTTGGTGTACATGGCCTGGCTGGCTAGTGTTCATGGAGGAGCAGCTGGCCCTACCTATGTGGGCCATTCCTAGAGGTGTAGGAATGCACTGTAGAGGTGTGCATCTTGCTGTGTCTCCCTTTACACCCTTCCAGCCTGCTGCCAGTCAATCTAGCAGAGCATGGAAATTGCTTTTCATGACTCGGGCTAGCTGTTTGCCCTTCTGTCCTTTTAAGCTTCCTGAAAAGCTATTGCAAGCAGGGTGAACCTCATGGCAAAATGTGTTTTGGCAATTAATTGGGGACCATCACAGATGTTCTTCAAAATCTTCCATATTTGCTTATTGATGTGCTGTAGGTGTTGCACTCGGTAGAAGTTTGTAAAATTTGGATGGCCTTGTTTGTCTCTGCTTAAATTCTGTTGACTTCTAATGTTTGTCATTTGATGACTTTCTTAAATGAACGAACAAAACAGTAGTGTTGCACCTCTTAATTTATTAACTGTAAACAGGAGCGTCCCGACTGTGAAAAGTGCTCTCTCCTGTGCTGAAGAAAGTTAATTTGATGTCACTCTTAATGGATATTAATTAAAACATATGCTATATTGAAAAAATTAAAATTATTAAAAATTGCTATTAGCATACCTAAATGAGGATGACAAGGTTTTTTTTTTTTTGTCACAGGATTATTGACCAAAATTCATGTAATGTGATGAAAACTCTGTTTTGTCAAGAGAGGGTTTTTCAGTGATAGGAGCCATTTTGCTGGAAATTATCCAACCAAGCTGCATGTAACAAAAAATACAGGAATTGGAAATGTTACCTGAAAAATACTAGAGTGCTTTACCCTAGGTATAAGGAGAATAGTTCGTTTTTTCTCTCTACTGCCTCGCTGATTAAATACAGCCTTGAACTCCATAGGTGGGGTAAGAAATTAATTCATTTAAAACCTTTGTTTGGAAACAGAAAGCTGCAAACCTTAATCTAGAAAGTGGCTCTAGTGAGCTCAAACATAATGCATTACTATTTCAGAAATCTTAATTTCTAAATTTCAGATACATCTAAAAACTGAAGGTGGATCTAGAAGCAAACTATACTTTGCTGATCTGGGAGCTGTTACCACAAATTTAAAAAAGGTGGAAAAAGTAGTGAGTCTCCTGTCAGATGGATAATCTATCTGTATAGTTCTGTATAATGTAAGTGCTGTTCATGGCAGCTGAAGTATTTAATATTCTTCAATTTCTCTTGTTTACCATTGGCAGGCGGATTCCACTAGAGGAAGTCCCAGAAGATGAGCAGGAATGTTCTAACTGGCTTCACAAACTGTATCAAGAAAAGGTTGGGTTTTTTGTCTAGACAGCACTTGCGAGCCACTAGTACTCAGTTATTTATACTGCTAGTAGACCTTTACAGTGTGTATACATAGTGGTCCTGCTTTGGGGGCTTGGGGTTGGTTGCTTGGTTTGTTTTTCAGGATAAGTGCTCTGCTTGTTCAGACACAAACTGGTCTTGTGCTGTCAGTCATGATTGCCTTTATTTTGTACTTAGAGCAACAGGAAGAAAACTTGAGCAAGCCTCGATAGAGTAGCTTTAGAACTCTTCTTTAGAAAGTTGCATAACGATATGAAAAACACAACTACCTCCTGGTTGGTAGACAGACTTCTTGCCCTTAAAGGCACTTCCTAAATCAAGAAGTAGTTCGTGGACTAAATGAAGTATATTTTGCTTTAGTGTATTAGAATTTTTGTCCCTTGTTTTACCCTGTCTTTTTTTACCAAGGCAAAGATCTAATATTAATAGGACAGGCTGATAAATTGCTTTCACATTGTGTGCATAGAAGGTGTGTATTTAAGATTGCTAATTACATAGGATGAGGGCAGAATAATAATGACTGTGCATTTGTAGATGGCCACTGATTTTTATTTTTTTTTTCCTCAGAATACTTTCATATGCATCCTTCAGACTTTCAGAATCTGTTTCTCGTGGGTTTTGTTTTTATGAACATAGGAGATAATGGTTGGGGGATGTGCTCTTTGGATACAGGCAGCACTCCCATTTCAATCAGTGGGAGTCATAGGTATGCAAGACATGAGGGCCTAGCAGCTCAGTTTGCTCCAATAAATTGATCTAAGTTATGTATTCAGCTAGAATACAGCAGTGCTTTGGATTCAGAAGTAATAGAGTATAGCTACGCTCTGGTTTCCTCTGATTGGGGCAGCAAAATTCTGCTGTGTTATTTGTTGTACTCCACTGAGAACACCACGTTAGCATTTCTGTATTGACTATGTTCTAGTCTTTCTCGGCTTCAAACCATGACTGTTTCTGGTTTAATTAACAGCCCCGCTAAGCGGCTTGCTTACAGGAATATGAAAAGTAAATGTGTGTTGAGACCTCAGTTGTAGATCTACTAGCTTTGTCTCTGATCTCCCTTCTTGCAAATTGTGCCACTAACACCTAATTCAGACATGGCCCCTAACACCTTTCTGCAGAAAGGCATTATGTTACCTGTGGGCCCATGCTCTCTGTAGGCATTGCAGAAGTCCACCTTCTGCTACTATGACTTTATCTGTAACCCTGTTTCATGTTCCTAAGAACTGTTTAGACATTTGCAAGACAAGAACATAAATCAAATGAGAATGGGATGATTGTTTTCCCGAATCTGTTATTACATAGTTTAAAGTAATTCACTTGAACTTTTTTCTGTTATTCCCTCTTTTCGCGAACGCTCAGTTGTTTCTAGTGCAAACAGAGCATACATCTGTCCTGCTTTCTTCATAAAAACTTAATTTGCTGGTTGGTTAAATCCATAGTTTCCTGTTTAAGTATAGGAGGAAGGAATGCATGTTCAGATTTTGTTTCCATTAAAACTCTTCCGGTTGTGTGGCATTTTTTTGGTTGGTTTTTTGTTTGTTTGTTTGGTGGTGGTTTTGGTTTTTTTCTGAAGGTGGCAGCATGTTCCTCTTCCTTCAGCTGTTTCGTATTAGTGAAACTGTTACTTCATTGCAGTCATTCCTGGTTTACACAAGCCCATGTCTCTGTAAAATCAGACTGGGAGAATATGGAGTGGGGACAACTTCTTCAAGAGTTCTGAGATGATGAAAGCCCACCTGCGGAGTAAAAATGCAATTCTGTTTCACCTTTATGCCCTGCATCTTTAAAAAGATAATTGGCTCTTAGGTTGGATAACAGGCAGCATTGCCACCTAGGTGTTGTTTCAAAAAATGAGGTCTGTTTCAGATTAATGTCTTCACAGTCAGTAAACATTTATGATAAAACGTAAAAAAAACTGTATTCAAAGGGCAGTAATTCATTGCAAGATAGGCACTCATCCCATTTTGTCTATTTTGCTTGTAGCACTCCACTTTTCTGTTTCAAAGTAAGACAAGGTATGCACACTACTGAAAAAGAGAGCCCCTATTTTATCTTGCATTATGGTTGCATGTGCCGTTGCTTATTCTCAGTGATTTTCATAATTTTCCGTACCTTCTCAAGACTTGCATACTGGGTGCTGAATTATGCTCTAGTAGTGTCCTGGTTTCAGTAGTTATGATGTAGTAGGTGGGGAGTGTCACAGGTACTGAGGTCAAGGCTGGAGTGCCATGCACTCGTGATGATCAGGGCCACAAAGCTGTTTGAATGAGTAATGAGATCAGCAGTTAGTGGACATGAAGGGACGTGACTTCTTTCTTTCTTTCTTTCTTTCTTTCTTTGTTTTTTAATTGTCATTAGTAAAAAAATAAGAGTCTTTGAGAAAAGCTTGTTCTGTTGATTTTACTTCATTGTCTGATCTCAGTTACACGTACCTCAGTCTGAGATACTGCTCTCTGGGAATCTGGTGTGTTTATGTTCTTGCTACTTAGCGCTTCATTTTCTGGTTTAGCCACTGCTGCAAATGCAATGAACAGGGCCTTGCCAGATACACAATGGCACTGTGCTATTCTAAATCAGACAGTAATCTCCTTCGTTTTCCAGGCTTACAGTGAGTACCATGTCCACGTGCTTCTTCCTCACCTGGGGTGAATTTTGTCTTTCCATGGCTGGCCAGCACTGTTAATGCCAAATTATAACAGAGGTGCGGTTTGGGTTGCACATTGGCTTTTCTTTTTTTCATTTCTTTTCTTCTCTTTTCTTTTTTTTAAACTGCCATTGCTGGAAAGACTGCCTTTGACTTTAACAACAACCAGGTTGAGCACCCTAGTGCCTGGTCTGAAGAAGTACTGTATAATAGTCACAACTCTGCTAGCCCTTGCATGTTTGTTTTCTTTTTTCACCTCCTTAGAGCCTCAGTGCCTGAAATAGGAGTTTTGCTTGAGAATCTTAATTTCCATTAAAAAGAAAGTCAGCTTCTAACTCTTCTCACTTGTAAGAGAAGCATGGAAAGCGGGGCATGAAAATATATGCTGAAATGCCCCAGGGAATTAGCAGAGCATAACTGAAGAGGGGAAGTGTACAGAACTCCAGTGTTTGGGAACAAAGGATGTATTTTTGGACGCTCATTCTTTGTGGGCTTCCTCATGAAAGGGCAGTGGCATACCTCTGCAGTCAGACCTCCCTGGTGGGAGCAGTGGGGAAGAATCCAGTTAGCCTCTCAGAAGATGACGGACGTTCCCTGATTTCCCCCCACTGCATTACCCACTCCACTGTCTGAAGTAACTCGAATTTGGTGGGGGCATTAGAGGGAGCATGTTTCTATGTCCAAATATGATACTTGGGTAGGTGGGATTTATTACAAACTGAAAATAGGCTCTGTATGCAGGGGAATGAAAGGAACTTAATGTGGGCGAGGTGGTTAAGGGAAATTTTAAGGTACATCATGGGTTTAAATGCTGACTTGAGCTGTTGATGGCTACATAGGCACCCTTGCAAAGGCTTAGAAGACAGATCAACCCACAGATCTCTCTTCTGCAAGGAATGTGAATGTTTTTAAGGGTAAGGAATTGTAACTGAATTGAAGAGCTGTTCCCCACAATGGTGTAAAACATGTAGTGGAGGTGATGGCATTAACTTTGTTTTGCCCGTTGTGTATTTCTTCCATCTGTCTCAAACTTCTTGGTGAGATGTGGTCAACGGTTTTGCTGCCCCTAATAACGTGCAGAGCCAACAAAGAGAAAACTGCTGCGCATGTTTTAAGTGAGTCTGTCTTGCTCTCTGTAGTAATAGGCCCCCTAATGGCGATACCAATAATAGTCAGAAATTCTTAACTTTTCTGGGTAATACCTGTATTTAGAAACCTAATTGTATATAGTAGAATTCAATTTACTGATGATTAGTAGCTCTGTGTTAAACCAGTCATAAACCAAAATCCTCGAGGCACTGTAAAGAAAACTTCATACACTGTGTAATTTGTTGAAGACAGCTAATTAATTGGCCATAGTGATCCCAGTACAATCTAGCTCGCACGTGCAAAACAGTCATAATTTTTCTAATCTCAATAAAGGGAGTGCAATGCTTTAATTACTGTGTAGTCTCTTAAAAGCTGAATGTTCCCTTTGAAATAGATAAAATGTTAGCAGCCTGTAATTGCTCAAGTTGCCATTAAATAAGTAAAGAATTGTCTGTGTCAGCTGGAGGGTAAGTAAATGTAAAATCATAGCATAGTAGAAATAATCTTCGGGTGGTTGATTAGGACAATCTTGGCTTTGCCAGAATTTTTGGAAACGGTCATGAAGTATTCCTTTCTTTGAAGAAATTTAGTACTCTATTCTGACTAAACTGAGGTTCCTTTTTATGTCAGTCTAATGCTGACTTGATTAATTAAGCAGTTTTATGTGACAACACAGATGAATAATCTTTGCTTTTGAACCAGTAGCAACGGTTTTTTTCCCCCACCCACTCTGATGTCTTGGGTTGATCACATCGCTAAAGGCAATGCTGTTCACCCATATGGGCTCTAGAGGAAGGTGCTGAATTCTAAGTCTTCTATGCTTTAAAAAACACACACCACAAACCAAAAAAACTAAACCCCACCCCATTGTCTTCCTCATATTATACTAAAAGGGAGTCCTTTCGTCAAAACCAGTGAGAGATTCTAAACTGTTTGCATGCTCAACTGTCAGTAGAGAGGTTCAGCACCCAAACTTCCTTCCATAAGCTTCATGGGAACAAGATGAACAAGACTGCATCTATGGGACAAAGCAGACAGGAGGGGGTGGTGTTCTTTGGAGTATGGGACAAGACGGTGTCTACTCACCTTTTCTGACAGGGCCATGGATGCTGTTTTAGAGCAGTAGTTGGAGAAAACATTAGGGAACAGAGGATTTGCTGCTGAACATGTAGCCCAAATGCTTCTATAGCTTACCAGCAGTATTTGGCCAGTGGCTGCGGCTCTTGCAGGATGTTCAGCAGTGATATCTGCATTGCTGCAGGATTGTACGACCCCTCACCCTTCTTGTTTTACTGGGCTTGTTATACTCTCCAGGCATGCCATTTTTCAGGCTTTTATGTGTAGGAGAAAGAAAGGATGCGCACATCAATGTAAGCTCTTTTGTTTGGGACTGGGTGTTCATTGACTTCAAAGTACCAGCTTTCCAGCCATGACTTGGTCTTTGATCTTCCCCCGTGGTTACAAGCCTGCAGAAAGAGGAACATCAAAGTCAGGAATGGCTAGTTTTGTTGGCAGATGGGGATTTAATTGTTGCCCTCCTTTGTTCTACTAGGATGCATTCCAGGAAGAATACTACCGAACAGGAACCTACCCAGCAGTCCCTATAGTACCACCCCGACGACCATGGACGCTTTTGAACTGGCTTTTCTGGGCCTTATTGCTGCTATATCCTTTATTCAAGCTGCTCATCAACATGATCAACAGTGGATCATCACTGACACTGGCTAGTTTTGCATTTGTCATTGTAATGGGTAAGTTTTCTGAAACAGAAGATTTATTGAGGCTTGCTAAATATAAACACGACTTGTGAATTCAGCAGACCATCTGAAACTTTATCCACTTTAGCTTGGAACAGGTTAAATAGATTCTTGTTTGTTTGTTTGTTTATTTTTGTATAGTTGTATTATTTTTTTTGTAAGAGCTGCATACAAAATTTTCTGTTTCTGCAGAAATCAGAACAGTAACTTGCCAGTGGGTTGTCTACAAAAGGTTTCTTTTCTTGTGTAGTGTGTTACTGGGTTGCACTTTGAACGCCTAGAATAGATGCTCAAGGATAATTTATTCTGTTGAGAATTTTTTCATCTAATCATAGTCTGATATGTCATCCACTGGAAATGCGTGAACTTGTGATTTACGGACAGCCTGTTGTGGCCATCTACTCTTGACTTAATGTATCACAGGGCACAGAATATCACAGGTGATGCCTACAGTTCCTGTGGTAGTTCTGAACTGCCTTGGTTTGTGTTTAAACTGGTATGTTATTTAAGAGGAGGAAGGAAAACAAAACAAGCAGCTGGCCCACAGAAAGGGAGGGAGATCTCATTTGGTGTCCTTCATGGAAGCAGGAACCAGGTCAGTTTGGCAAATTACATCCTACTTGGGTGTCTGTGCTTTTTGGCATATTGGGTGCCTGTTTGAAGAATAAGTTCCCTTCCAGAATAAGTTATATATTTATAAAGCAAATATTTTCTATGGCTGCACTGACCATCACATGTATTTATGTCTTCATCACCTTAACATCTGTGTATATTACTATCACCCTTTGAGAAAGAAACAGAACTTCACAGTCCCTCTGGCTCTGAGTGAACTTGAATGCAGAGATAGTAGAGTTAGCTTAAAAAGCCATGTCCAAAATAACAGAGAAAATGGGGAAACATGAAATGTTTTCTTGTTTCAGAAGTGCATCTAGAAGCGCATCTTTGCTTTCCACCTAGAAAGTTGTTCCTAACACATAATATTTCTTTGCATTCTCAGAAGTCTGAATCTTGAGCAGGTCCCATGCTAGTCTGATCAAAATGAATTAACCAATGTCCTTTTGCCCATCTGTGAAGAGCTTGATATGGTAGGCACACAATATTCTTTTTCAGAAAGTGCCCACCAAATCAAACCCTGCGTAAGCTACTGTGGGAGCTTCTTACAAAGATAATTGGAGAAGGAAGAATTTGTGTGTGTGTGTGTGTGCATGTGCGCAGGAAATTTGCTTCCTGATGCTTTGGGCCAGAGGAAGGAAAAGAAGAGCAAGGATAAGGTCCATCATAATAGTTGGTACATTAATGTGGGCAAGGTAGAGCAAAAGGGAGGGGAATCCTGTGCTCTGGTCCTCACCTGGAGAAATTGTTGGTGCTTTTTACCCTGGGAGTGTTTTATGTAAAGAGTGTAAGAATTTCTTGGAGCAGTGACTACAACTTAGAAGCACCTTTTTTCACCCACCTTACTTGTTGGAAGGCTCAAGTAGTGTGTGTCCACACGCGCGCTTCCCCCCCAACTGGTGAATAGGATGGGAGTGAAGAGTGAGCGCTATGGTTGGGGGATGCTCCTCGGTAACAGGAGTTGTTGGGTTCAAATCCCCCTCAGTTGCAGAGAAAAGTCTATTGGTCTCCCCTATGCTCTGGTTCAAAATGGATATACAACAATGGGCAGGATGAGGTATGGCACCATTGCAAATGCTACATCCCTGGCAATAGCGCTCAAGAGGGCATTTGTTCTGCCTTTGGAAGAAATGCTGGATTAGTCTATGTTTGGTACTGGGCTGTGAAACAATGGCCTAATGGGGCACTGAAGCTTAGCTGTTGCAAAATTTTTTAATTGCTCATCTTTCCTTCAGGATTTTCCTCTTAATTCAGTTTCTCCACTCAGTGGGCTGGTTGTTCGGGTGCCATTCCAAAGTGCCTCGTTCCTTGTGTACCCTCCACAGGGAGTCTCACTGCATAATTCAGGGTTTCTGGATTTTAACCTCAGGGCTGATGCTTTAATGCTTGGTATTGTGGCATCAGATATGTTTCTGGATTTAGTCCTTATTAATTTAGTTGAGTGACACTTCAGCCCCCCACCCTAAGTCCGATACCATCTTGCCATTAGTGGCCTTTACAACTAAGTCATGTCTTCTCTCTATCAGGAAGTGAGGGAAAGAACCTGTGAAGAAAATAAGCTATGATTCTACTACGAATAGACAGCAAAAGAGCCCTTTTTTTTCTTTTTTTTTTCTTTTCTTTTTCTTTCTGTCTTACTCCCCACTTTTAGCTTTCTTCTGCTTCTAGCCACAAGGAAAGATTAACAAGCAGGCTGCTGTGAGTCCTTTTTTGAATGCAGTGATAATCCAAAGGACTTGTTCTCAGGTTATTTGTAATGCTGGAGCTAACAGAAAACTACAGCAGCAGTCTGCTGCCAGAATGAACGCCTGAGCTCTCAGGCTGCAAAAGCGCAACTGAGGAACGCATTAAGAATGGTGAGATTAATGGGACACTGTGCAATGTGCACTGCTGCCCCATACATATCCACCACATTTGTGGGACAGTACAGGTTGCAGTCCTTTGCAACCTGTCAGAGACGCCTGAGCTTAGCAACAGCTCTGTTCTCTCTCTGAATACCTGGTGTGATCAAACCCAAAGTGCTTGTAATTGGCCAGGATTTGAGTCGCAGCAGAAGATGCTGCGTTGCCTGTACTAGAGGCTGTCACCTGATTAGACTCAGCCAGCCAGCCACCTCTTGCTGATGAGCAGGCAGGAAGAAAGATGATGTTGTCACTTATTAGCAGATAGCAGCTGCCGGGAAGCTGTGGAGGGAAGAGAATCTGTGGAAGTGGAAGGAAGCTCAGCCTTCAGTAAAAACAAACAAAAAGCAGAGCTGGTTTATCCTGGTCACTTAAAAGTGGATGTGTCATTACTCGCCAAAAGAGCAACAGTTCCCTTTGTATGTTTTAGTCTGTATCTCTTTTACTATATCCCTTTAAAAGCAATGTTACTGCTAGTTGGGAATCATTGGCCTCATTCTGTGGAAGCATCTCAACTGCAGCTAAAGCTGTTGCATTGTTGTAGCCAATAGCTGAGTTTCTGTAGCAGGGCTGTTCTCCCAAAACTGTGCTTTTTATTCTGAGGGGTGTCTCTGTCATGAATGTCCTGGGAGGGATGCAGCTGTCTTCTGACAGAGGAGCAACCAGTATTTTATTTTGCAGTTCTGCCTCCAGCTTTAGGCAAGGTCTCAGAAGTGACTTTGGCAATGGCTGGCACGTAGCAGTAGATGAACACAAATGTGCCTTGGAGGTAGTGAGTCTTGATGCCAGTTGAAACTGTCTGCTTGGCAGATCCAGTTTGTAGCGAAGCAGGGAGGACTGGATTTGCTGTCTGCCAGTGTGAGTGGTAATTGGTACCGGGTGGCTTAACAATTAAAGAGGAAGCTTTTTCTGTAAACCAGAGGGATTTATTCACCATTGTGATCAGATGATAAAGCTGCCTTTTCACATTGCTCCTAGTAGACTCTTGCCCTCTGTTCATTAACTGAAGCAGCACAGGTAGCATTTGGGACATTATTTTTTTGTATGGCAATTTGACAGCTCACCTGATACTCTGGAATCAAGCAGCTTATTGCAGTCCCTAATAGCCCATTATAAGTCAATTGCTGTTTCTAAGGGCAGATTTCAGTACCTGATAACATCACCTTTATTAGCATAGGTGCAGATAGCACAAGATGTGCATAACCCTTCAGTGATGGGAAAGAGCAGAGAAAATAGGAGGTCCTTCTACCTGGTACCCTCTGCTTTGTTTCCAGAGTGTCATTTGTCTTTTGGACAGTCTCTGCTAATTGTGCTCTCCAATAAAACACTTACTGGCTTGTAAGTAACTGGCTGTTCAGGTGGAAAGAGCGGTAAAAGAAATGCCCCAGGGCGGTCAAGCTGAAGTGAAAGCACTGTAATACCTCAGACCCTAACTCTCAGATCCAAGGAATGAATAACCAATGTATATATAGCTCTGCTGGTTCAGCTCAAACACTTTCAGCCCTAAATAAACAATGTCTCCTCTCTCCTCTTTATACTGAGAATGCTGAGCCATCCCCTCTTGCTTTGCTGTGCAGCAGTTTGGCTATTTATACTCGTAACAATCATTGCATTGTGCTAATATCTAACTACCGGTCTGGGACCAGGAGCCCTTTGTGATACTACTTGAACCAACACAAGGCGGTTCCTGCTCGCTCCAGAGGTTAAATGCTCAAGCAGTTTGAGGGACAAAAGTCTCTTCTGAAAACTGGCTTTAGTTTCATAGGACAGACACATGGCAAGAGATTTACGTACTTAGCTTACAACTGCTATTTAAAACTTGGGGCTGATATTTAGTGTTAAAGCAATGAGCAAGTCTGTCAAATGTCGGTATTTGTATTTGGCAGCTGCTTCTTTTTTGCCTCCTCCTGCTTCCCCAATCTCATTTGACTCCAAAGAACCCAGCGTTAGGTCGCCTTTCATGTTTTGGTAATTTGTGTTGAAGAGGACAACCTTCATGCTCTAGAAGTATTTTATTATAGAGCTGTCAACAGCAGTTAAAAGGAGATTGTTGGTTCTGTATGCAAAAGATGAGAGGGCTTCTCTTGGCTTTTAAATGAAGAAGTAGCTCTTACATATCTAATGCTAAAAGCGTAATGGCATCTGGGCTTATGGCGTGGAGCCAGCAGTTAAGTATCAGTTACAGGCAAGAGAAGTATTTCATTTGAACCAAGCATAAGTAGTAATGAGCTAGCTTTGATTCTGCAGGAGCTGTTGTATGTCTGCTATACAGTATCTGCACAGTGCTATTAGAAGACCTGTTTCTGTGGATCACAGTACAAACTGTGTGTAAGTCCTTGGTGACTTGACAGTGTCCGAGTGCAGAATATGGACCAAAGGGTCGAAGCATGATGTGATCTGGGCAGCAAGGCTGTTGATGCCCATAGGCTGAGATGAGTGGAAGGCGAGGAGACCACAAACCAGCATTGTTACAGTAAGTTTTACAACAGCAGGAGGATACAAACCATGTGTAGGATTCTGCCTGTGTTGATTGTGCCTGTTGGTGGAGCTGCCAGACAATCTGGCCTTTCAGCCTGGTGCCTAAAACTGGTTGGTTTTTGGGTTTTTTTCGTTTGTTTGTTTTTTTTGTTACTTGCTTGTTTCCTCTCCTTAATAGTACATAAGATATGCCCTAAATGGCAATTTCTACCATTCATATAAGCTTTAATTGTACAAATATTTATTTCAATGTATACCCTATATAACCCAGGTGTACAGCAGAGTATATGTGGGACATTTTTATACCCCTACCTGTTGTGCTGCTTATTGCACTTGCTGTGTGGTACGAGCCCCAGATAACATGAGAAGAAATCCTGAGGTGTGAGAGAAAAGGTGGAAATCCTCTGCTGAGCTAAGTTTTTTGCTGAGGGAAGTGGTACTATGTGTCGGGGTGGGGGTTTTCTTGGAGCTTAAAAAATGTTCTAGGAAAGAGTTTCCATTATTGGCTCTGTCGATTTGTGTTAGCTCAGCCCTCCCTCAGCCCCACCACTCTGGCAGGCAGAGCAGGTCCTCAGCAACCTCCTGCAACTTTTGGCTGGTGGGTAATGATGGGCAGAAAGATGGCAGGAGCTCAGTTACCTTCTGCAGTTTGCCATGGAGCAGTGCAGGGATGCCTCAGCTGATAGCTTTTCTCTCCTGCTCTTCTCAGAATGGGCTTAAACTCTCACAGCTGACTAAGTTAGGCACAATTCCTGCTCAATCTCCCTTTCTCCCCTTCCTTGTAGTAAAAAACCCCTTAAGTTTCCCTTAGTATAGTTGTATTTAAAACAAAAGTGGAATAAATCCTTAAACATGATGGTATCACCAGGGTATGCACTAAGGCTCCAGGAGGGTTGAGGAGAGGAGGCAGGCAGTGCAGGGAGAAACCACTGAGGCACCCCTGCACTTACTCCACTTTGCTTCCACAGGCTTGGCAAACATGAGCAGCCCTTTCTCCTTGCACCCCACCTTTTCCAGGGTGCTGAGGGCTGCAGGGTGAAATGAGGACAGAAGGGCAGTGGCAGCTTCTACCAGGGAGCAAAGGAGAAGGGAAAAAAAAAACCCAACCAAAACTGAACTGCTGAACTAGGTATTTCTTGGTGTCCAGGCAGTGGCATTCCTCAAACTGGATGAAATCCTCAGTGTGCTGTGTGGTTGCTATAACAGCTGCTCTTACTTATGCTTTGTCCATATCCAGGTGCTGTTTCTATCCCTTCTGGTTAAAGTCTTAATGCATGCTTACTATTATGTTACAATCCCAGACTGCAGGCTAAATGTTGGATCTTCCTCTCGTCTTCCCTAGCTCATGGCCATTCAAATGTCAGAGATGTTTTTTTCTTTTCTATGTGTGAAACCCTTCACTTGTCCCAGTGGCTTGCATTGCCATTCACGGACTAACAGTGGAGCGTGACAGTCTCCCTTTCTGGGCTGTTCACTGCACAGCTATCTGCCTGTGAGACGACCCTGCTTTCCTCCTGTCTCGGCAGCCAGGAGACCCGAGGGCAGCCCCATGGGCAGCCCAGCTTCCCCGTTCCACCACTGTCTGTTCAGCCATGGCTGTGTCGCATCATGTGTGACTCGTGTCTGGTATCCAGTTACCACCTGCACTTCTGAAAACTGTCAATTTACTGTCATACTACAAAACGCAAGTGTGTAGTTGATTGCTTTGTTTCAAGTGCTGGTATTTTGAAAGAATAAAATACACAGTGCCTTTCATGCAAGCCAATCAAACAGAAGACAATAGCTGAGGTGGGAAGGCACCTCTAGAGATCAGCTAGTCCAAAGCCCCAGCTCAGAGCAGGGTCAGCTTCAGCAGGTTGCTCAGGGCTGTGTCCCATCGATGGAGACTCCACAGCCTCCCTGGGCAGCCTGTGCCAGTGTTCCATCACCTGCACAGTAAAGACTTTTTTATTCCTTTTTTTACTTATGCTCAGAGGGAACCTCCAGTGTTTCATTGCCTTCTGTCCTGTCACTGGGCACCACTGAGAAGAGCCTGGCTCCGTCTGCTTTACACTCTCCTTTCAGATATTTATGCACACGGATAAGATCACACTGCACTTCTCCAGGCTGTGAACAGTCCCAGCTCTCTCAGCCTCTCCTCATACAAAGGACGCTCCCTCCACTCCCTTAATCATCTCTGTGGCCTTACTAGCATGTCCATATCTCTCTTGTACTGAGGAACCCAAACTGGACCCAGCACTCCAGATGTGCCTCACCAGTGCTGAGCAGGGTGGGAAGGATCATCTCCCTTGACCTGCTGGAAACACTCTTTCTAATGGAGCTCTGGGCAGCTTCATACTCCTTTCCCACAAGGACACACTGCTGGCGCCTACCAGGAAGCCCAGGTCCTTCTCTGCAGAGCTGCTTTCTAGCCTATCTATCTTACTTAAATAATATATATTTGGCTTTTTCAAGTTGCCTTACCTACTTACAGTTACAATATTTGTTCAATAGTCTGTGCTCCACTTTAGAACAGGTTGCTTGAAGCACAAGAGAAATAGCTATTTAAAAAAGTGATGGTTTTGCATGGTTGAAGGGGTAGTGCCAGGTTACAGCTGGCCAAGCAAGCAACTAGTAAAGCACAGGGGCAGCACTGGTTACCAGCTGACAGCCCTCTCCCATTCCTGTGCTGAAAAGCAGCAAATGCCAGGACACAGGGTGTTGTATCATCAGCCCTCGTAGTGGTGCAAAGCCTCCGCATTCTCTTGGTGATCTCGGGGTCTGACTTGACCATAAAGAGGCCTTTGGCTGGTAAGGAATTGTTCAGGGTCATATTAAAGAGGTAAAGACTGATGGGAATGAGACATTGCGAGCACCTCACAGGACTAGGTCTTTTCACCATCAGTCAGCAAGAAACTGGGATTTGAAGGCTTAGGGGGGAGGTTCCTGGCTTTCTTGGGTTTTTTTTGGAAAAAGCATTTGGAGCAGACGAATGGTGTTTGTGATGCCCAGGTAGGTCTAGGCCTGAAAGAAGTGTGGCAGTTTTGGATATACACAGTAGCTGAGCAGAAGTTTGGGGAGTAACAGCTGTGAGGGGAGGGGAAGGCCGAGGCCTTAGGCTAAGTTGTGTTTAACTTAAACAGTCGCTTCAGGAACCACAAATTATATAAAAAGAACGATCAATCCCTGTGCATGGTAAATCATTACCACTAAATCAACTATAAAAGTCTTTTAAATTAACCTGGCCTCTTGTAATGGACTGTTTCATGAGCAGTAGTTAAAAAATGCCACAACTTACTTTTTTTCTTGTTTATGAAGATCTGAAGTGCTGCCTTTGCACTTGCTCATGCTCTTCCAGGCACGGGGCTGTTGAAAGCAGGCACAATTCCCTTCCCCTGTCACACCTCCCAGGTGGATACATTAGTACAGCTTGTCACTCAACTCCTGGGAGGCAGTAACACCAGTGGCCCCAAAGCACCCCCTTCTCCCAGCCAGCCTTGTCTAAGGTTTAACAGGGCGGAGCACATCATGCCTGTGCCTCCCACCCCTGTGTTGCTTCATGTAGCCTCTTTCTTCCCTGCTGGTGGGAGAGGTCATGTCTAGCCTGGGGCCAGCAAACTAGAAGCTTCCTTAATGAAATAATACTGGGGGGGCTGCTTATGTGATACAGGGGCGTACTTTTCATCGAAGGTCAAGTATGGGTAGTTACTACTAATGCTGTGCTGCTGTACAGGCCTTCAATTTCTGTCTGCAAACTGCTTTTGTTCTTTATTTTTATTGCAGCTTCTGTTGGTGTCAGATGGATGATAGGTGTTACAGAAATTAATAAGGGCTCCACCTATGGCAACAATGACAACAAGCAGAAACAAAAGTAGTGTCTTCAGAGACTGCTTCAATCCAAAGGGAACAAATGCAACTTCTGAAAACTCAAGTGCATATCATGGTCCTTCAAGTGAGATCGAAGGGAGCATAGGATGAGCAATTGCCACACATATCTGAATTTGTGCTCCTGTTATTTTTCTCTGGGGGTTTGGGCTGGATGACACGCTTGAAAGATGCACTCCTTCGTACACTCTCCACAACAGGTTTGCATTTGTTTGTTTGGTTTGTTTTCCTATAAAGTGTCTTAAGTTTTGATGAAAAAAAAAATAAATTCCAGTATGCTTGTATGATGAGACTCTACCTGGAAACTAACTGGAGGTGCAGCCTTTATCTTTCTTAACTTGCTCTAAGGAATGGATTAATGTCAGAAGATTGTTACAAGATGATTAAAATTGATAGTTGTGTAGATCACTTGTTAACAGTTTAACAACCATAATCTGTCAATGTTTAAATACAGTAAGATGCTCTGCTTGGTTATACCAGTATTGGACTGAAGCAGCTCTACTGAACTGGCAGAACTGCAGTAGAGTTTTTCTACATCTGTAACTTATTGCCACGGTGTGCACCACATGGGCCCTCTGAAACTTCAGCCAGCCCCCAGCTAAGGGCCCACTTGGTTAGATCAGAGCCTTGCAGTGGCATAACCTGGAGTGGAATTTGGCCTTGCAGCCTGAACAGAGCTATGTTACCCACTGCCACATTTGTCCCCAGGCAATGCATCAGAGGGATAGCCAAAACCTGTAATTCTTTTGAGAGTAAATGCCATTTATAGTTTCGAAAAACTGAGGTAATAGAATTCCTTTCAGCTTTAAACACTGATCAAAGTTCTAACTTTAAAAAGCCTTCCTAACAATGGTGGAAACAAAACAACTGGGTATGCTGTAACTAAGTAATGCAAAGCATGCATTAAAAGTTATGCCCCACACCCATACTGTTGTGATCCCAATTAAAGCTGCTTGTCTGTCTTTTCTGATAAATTAATTTACATGGTGTCTCGTAACAGTCAGCCTGAGGTAATAGTTAAATTATCTTTTGCTTTTCTTTTGGGGAGAAAAGGGGAAGTAGGAGAGAGTAGTGGTATGGCTTAAGAGTTTTTTATGGCTGTCTGGACTTGCTTTGACACCCTTCTGAATTAAATAAAACTAGAATCAAGCTCCTTGGGAAAACAGTGTTGTTCTGACATCCCTGCTACTGATTCCAGGGCAGCCTCCTCTTGTTTTTAAACTTCAAGGGTTAAGGATATGCAAGTTAGTTACCAAACAGAGCTTGTTTAAACAGAGAAAAATGGAGAAGAGACTTCCAACTACCAGCAATTATGATTGAAAAAACCCCGATCTTTTAAAATCTAAAGATACTGATGCTGAGCAGTGGGGATTACGATTGGCACTTTCAGTGATGGTACATTTTCATTGCACATGGGACTAAACCATGATAGTCTGGGAATGAAGAGCCTGTGTGTCTCTAGAGAAGAAAGTGAGCAGTCTTAGTTCTAGCAGCTGGAATAAAAAAACATTTCTCTTTTCCTGTAACAAAACTGAGGCCAGCAGAAACGGGCTAATACAACAAAATACGAATCATTCCATGAAATACATCATGAAGTACATCAGATCATCTAGAAACTAGTCTTTTTAATATGCAGCACCTAAAGAGCAGGTGGAGTAGTGCTTTTAGCATGGGGCAGTAAGTGAAGTTTTTCGAGAGTGGAAGCAGTAAAATGTACACTGTGAAGGCAGGAACAGGCCTTGGGAAGTGTCAGGGACTAGTCTGGGGGGCTCTTTTCCCCACCTGCATTCCCTGTGCTCTGAAGGCTTCTGCAATAGGTTGTATGATGTCATGAATGTAAACATGGGCTTTAGTGTAATTTTCCCAACACATGAAATAGAGCCTCAGACCAGAAAATACTGCTGTGCTTAGAAAGCTATTCTTTTAATAAAGCTTATGTCCTGCACTCTATTTGCTAAAACAATATTAACAGTGGAAAACTGAATATTACAACCTGTAGTAGCATCTGAAGGTCCAGCTATCCCATAATAATGCATCAGGCATGTTAATAAGCCAGACCTGGAGACGCTGTACACAAGACTGAAAATGGTGGGGTGGGGGTGGGAAAGAGAAAAGATCTCTCCAAGCACACTACTGTAAGCCTTACCTGCCAGATCCAGCGGGCTTTTCTCAGGGTGGTAGAATGAACCCTCTGTGCAGGAGCGAGTAGTTCTGAGCAGCAAATACGTATTCCTGTAGTGCTAGAGACTAGCTTTTTTGCCTTTTTTAAAGAGCCACTGATAGAACATGCTGGTAGGGAGACACTTAACATTCCTTATGAATCTTAGTCCTTTCCTCTCCAACTGCATGCAGCGTCACTTCTCCCAGAGGAAAACACCAAACATATACGTACTTCGGAAAGAGCATTTAGACTATTTCATACCCATTTCCCTGGGACCAACCCTTAGAACAGGCTGAGGGCCAAACACACCACTCCTGGATCCGTCCTCCTAAGCACTTCTAGAAGTCCCAGCACACAAGGACCACACCACTGGGCCCTTCCAGCGTTCCCTGGCAAACAGAGAAAGCTTAAAGGTACTTGCCAAAGTTAGTTACACTAGTCCAGTTCACTGTATTAAAAGAATGACATACATCATTACGGAGCAGTGTTTGCCCCTCGTCCCCACAAGCAACTGTATGTTCTACAACTGCCTTAACAAAAGTAGTCGTCTTAACGTTTGTTTATACAAAAATAAAAGTATAAAAAGCTGACATGCAGTGAATGAGTTTTCTTTTGGTCAGCAACAACGAACTAGTTAGTAACAGTTTACTCTTCACCTTTAGCTCCTGACTCCTAAAAGCTGTCCACAGTTCCTCTTTGCATACAAGGGCACCTGAAACAAGGCAAATGAGGACACAAACCGCTCGGATGCTTCTGCTATACTGCAAAGCAAAGCACATGGCAGGCCAGGGGGGACTTTTACCTCAGGTACTTTCATAGTCCATGACAACATACTTCCCCTCCTATCATAACTGAAAATAAAGAACTGAAGAGGAGGGAAAGTCTTTGTTTAAATTCAACGTTGTATTTTTGAGATCCTAGATACACTGCACTGGTGACCTGCACAGTGAGGCTCATGCTTTTCTTGATTTAAATGTCAGATTTCATGACACCGTCTCAACAGCTCACCCACCTGTAACAAACCGAAGATTTGTGGATTAAGAGGAGAGAGAGGACTTCTTTAGAATAAAGCCAAATATTAAAAGCAAGTAAGTTCACTACTTCATCAGTCAGTTAGTTACCCATTTTAAGGTCTAAAGCTGTAACAAGAAAATGTAAACTTGCAGTAATGCTTACAAGTAACAGTTTTAAGTAAGTCAGTCATCTGTTTGTAATTAATAGCAAGTCAAAATAACTAGATCAAGTGTTGCAGACTGCTGCTTCTAATTGGTAACCACTTCTAACCTCTCTCCATTTTCTGAGACTGATGACAAGCGGGGTGGTGGGGAAATCAAAGTCCAAGAGCAGAAATTGGTTTTAAAAAGCTAACGTTACGCAAGTTCTTGGTTTTGCCAAATGGAACACAAGAATAATCTTAACCAATTCTCCTGTTGGCCACAGAAGGGCCATGCAGACCACTCCCTGTTCACAGTACTCACATTCAAGAAGTTATTTCAGACCACGACTCTATTATCCCTTATATGACAGGTAGTGTCAGGAATTGCACATCACCTTATTTCTTCAGGAGAGGATGAAGGGGGCAACCTTAATTCTATTATGACTTGTGTAAGAAGCACCTTACACTGCACGTCTTGAACTTGACAAAACATGGACTACTGCAGTAAGAGAAGCTTATTCCAGTTAGGTTAGCTTAGTTTAAAATGTGACACCACCCCCACTTATTTTGAGAAGAAAAACCCTTCACCAACAACTCCTAAAATAAACCATTTATTGAGAAAAAACTTTTTTTAAAATTTCATTAATCAGCCTTGTGCATAACAAATCTGAAGCTTGCCAAAAACAAATAAAACAAAAAAACCAGTAAAAGTTCACAGTCAGTGCACTCAACAAACAGATTAAAAAACAAGGTCCATAACGCCTGATAACACTACAGCATTTTTCTGAACCTAAAGAGTTCAAAAATACTACATAGTTATTAACATTACAGTTCTCAATCAAATGAGAAACAGGAGAAAGAACAAAAAAAATGTATGGTCCATATACAGTAGTAATGGCACTTTCACTGAAACATGCAGCTTCTTCCAACTTGCGGACACTGTCACATGAGCAACATGTGCCAAGTAAAACATACAGGAGCAGCAGAGAAAGTGACGCTCGTCACTTGTGCAGTCTTCGTAAGTTCAACTTTTATACTGTTTCTCAGCACAGTCTTTATGTAAATATTACATACAGTAGTGATTAAAAGATATCTTGCCAGAATAAAAAAGGCCAGAGAGTGAATAACTTCATTCTTCGTCTGTGCAAACCTGTGAAGGGACAAAAGGCAATTAAGTCAATTGTCTCCCTGCTGCAGCAAGATGACAACAATGCATCAGTTTCTTTAGCACCTTCACTGAACATCTTTGAAGCTTTCTTCTTTCTCCCTTGTCACACAGACAATGAATTACAAGTGTTTATATGTGAATACTGATGTTTCCACTGTCACCATGCAACTCTTGTGTGCCTACAGAAGCGTTCTGCCTCTGTGATGGATGGGATCTGGCTACAGTTGCAGTGATGAGGGGGATGGGTATGATGATCCCAAACACACTCTTACTGAACCAGAATACCAAAGTGAACAACTTTATGCTTGGAAACTGGGACAAAATTCAATAACCTACTGTGCTCCTACTTCTTCAAAAAAAAGGAAGTTACTGATACACCCAAATTTGTAGCTGTGAATATTTGTCTATTCTTAAGCAAAGAATCAAACGACAGTTCATGCAAGAACTGCAGATTGTTATGCCAGTTGCCAGATAAACATTCAAAGTGAACTTAACATTAAGTATGAACTTACTTAAAAGAAAAGCAGACCCTTGCAATGAAGAATGGTAGAGTTCTCACACATGTGCTTGTTTCACTTTTTATAGAGGGGACCCTTATCTCTACACTATAGAAGTCTGTGCATATGTACTCACTAAAATTTTAGGCACAGAGCCCTTGGCAGATCCAAATAACTACCACCAAGTTGAAGCTTGACAAGTCTTTTTAACATAAAGATAATGCATCTCAAAACAGCAGTGAAAGTTGATTGCATGGTACACACCAGATTTTTAGTCAAATGTTTGCTAGCAACATCACACGTGCTTCTGAAAAGTTGCCATACCTTGTTTTCTGGACAGCATCAACTCGATACCAGCCTCCCACCGCGATACAAAGCCCTGTGGCATAGCTGCAAACGATGAAGCCAACTAAAAGCTGTTTCCAATTCCCATCTACAGTCTTTGGAGCCAAAGCCATGAGACAAACCTTGACAAAAGGATGATCGAGGAGCTGGCTGGCCGTCCACCTCATCTTCGGGTCACTTTCCAGGCAGTGGCAAAGGAAGTCTTTCCCTTCTGGGCTCACTTTGTCAGGAATAGGAGGTTTATGACCCATCCCCACTTTATACATGATCTGGAAGTTGTGCTCATATTCGTGCCAAGGCCTCTGCAACAGGTAACAGCAGTGCTGAGTGCAAGGTTTAGTGAGCAACTTGCTATCCAATAGCACATATATTTCTGTACCCCAGGAAATTAAAAGCCACCCCAGTACTTGCAGACTTCAGTGTGACAAATTGCTGGAAGTGGGACCAGAATTTGCAGAGAAACTGCTGAGAACAGTTTGCACTCATTCAGTACGTGAAACATCCCTACCTTGCCGGTGACCATCTCTATAACAACACAGCCCAGGCTCCAGATGTCTGCTGCACGTCCGTGCCCTTCTCCTTTAGCTCTAGTAATTACTTCTGGAGCCATGTATGCTTTGAAACAACACAGATGATGTCGTCAGTTCATACAGCAGAAGAACAGTAAGTGATTAACTGGGCAAACCAAATGCTTTTTAATACATCTGTAATGAATTACCACTCAGCTTTTCTTGCTAAGTTTTGTCATTTGCTGGCTTCTTGTTCTTTGACACATTTGCAGCATAACTGTCTTTCAGTTTGAAAAAGAATAGTGAAAATGCTGGTACAGTATATACTTTCAGTTATTTTCATTTTTTAAAAATAGATAAAGCAGCTGTTCAGTAAGAACAGTACTGTTTCAGTAAGGCTGCAAAGAAAGATACAACCCCAGAAAACACAAGCTCCAGCATCTTTATAATTACCGAACAAATACAATTTTATTTCTCATGTTACATCATTCACTGATTGTTTTGACTTCTGGATGTAAAGTACATCTAACTAGCTAAGATAAAATCAAGTTTCCTTGAAACACATCATTTTACTCCAGCCCAGACTTTGGCAAAGATATCTTCTTTTATGGTAACTAGACAAGTATTTGCCTAGCACATGCTTCCTTACCTGCAGTCCCCAAAGTACTGTTCACTTCTCCAGGCATTGTCTGGGTGTTGTTCTTCAGTTTCACTGAGCAGCCAAAGTCTCCTAGTTTAATCAGTCCAGATGAGGTAAGAAAGATGTTCGCTCCTAGGAAACATAACAAAAAACAGTAACACTTGTTAAACCAGTGCTGAATTAAGGAATGAGGGCTTCTCAATATACTCTTGGAAGTTACACAGTAGATAATAGCTGAATTTGTACTTAGATCTTTACCTGTGGATTAAGTGTGGAATATGATAGCATTAGAGATGTTCCCTGAAGGGTATATTACCATTAGCCAATAGGATTTTTGGTGGGTTTGTGTTAAATCTAAGTGTGCTGGAAGTTGACAACAAGAACTCTTCAAAACACAAAGCAGTACAGCAGGCAAACTCATCAGCTTTCCATACATGCTTGTTACGAGAAATTACTCCTCCAGGAATTTATGAATTCCAGTGCTTATCCTCGTGAGTGTTGCACTGCGAAAAACACCTGTCCTTAAGGAGCTTCCTGGCAGAGGCCATTGCTGCGTACCTCCCACCAGCCATCTTTTCAGTTCTGCTGAGTCAAGACAGATGATGTCATACAGCTGTGTCGTCACGGCCAACTTGCAAAATGGCGCTTATAGCATTTTATTTAATGTACGACCAAATGCCCACTGCTATTGTGCTCTACTTCCAAAAGAATTTCTGGAGGCAGGCTACTGTTACAATAGCTGGCTACACTGCCAGTTTACACTAGAAAACATCTCCCTAGCATAGCTGAAAATCTCCAAGGGGAATATGCAGTTGGCTTCAAGTCACTTGCTCTCTGCAACACTGCAAAATAAGCCAAGTGCTTTTGATAACAAGTTGTTTTCTTTCGTTCAACACCCTGCCAAAACACATGTTGACAGCCAACACAAAACAGGTAGAGCAGAAGCAGCTCACTATTTACGTCAGGCCTAATCCTGGATTCTGCAAGTACCACAATGAAACCACAAGTAGGTTGCAAGAGTCACCTGGCAGAAACACAGCTTCAGCTGTGATCTCTCTTGAAGAAAGATTAATGCTTTGCACAGAACAAAACTGCCTGCCTACTGTAGGAGTAGGCAAATGTTGGGGACTTTGTTACACATGGCCTTTTCCCATGTCACACAGAAGATTCTTTCAAAGATTGCTCATCCGAATACAACCTTCAGAAGTTTCTCACTTCTTTTCCACCTTGAACATAGGTCAGTGCAGGAATTCTTGGCTGCTCCTCCTTTGTGTTATGTTTTCTTAGTTAATGACTTTTTTCCAGTTAGCTTGGCTGGGCATCCCCAAGATATTAATGGAAAATAAAAAGAATCCTCAAAAAGCTCAAGTCAAAAAAAGGCAGTGCAGGTCAATGATGCCAAAACCCTGCCCATTTCTCAAAGGACTTCTCTAACTACTATGAGAATGCTTGATAACTAAAGCAAGGTTTATTTAGTCCAAGAGGTGTTGCGCAGAACTGCACTATAAAAGCGGGAGAGAAATCATTAACAGAAATAAATTCCAACCTTTAGTTACTGTAAGCCTTTTACAAGTTCTGAAAGAAGAATTGACTTTCAGTGAATACAACTCTTCTGCACATTGTGTCCGTAAGTTTTCCACTCCTGGCATTCAGGTGCCTGCACGTACTCAGGATCAGAATACTTTGGCTGGGTTCTGCTGTTTGCCATCAGAGGGACATACGTGTCCAGAGTCACCCTGCAATCACAGGCACGTTGTAACGGAGCTGGGTAGGCCATCCCTCAGCTCCTTGAATGAAAGAGAATCCAGAAACACACCAAAGCAGTACAAGAAGGCAGCTCGACGGGACACTAAATAAGAGCAATGCATTAGAAGAGTGACAGTTAACTCTTATCAGCAACTTTTTCCTTTGAACTACTGCCTGCAGCTTTTCTTTTTCTAATGATTTTCAAGCAATTACTTGTCATATTTGAAAGTAGGTACACTTAGCCCACACAAAGAGCTTAGGAAAAATGGTGATCACTAGCAAACACTTTTACAAGGATGTTTTGGAAACCTATGTTCCCGTTTCTCAAGAAAGCAACACACAGATTTCATGGAAGGCTACAAAGTGGTTTCTGATTACTGCAGTGGGTGGAAACTGGCAGAGCTGAAGTGCAACCATCTTTCTTCTGACTGAGTCTAAAGCTATTGTGATAGTTTGGTTTAATAGTTTGGTTCAGAATCTACTTAGAATTCCTTTCAAACTAAAGTTTGTCCCTTTAAAAAGAAAGTAATGACAATTTAGTACCAAAGATTCACTGCGAAGAAAAAGAGACCACTTGAAGACTCACGTTGCTGACACCTTCTGTCAGCTGAATAAGGCTTCCACTGATACGTTGTTTGCTGGAGCCTCTGTTTTGTAAGCTGCTTGGTCTCTGCTTCAGAGACCAAGACCAAACTCTAGGAGTCTTTAAAAAGGGTCTCCTTGTTAGAGGAAACCTGCACAAAATCCAGCAGGACCTGGGTAAGGGAACAGGAGAGACAAGGGCAGTACTTTGAGGGTGCTAGATGCTTTTTACCTTTGACAGTTAATGCTGCTAGGAATGTAACAAAATTCCTACTATATCTGCACAGTTAATAAGCAAAATACAACTAGAGACTATGGCTAAAACAGCAAAAAGGCACAACATGTCCATCTGTTTCCTCTCTCCTCCTACACATACACTATCAAAAGCATCTTCACTGGATGTACTTGGCAGAGGCAAGAGGTAGCCCAGTTCTGCACAGCCCTACTGCCATTTATACCACAAGATCTTCTGGGCAGACTGCAAACAAGGAGCAAATGTCAAAAGCTGTACCCTTGCTAGAGAGAACTACAGCTATGACCCAAAGCATTTAAACTGGTTTCATGCCCTGTATCTCTGTGCCAAGTCAGCCCCGTATTAAGCGCAGTGGAAACTGCGACAGCGTGATATTCCAAAGGTGCTGGTGTAAATAATGCAAGTCCGAGGAGCAGTACCAAAAGCCCTGCTAAAGGCTGTGGCATAATTCCACAAAGAGGGGCAGCTCATAGACATTCCTCAGCCATTACTTAAGCAGTGCAACAACCAAATTCATTCAATGAACAAGCAGGCCATATGCTACCCTTTGATGAGAAAAAAATCAGCTTTAGCATCCTCTTTTACTTTAGAAAGTGTGACATGTGCCCGTAGTCTCCTGTTGAACAGCCTTCTGTCTCTCATTGGATGGCCTTCCTTCCCCTGTGCTCACCGTGAAGACATGAAGGCAGGAATAACAGAAATTCTGAGAGCTATCAACAAAGTTAACAAGAGTTAACACTTTGATGAAGACTTCCTGGCCTTGAGCATCTCATTCACAGGTTTCTGATCTACTGAAGCTTCAGATACAATCCCTTCATTTTCTGTATTCATTCTGAAAACGCAATCCAAGCAGCCTTCAGGAATATGCCCTTCTCTCCCAGAGAGAAAGCACCAAGCATGAAATTAGTGATTAATTCTTGTCAATTCAGCACTTGCGAGACCACGCTTGGAGTGCTGTGTCTTGGGTTTGGGCTCCCCAGTACAAGACAGACATTGACATACTGGACAAAACCCAGCAGAAGGGCATCAAGATGGTCAGAGGGCTGGTGCACACAAGGTACAAGGAGAGGCTCACAGATGGGTTTGTTTAGCTCAAAGAAGGGAAGACTGGAGGAGTGTGTGTGTGTGTGTAATTTATTGCTGTTTTCAACTGTGTAATGGGAGGATATCAAGAAGATGGAAACAGGCATTTTCCTCAAAGGCACACTATGAAAGGATATGGAGCAATGGACACAAATAGCAACTTCTGCAAATTGCAGGGAGGTATCAGGAAAAAGTTTTTCACAGCAGGGATAGGTCAGTCATTGGGACAGGAGCCCAGAGAAAAGGGAATCTCTGTCCCTGGAGATACTCATAACTCAACCGAACAAGATCCTCCGCAGTCTGATCTAATTTGACATTCGATCTGATACTGAGGTTGGCCCTGTGTTGAACAGAGACTTCCTTCAGCATTAAATATTCCATCGTTCTTGATCATTGAGCAGAACAGCTTCCTTGCAAAAACTGAAGTAATTGTATCTGAGGAATCTGGGCTTAGCCACAGGGGTTAAAATCCAATACCCAGGACAGAGATAAAAAAAAAAACAAACAAACCTATCCCAGAAGACTTAATCACCTGCTACATATTAGACCAACTACTTTACACATTGACACAGACTCATCAAAACCAGGGCAGCCAAGTGTAACAACCAACCGACACTACCCTCAGTTCACTCTCACAACCATGGGTTGAAAAAGGATTCAAGGCAGCTGTGTCTTGCTTCATCTTTTACATTCCTAGAACTGGATGCCATAACAGCATCTGAAGGACAACGGTGACACTAGTGGATGCTGCTAACCGGAAGACTCCATTTTTGAGCACAAGGTACTTGCACACACCAACTGCAGGACACGTATAAACAATTACTCTAAGAATTGGTTATCTGCTGCTGAAAGAAACAGATCCGCAGTGATATTTAGCAAACTGGCCATGAGAGTGTGATCTGACAGCGAGATTTCCATAGGAAAGCAGTTTTAACAGCCTGAATGACATATTATCATTCTTCCCTATCAGAAAAATAAGAGTACGTAAGAGCTAAAAGTAAAACCAGAGTTTTCTTTACTGCTGTTAGCTTGAAAACTTGGGGATGCAATGTTAGCATAAAAGGAGACAGAGAGCAAGAGACTTCCAATGTAACTTCAGGCATCCTTTATAAAAATACTCTCTGTGGTCTATCTTCATATTCTGTCACTAAGTTTCACGAAGGTCTATACATAAATGTGTCTGCAGTGACCCTCTGTTTACAGCTGCTGTTATTCTCAAGGAACACCCCAATATTTGGTATGAGGAACCTGTTGCAACAGAAATGCCCTCAGATAACATAGCATTACAGTTCTGTTACACAGCTCTTCTCACTTCACTGCATTTCCCTGATGAGAGGAAGACCTATTTGGAAACATATCCAGAAATCAGCAATGACATAGAGCAGCACAAAAGAAATCCCTGTCAGCCAGCCTTGGATTTTGATCACAACAAGCTTCCAGGAGAGTGTAATCCAGCTAAGCAGAACCTGGACATGGAATGATCAAGTGAAGGGCAAGGAGGGCACTGTGAAAAGCACGGAGGGAAATCCACAACTGGAGAGAAACCTTTGGTCAGGAAGGAGAACCAGAAAAGGCAAGATTGCTGGGGAATGGGAGTGAGGGAAAGTGTTTTCTAGGAAAAAAAGCCAAAACTGACTCAAGAGTGGCCTACCTGGGTGGGAGGCCTCTGGATCGTAGATAGTTCTTTTCCCAAATGAGAAGCACGAGGCCAAAGGACCAAGAGCAACTGGGAACCTCCTACACTGCTGCGGTGATTCAAAACCCTGTGAGCAAGAGGGACATAGAAACCCAGCATCGTTGGGTTGCACTGCCTTGTCATAAAATGAGCATTTGCAGGGCTTATTGTGTGCATTGTTTCCCCTACCTTCTGTTGAGTTTCTGCTATAGGTGAGCAAAGTATGCCAGACTAACAAAAACAAGATAACTAGACATGGAGGATGTTCTTGGAAGGTGCAGGAAAAGAAAAATGAATGTGAAATGCGGACTGACACTGGGTGCCTTAAGCAAATGCCAAAACCAACCCCCCTTCAGTTATTGTAGTTCCCGTCTGCTCATTTTGTAAGCAAAAGCTGAGAACCAGGCATGAATAGATAAATGTATGGCAGAAAACCCCACTAGACAAGTAATTTTACCATACCCCTTTAACTTCTTTTAACAAGACTTTTATTACTATGTTTAATCAACCATTCATCTGAAATCCTAAAAATCTTCTGGAAAATGGGAATCACAAGGAAAAGTTCTGATGAACAACTCTAGCACTTTATATTGCTTGTCAGCTCCCAGAAAACACCACTGTTTCTTGCATAGATGAGAAGAAAAACAGCATTACATAACTCAGTGTATTAGTACTAGAAATAAAAGGACCAAAATTTGAGTTTGGATGAATCCCCAACAATCTTAACCTCTACAGAAACTATATAAATCATGGGCAGAACTTACGAGTTTGCAATGCCAACTGTGAACATTTTTTATGTTCTGCACTTAAAAAGGAGCCCATAACTAGCCAATAACTTGTAAATCGAAAATTGAAAAATGAGTGGAAGGCTTTGTACACTTAATGGCTGTAGAGATAACATGCACTAAATCTGCAAATACGTCCCCCATCATTCCCCCCCACCCTCATCTACAACACTGAAACAACAACATTACCTTTTATGGTTAACATTACCTTTAATGTCTCGATGAACAATACCATGTTCATGTAGTACATTGATAGCAATCGTGATTTGCTTTGAGTAGAGCCTAATGACATGCTCCTGAAGGCCCAGTTTTGATACCTCCTCCAGAGTGCCCTCATCACAGTACTCCATGAAGATGTACATTTCTTCCTGTTGTGGGAACCAAACCAGATTTCATTGGGTTTTGTTGTTTTGGGTTTTTTGGTTTTTTTTCTTGCTTTTTTAAACACTGAATTAGGATCAAGTTTTCCTTCCATCCTTCATTGTTTGTGAAAAGAGTAATGGAAGTACCATGTAATGTTGTAATGGAAGTACCTCTTACCATGGAATATCTAATAAATCATCTCTTCAGAACTCTATGCTCTTGGGTATGCTTCAATCTAATATATTCTATTGCACAGCTATGGAAAAATCTCTGCCACATGTCTATCTGCATCATTTCTATGTAACTGATACTATTTGGTGGTATAAAATATGTTACTTTGGCATCAACCAAAAAGCACTTTGGAAATCTTGTAGGTTTATTACGCAGAAATACAAAACGATCCTTTGCATATTTAGAAAAAAGGCAAAATGATGGTTTGGGCTTGTGGTGGTTGGTTTTTTTTCCTCTCTCCTAGTTCCTGCAATATCATGTGTTGATTTCTTGGGGAGGGCAAGTTTTTTGTTGTTGTCTGTGGCTTGAACAAGCATGCCAACTCTAACTCACTTTAAGTAAAAGTTAGGTTCTTGTTCCCTTTCTCTGTCTCCAAGCCCAGCCAATTTCAGCCAGACTTAATTAATACAAAAAGATGGCAAAGACACTAAGCTCTTAGAACTAGCTGAGAAACCAATGACACAGGGGCACAGACCTCCAAAGTTGTGTCCCCAAGTAAATAAATGCAGACAGAAAGCAGCCTTTGTCCCCTTCTAAATCAGCAATGGGTCAGCAAATCAACCCATTCATACTGAGCAAATCAGTCAAAAATCACACATCACTTTCCAGCCAGACACCAGGCGTCCTGTTCCCTGCCCACCTCACTGGGTAGAGATACATGAAGGACCTGAGACTCACAGGGGAAGGTGGGAAGGGCACGTGGGAAGCAAAGAGTAATAAAAAGTAGGGTATCTCAGCATGCAACGCTGCAATCCAACTCCGTAAGAAAACCAGACTTCATTAGTTCTTCTGTTCAAGCAAGAAAACTCATTTTTCCTTCTGAAGAGATGCTAGCTGAATTCCAGAAGATCTGCTTCCTTAAGATACTTGTCTGGCATCAGAATTTAAACACCAGCACAAAATTTTTCAGGAATCAACAACATATTGGTACAACTTTTTCTGCTACCAGCGAAGGGTTTTAGGCTGTTGAGTCTTTATCTACAGGCAGAAGTTAGCAAATTGTATATGACATAGCTTGCTTTTAGAGCAGTTAAACAGAGTAGCATTATAGAATAGCTCCAGCATGACTCACTCTATTCACCTATCGTGAACCTTCTCTGTTTATGTGCCAGTTCCAAAAAATTTCTCCAAACTATGTTTCAGAGACCTCAATCTTCAGAGGAAGACAGGCACACTGCAATTCACAGAGATATCCAGACAATAAAGCTAAACTAGAAAGTTCTCAAGTAAAACCTCCATGATCCAAAGCTTCTTAAAATTTTCTCTCTGCCCTATAAAAAAGCCCCAATAATTTATGTTTTCTTACCCTATGGAGCTCCACACCAAAATAACGAACAAGATTAGGGTGTTTGATGCCTTCAAAAATCTTCAGTTCATCAGCTGTTTCTTTGATGGTTTTGTGATCATTAGGTTGAAATCTTATCTGCAAGAAAGATTTTTCATTATTTTGCCACTATTTCGAATTACTAAGGAACAAAAAACACCCCCTAAAAAACCCCCAAAACCCCACAATCCAAAAAACCCATCCTAAACACAAACACAAACCAAGAAAACAGCTAAAAAGCTAATTTTTTTTAAAACAGCATCATCACACAAAAAGCCCCAAAATACCACCCCACCATCCCCAAACTTAAACAAAAAAGAACATCAAACTATTTTTTGAAAATTACATACAAATATGATGATTTATAAACTTCATAAGAGCAAAATGCTGTTACTTAAATGTATAAATACACACATGTATGCACATATATATATATATCTCTTCTGAGCTTGCCTTCTAGCTTAAACGTGGTAGATAGACACAGTACAAGAGAATCTGAAAGTAACATCAGTGAGAGCTATCATTCAAGAAAGACTAGTTGCCAGGTACTTCATCAACGGAGATTCTAAGGGATTTCTTTGAGGGGTTTCTTCATTGAGAATGAGGCAGCTGCAAGGAAAAGGTGTGGCATGGAACAAATACAATCATAAAGGTTTTGATGAAGGAAACAGGTTTTCATTAGTTCTCCTACAACATGTTGTGACGGATTTTTCATGGAAGAAAAAATACCAAGTCTTCTGAAAAACTGATTTAAAACTTCTATTCACACAAAGATAAGCAAAATGCAAGGCAAATTATGCAAGATGCGATTTTTACCATATTGGTAGAAAGCAGAAATTTCATTAATTGAGTACAGGACAACTGCTAGAGAAATAAATGCACATATTCTACTTTTGGTTGCTAGGACATTGTGATTGGTTTTGTTCTGTGTAACAATTCCAGGACACAGTTAGTACTCAAACAGTGGTAAAATTAAATACATGGAGATTACAAAAAGGTGACAAATGACATTCAAGTGTTTTATGTATTTCCTAACACTTCAAAGTTGCAATACTATGTATTTGTAGTAAAGCTCGTCCACTATAATTTGTAGAGATTTTAACGACACTGTGGCTAAGGCAGTAAAGTCTGAAGAAATCTCAGGGGGCATGGGGAATGCAATGTTTTTAACCAGTTTAAAAATAAATAAAGAAGTCTTCTCCCAAGGTACTCTTAAGGAACTCCAGAAAAGCCTTTTATTTGGAAGATGCACTTTGCATTTAAGCCCACAGTGGGGAGGCAGGGAATGTTTCTTGGTGAAATAATTCTGGAAGTTAAAAATACTACAGGAAAAGGCAGCATACTGTATATTTAGCCTACTAGTGAAATGTCTGTCAAACAAGGTCCATTTCATTTATTTGAACTTCTGCTAAAGAACACACACATGCTAATCTGTAAAAAGGACCTGCATCCAGAAAGCAACTTTGAATTCCAGAAACAGAGTGTGCTACTGATGGGGGGAATAATATTATTTCATCAGGAGAAAACAAAAAAACCCCACCCAAAAACCAAAAAACAAAACCACACAAACACAACAACAACAAAATTTCAAGTGTTGGTATTAGTCAGTCAGTGCATGAGTATGGTACAAGAAGTTATGCACAAGCCTAGTCTTGCTTTTCCACACCTTTGAGATCACATACTTATTGTGTGTGTGTAAGAACTGGCTCATAAAATGTAACTGCTCTAGCATCAAATGGCTGGCATGGTAACTGTTGTGAACAGTTGATGCTTGCAGTTGCCTGAAGATGTAGAAATGCAATAAAACTAAGCAATAAAAATATTTTAAAAAACAAGGTGCTGTAGGGAAAACGGATCTCTACACCTACACAGCTTTACTTACTTCTATCCTGAAAATAAAATTTTCTGTACCCACCAGGTTAGTCAACAGTTTTGTGACTCAGCCTAGCTCACTTAAACTACAGGAGAAGCTGAAAAACATCTGATGTGACACTTCCTATCTTTTTATCTAAGGAATGAAGAAAAAAGGAATAAAATGTGAGACAAAATACTGCAAAGTAAAATGTAAGTTTGGGTACAGACTTCACTAATCAGAAAACTCTTTCCAAAATAATTTAAGATCTCTTAATGGGAGTTCGCACATATTAAGCAAGCATTCATTAAGTTCACAAAACCCCTATGAGATTAGTAAAAAAACATTATCCATTTTACATACATTTAAACTGAAAGCTGTAAACTGAAAAGAAAAAGCTTAAGCAACTTAAGGAGGAACAGCGGATGTGGCTACATGAATAAACAATTTGTCTTCCCATCCTTTCACAGTTAGCTAACAACTGTTCAGAAATCCTTAATGCCTGCTAAGTCATGTACATTTCGTTTGGAAAAAAAAAACAAGGGCAGCAGTGATTCTTGTATACAGAGTACTCACTTCCTTCATAGCCATCAGCTCTCCAGTGTCAACACTGATACAGGTATAGACCTTCCCATACTGGCCTTCACCTGCAGAATTAAAATAAAATAAGAATAATTAATTACACTACATTCAATAAGCAACATGTACATCAACTGCAATAACAAAACATCACTGAAAACCGAGCTTGCCAAGGTCATTTACCTTTATTTTAATTTAAAATTTCAGGTAGCTTTTAACCTGTAACACTTAATAGTACATTCATAGTCCTGAGTTCAAGCTGACTAAAAGTAGAAACATTACATGAACAGGCTGACCTGAAAGAAAACTTCTCATGAGTATGAGGATTTTCCCCACAAATCCCAAACCAGAGAGGAAACAATGACCATATGGAGGAAACAATGATCATATGGGTGAAACAACAATACTGGTGAATTAAACAAAACCCAAAGTTTGTGCTCATTTCCATTCATATTTCTGGTTCTTCCAAAGCAGAACTCATCAAACATTTTATAGGGTTAAACACATGCAGGAATCACAGGATCATACCTAAGTAATTGCCCTAACCAAATCCTTCTCCTCCTTTGTTTCTTGTTATTTGACCAGTGAAAACTTCACTGAAGTTCTACATAAAGGAAATCCTAGCTGCAACAGAATTTTGTATTTTAACATTCTGATTTCAGTAAAGCTACCTATGCAGAGACCCAAAATTTCAAAAGATAGTCTTAGATTTCCTTCAAAAACACTAAGCTTGGTATTTTAGCCTGGCAAATGAAGGTATAATGAACGTACCAATTTTGTTTCCTCTCTGCCACTTGAAAGTCACTTTTCTCAAACCTACATGCATGACATTATCATAAGATTTCGGTGTGTCACAAACTTGGCCAATGATGTTCTTCCTCCTCATCTCTCTGTATCTCCTTTCTTCAAACAACTGAACAGACTTTTGAACAGCTTCAATCGGTGCTTGCTTGGAAGCAGTGTCTAAAAAGAGTGATGAACAATTGCCTTGATTGAGAAATATTCGCTGTGTTTATATTTTGTTACCTTTTGATATCACATGAAGTGACTTGAGTTAGAAGACAACTATTTTGTGAGTCTAATTTAAGATGTAGGAAAAGAATAAAACATTTTAGCAACCACATATGAAACTATCACTCATTAACCACATATGAAACTAAAGTAAAATGAGAATACTAGTACTTTTCTAATCATCTCTTTCTTGATTCAAGGAAATTAAATGTATGAAATGCAATGCGCTTGTTTGCATTTGGCCTGTAACTAACCACCGATAGTGGAAGTATGTTAAGGTCATTAAGAGCACCAAGGAAAGGAGGACAGGTAAGGTTTTGCTCTACAGAGATATGAGAGGTTGCTTGGAAAATTCACAGCATCTGTTATTTCAAAGATTTAGAGGTATTAGATAACTCCAGCTTTCAAGTCTTATCACAAAACAGAATCCTACTGAGGCCAGAAGAAATCTCAGGGTGGCATTAATTTATCCCCTCCTTGTAAAGCACAAAAATTACACCTGTCACTGTTGACAGACAGTAGTCCAACCTGTTTCTAACAACCTCCAAAAGCTGGAGATACTGATACTCCCAAATGATACAATCTACTGCCCACCTATAATTAATACCACTTCATCTACACTAAATCTGCCTTGCTGTAGTTTTAAACCAAAATCTTTGTCTTATTCACAGTGGACAGTAAGACCAGTTCCCACTTGTCCTGATTTCAGCTGGGATAGAGTTAACTGTCTTTCTAGTAGCTGGTACAGTGCTATGTTTTGAGTTCAGTATGTGAAGAATGTTGATAACACTGATGTTTTCAGTTGTTGCTAAGTAGTGTTTAGACTAAAGTCAAGGATTTTTCAGCTTCTCATGCCCAGCCAGCGAGAAAGCTGGAGAGGCACAAGAAGTTGGCACAGGACACAGCCAGGGCACCTGACCCAAACTGGCCAGCAGGGTATTCCATACCATGTGATGTCACATCTAGTATAGGAACTGGGAAGGGGGGGGGAATCGCCGCTCAGGGACTGGCTGGGTGTCGGTCGGGGGGTGGTGAGCAATTGCACTGCGCATCATTTGTTCATTCCAATCCTTTCATTATTGCTGTTGTCATTTTATTAGTGTTATCATTATCATTATTAGTTTCTTCTTTTCTGTTCTATTAAACCGTTCTTATCTCAACCCACATGTTTTACTTCTTTTCCTGATTTTCTCCCCCATCCCACTGGGGGGGGGGCGGAGTGAGTGAGCGGCTGCGTGGTGCTTAGTTGCTGGCTGGGGTTAAACCACGACACCACTGTAGTAGTCTTCTACGAATTTTCAAGTTTTCCCTCATTCTTCTTTTCTAGTTCAAACAAACTCAATTCCTTCAGTGTTTATGTTCCAAACAGAAAATAAGCCTTCTAGATTTCAGAAAAAAATTTTGCTGTTTTTCCTGTGTTCTGAGCCACATGAGAGTCCAGATTTTATGTGACAGAAAACTTTTTCCTAATGCTTCATGAGGTTCCACCCTGCCAGAATGTATGCAAACAAGCTACATGTATCTATCTGTACAGTACAGGAGTCTCAGAAGTAATCAAGTTACTTTAAGTTTCATGAAATTAAGCAGCAGGATAGAGAGGAAGGGCCCCATAACAGCCTTGAATTTGGGAAACAGTGTAGGATTACGTGCTGTTAGACACCCAAAATAAGAAAATCCCACACTGGGGAGAGAGCTTCGGAAGTGAGGAAGTGCTTCCTAGTGTCATGCAATTCATAACTGGGCACTGAATAGGGTATAGTAATGAATGTACTCATTTTGTAGAACGCTGCTAGTATCTTTCAGAAACTGAAAAGATTTAACTTTTATGAAGTTTAATTACTCCTACCTCAGAGTACACCTTGTGATTTTGTTAGCAGTATCTTCTATCTGCAATCAGGATTCTATTTTTTCCCCTTCCCGTGTACAAAGCTGTGAAAACCTCTTCACAATCAGCATTAAGAGTCAACCTTTTATTACAGCACTAGTTTAATAGATATTACATTATAGTGACTCCTAAACACCTACCTTTGGTCTGGTTGATTAAAGTTCTGAGCTCCCAACTGCGCCGGGATGAGCCACTTGAATCTCCTTTTGGATACGATGGTTCTAGAGAAATAATACTGTGAGCATAAAAGTGGCTTTATCTCATATTAAGGATTATGCCACTATATTCAGCAGAAACTGAGATCTTACCTATCAGGACTAATACGTCCTATAAGTATATGAGGCAACCATATAGCAGTGGATGCTCTTGAATTAAAAAATGACTTATCTTTAGAAAACAAATTATGAAAGCTATTCTGAAATAGGATTTAATTTATACGGGAACAGAGATTTCCTTCCACAATTGAGGAAAGCACTTCGAGTCAGGGCACTCAGAATCAAATATGTAAGAAATCTGTAGGAAAACAATCTTCTAAGGTTCCTTAGAAAAAGGCCTGTATTCATTCCAACCTAAGCCTGTTTCCCATTCATACAGATACATAAAAAAGGGCATAAGCACAAGGTAGACAATATTTTCAACATCTGCTTAAAAAAGCCCAAACCAAAACCATCCCACACACTCCTTAGTATAAATTTTTAAGGCATTTCTTTCTTTGAAATCGACTTCATTTTGCAGGATGACCACAGTATCAACTCTAATTCACTTGGTATTTTGTACTTCATTTTAATTTGCACAGAACACACTATCTTAACAATCAATGTTTCAAGGTATTTATTGTAATAAATACCACATAAACAGGGGCTGGGGAAACCTGAAGGAGGAGCCCTGATCAGGGCATCAAGTCACATACCCTATCCCTTCTTCCAGGATTCAAATAACAGCAAGTATTTTTAAGATGAATACTGCACTGGTAGTTAAAAAACAGGATAGAAAACTCTTTACTGTCCTGATGGGTCCAGTTAATATCTCACCAACAGCATTTAGAAATTTACTATTGAATAGGGTATGTAATTCAGCAATCATGTCACTCGTTTCATTTATAACACTGTAACTTAGTAAGACACCAGGAAATTCCTTCAAGTACAATTCAGAAACAGTATGAAAGGCAAGAGAATAGTGGGTACGTCTGAAAATAGAAGAACTTTCTCTGACGATATAAGCCTAAAACTTAAAAATCTAAGATTTTTGAATGGGAAAAGGTGAAAAAAATTTTGGAAAGGGTAAGAACTGGGAACAGAGAGATATATGTTAATGACATAAATCATCTGCACATCCAGGTCACAATCTGTTACTGTGACAATCACCTTCTCGCTCTTCAGTGGGACTGGAGTGACGACTAAGGGATCTGAACTGCAACTCAGCTGCTATTGAAGCCAATCGATCATTTTCAGGGACACTGGAACCCCTGTTAAAAAGAGCCATTGTACTAATTAACTTAGCATTGCACTAGATAACTACTAGTGACAATTTAACTGCAGTTTTAAAGAGAAAGAACCTCTGAAGCATGGGACATGAACCATGAAAGTAACATGAAAGAAAAACTGACGCCAAGAGGTAAACTGAAAATCCTTTCTGTGGTATTTTTCCCCCAATTGAAGACTTTTTACATAATTTTAGTTATGTCACTCTATGAAAAAACCCTAAGCTTCAAAAGCATAAACTACTTGAAACTTTTACTTGCCCATAACAGAATCCAATTTAATGACTTGTAGCATACTACTAAGGCAGCTGCTGCAGGATGCAGCTGGTGCCAGGTTTGGATATACAATCATAAGTGATTCAGCTGGGTGATAATGTGAGCCACATTATCAGATGGAGGGTGGTAACTGAATTCATATGCTCCTAGTTTGCTGCAAATACAGTCATAGTCCATTAAGTCAACACTAGTGGGAAGAGCCACAAGCCAGCTGACAGGAAGGACAGTGTTAAATGACAGCAGCTTGACTGCTTGGAGGCCCTCTACCAGACACCACAGCGTAGAGTTAAATACCTCAGATTAAGACCCAGATGAATAAGCACGCTGAACAGAAAGGGGAACAATACTGACAGAAATGAGTCTTAAATCCTTAAATCTTCAGGCACCTTTCCCCAGCCCAAGACTTTGATCAATCCACCCATATTTTAGAGCCATAAATTCCTCATGGCAGTCTTTCTACAATAACTCCCTTTTGGACAAGGCTCCCTTTCAATTTTTAAAGCATGGTGGGGAAAAGCTGTGACTGATGCCTCCTTTGACATAATGCTTTAGGGGTATGAGCTAAACATTACTGGAAAGCAGGGAACATTGTCAAATCCTTCACTGAAAGCTAACAACTACAGAAATATGAACTATACCTGGCATCACAAAGTACACACACCTATGAGAGGACTTCCCTACAGCCCTAAAGTTGCTTCTGAATTGTATCCAATTATTACCTAATACTAGTATTAAAAAAAAAAAAAAACACAACCAAACCAGAAGAAAAAAAAAAAAGAAAAGACACAATCTTCACAATCTTAAGAACAGAAGCCAAAACCCAAGACACCGTATTCCCATTGCAAACATTCTCAGTACGATCTTTGCTTTGGAATCCCTACTACTGCCAACTAGATCTTTTTAAGTTTGAGAAGGAACTGAAACTGAACTAGTGAAAATCCTCAGTACTCTTCAGGAAGTTGAGATTTTAATCAGCAAGAAGGCTGAGGTTATTCTCAGCACACACAGAGCAACAATTCTAGATGCACAAAGAGCTTAAAAACAAGCAAAGCTAAACTACCTCTAAAATGAGGCAGTAGCTGAACAGAGGGCCTTAAATATCATAGCTTTGAATGCAGGTGTCTAAAATCCATTTCAGGCATGTCTTAGACACACAGATCTTTTATTGTTTGTGTCCAGAAAGACTGTGTGCATGTTATTAGGCAAAGAAAAACAGCAAAAGAGAAGACGACTTGCTAAATTTCTACTCCAGTCCTGGGTAAATATAAAATGATGAATAATAATTCCAGCTAGCTCAGAAATTAAACACTTATAAAGGTCATTAGTATGAACATAGTGTAAATGTATAACCATCAGAAAGCTCAATGTAAACAACCAGGCACTGCTGCTTTGGATTTTACTTTCAAGTTATATTAAAATGATTTTTTTTTTTTTTCCCCCAAAGAAAAACTTCAATAGAACTATGGTGGCATTTGTGCACTACGCACTGCCTAGTACAATTAATTTATCAAGTTCCTACATTAAATTTTTTACAGATATTTAATGCCTACAATCATGCCATAAATGTCTAAAGAGTTTCTGGAAAGTGTACAAAGTTTCTGTTTCTGTGCTATTCCAGCAGCTGGACCCCACGCTTCTTGCATACAAAACCACAAAACACTTTCTTGATCCAACAGATTCCATTTCTCTTTTGGAGCACAAATAAATGACATCCATAATTAAGACTGCAATGTGTTAAAGTTTGCAAGTTTCTTTTAACTATATTTAAACCAGAACTTCACTAAAAATATATTACATTCTAATATTTTGCCTTCCTCAATAAACAAAACCCCTAAAAAACCCCAACAGCCTCCAAAAATCTGTCTCTGCTTTAATAATTTTTTTCTTGAAATTCTTCCTAGGTAATACAGGGGGTTAAACGATGCTACTTAAAAATCCAGGCAGTGCAGAAAAAAAAAAAAAAATCATGGGGTATTTTATTAACAACCATCAGAAAAGTAAAAACTGAGAGCTCTAAAAAAAATACAAGTCTTTGAAAAACAGGCCTTGGGAATTTGACTAAAATGCTGCATTCACATCAACTTTCATGTTACAATCCATGAAAGTATTATGTGTTTGACTGCAACTAAGAAGTAGAATTCTCATTTTTCTTCCTAATGACTATCTTCTTGAACTAGAAGAAACCGTCAAAATGCCAACCTTCACACTTTGACCAATATTTGTGTATGACATACATGCAGAAAACCTTAAAAGAATATAGCACTGTATTCAAGTCTGTCAAATTATAAATCTGACAGTTGCGTTGAGTGGTATAAATCACAACAAAGCCTACAAGTATTAAAAACTAGCCTTCCATCTCACTCTCAAAAAATTAACTAACTTCAAAGATATGCCTTGGCTCAAAGTGCTGTACATATTCTAGAAAAAATCCCCTTCATATGTTGTGTAAAGACTAATTATCAAATAAACAAGTTCTGCATTTTCAAAATCATAAATACTAATTAACCATCACCCTGTCAGCTTATAAAGCTGCCAGAACCTCTCAGTGAAAATTCTCTAGAATGTTACTTAGTTGAAAAAGGCTTTTCAAGTGCATACTGCTGCAGACTACTGCCTACTCTGTCTTTTTCAACAGGAGGCTTAAAACAGAAGCATGAAGGATATATAATAAATACACGTAGTTTGAATGACAAAAATTCAGGATGTATTTTCAACCAAAAAAAAAACGGCCCAGACTCACAAGCTGTACATCTAGAGGCTACTGTAGGGTGCAAGTCACATCTTATCATAAAAATAAACTGAAAAGAATTGCAGGAAAGATTTTATATAAAAAGTGGCAACTTAATTCCCTCTTAACGCATGCTTCTGCTGCGCATCTGGTAACAAATCTACAAACCATGATGGTTTGCTGGCTAACAACTGAAAATTATTTATTAAAAAATAAATGATTCATAATCAAGTCATATCTAAGTTTACTTTGGTCACCATCAATCTGTTGTTCCTTCACTACCTGTTCTTTCTTTTCTCTACAGCTGTGTGATACAGTCAGATCATATGAATGATACAGTCCATTCGTAAGAATCTCTTGTACAAGACAGCTTTTGGTACTCTGCAGTAGAAATGAGAATCCAAAAAGCTATTTATAAACCCTAAGATAATATCACTGTGTGAATAGTAGGATTTTTACAGTTAAGAGTGTGGGCGGGGGGGGGGCGGGGGTAAGTTTAGAGAACCTGGGAGACATGTCAGTGGTCTGACTGTAGTATGGGAAGAAAGAACCCAACAGTCAGAAATACAACAGCCAAGTCGGAGGCCAAAAAGCAAGAAAGATACTAACATAGGTCTGCCAAAAAATTCACTTGTGACCTCAGCAAACAGATGATACAGGTATGGTTTCTGTTACACATCCTGATACAGGAATACAGGAATGGTTTCTTTCATATTAAGTTTATTCTGCACAACCCTAAGAAGCCAAAGATGTAGCAAGAAATAAAAAAAACCCTCCTGAAGTCTTATGTGTTTAATTTTGTGTTTGCCACTATATAGTATTTCAAAATATATATGGCAGACAATAACAATACCAAAACTGTTAGCTAACATAAAAAAAAATTTAAATCCTCGGGCTTGTTTGCATGTTACAGTCATCTTCGTGCAAAGTGTTAGTTATCAATACTAACTGTTTAGTAAAGTTATATCAATGAACTGACTAGTATATGTTAATTTCATGGACATTTTTATTGAGCAAATTTGTAATCTACGTCAGAACTGCATGCTTTAACTACCATACTGTTCAGACCTTTTAAATCTGAAAGCGGTCTTAATCATCTAAGACCTAAGATTTTGCTCAAGTCAAACATGAATGACAGAGCCAGTGGAAGACACGATGGGACGGAAAAGCACGGTGCAAATGATCTACTAGGATACAAGTACGCGGAAACAGTTATATGGGTGATGTAAGTAGAATGAGGCTGCTACATCAGAGTGGAGCTACCTGGTATCATTTGCACTGCTGACAGGTTTGGGTTGAGCTGAGTCGCTACCGACGGGAGCGGGGCGACTGACAGCAACGCTGCAATGGTTCCGTGCATCACAAGGGACACTCCGTGTGCTGTGGCAAGAAAAAAAACTTAGGAAACAATTTTTAAAAAGTATGGATTTAAAAGTTTATTTTAAAAATAAAATTTTGCGGTGTGCATAATGAGGCCTGATTTTAAAAGTTTTTCAAGTATATAAAGAGTTTTACGTGGAATAATTCTGTGTCTCAGAAGCTTCACGGCTGTCAATACGTACAATAATAATCTTCAAAATAAAAATCTCCAAAACTTTAGAGTAGTACTAGTTTCTGCCAACAGCTAAGCAACTTCAAAAAAAAAAAATTCAAGTATAAAGTTTGACACTGTGCTGATCTTCTTGAAAAATAAGGCCCTCTGTGTAAAAATACGCATGGCAAAGTTCATTTTGAATTTTTTAAAAACTATTTTAGCATTAATTCTCATGTCAACTCTTTCAAAGGGAAGCAAAACCATCCATCCTTTTAAGCCTCTTCACAGCAGGTTGGTAATGATGCAGAAATGCCACCATATTCCAGAATGCTACATTTTTAAGTTTTATCTATGCTAAACTACAAAAAGCACTGTCACGGGCATGTAAGCAGACATTCAAAGTGGGGAAGGAAATAAAAGTCTTGTTAATGAGCAGTTTTCACTGCATTAAAGCTTGTTACAGTGAAACATTGTTTTCAGGAAAGACAAAGGGGGTAAGAATGACTTCAAAGTGAGAAAGCATGCACCAATAAAAACTGTAAAATAAAGGGGGGGTGAAAAAGAAACCATAGTCCTTAAAAGCACGTCAATAAAATTCAGATCACTAACATGCTAATTTTTGCTACCTGCTTTGCCCTCAACAGGAAAGAAAAGGTGTTCCGCTCACTGACAGTCAGCATAGCCAAGAGAGGATAAACCAATTTAGAACTCTGTACTAATGCTAAATACCTGAAGCCTTCAGGTGTGGGGATGATAAGATGAGGATTTGGTGGATCACTATGGCACCGAGGTACTTTTACAGGACGGGGACTGTTTCGATGAATAGCTGCAAACATAAAAAGGTAGCACGTTTACTCAGACATGAGAAAAACTCTGTTAGAGCCATTTCAAGACACAAAATTAAAACAAATTCCTATTTTACAGTGTTAAGTGTGAACTGGCACATATTTTCTTATCCTTTAAGAAAAATCAAAATTATTCCAATTTTAAATAAATCAATTGTATGTATTAATATTATTCATATTATTTTATCATGGAACTCATCTGTAAAATCATGAAAATTCTCCAGAGAATTAAAAACTAGCAATTAGAAGATGCGTACTTACTTCACTAAAACTACATCTTCATTATTTCAACTTCACAGATTAAAGATGATTTGTTATCTTATTGCAAAATAACAAACCAAATAATAATTAAAAAGCAAACAGCGTTATCATGTTCCTTTTGCATCACAATTAGTTTTCTCAGACAATAACAGAAAACAAAATGAGCTGGGGAAAAAACTCACATATGACAGTTTTACCCATACTAATGCCCCCCATGACAGTCTGCCCTTAGAAGTGGTACAAAGGGACAGGGTCAAACCTAAAAGAGCCATCCATCATTGTCCTCGTGCCTAGTTCATTCAGTGCCCATATGAGTAGTCTGAAGCATCTTCCTTTTCCCTCAATCCCTCCTTAATTAGCCAGAAAAATATTGTGGCAGTCACATCACAAGATTGCCCATCAAAACATGAGTTCGTACTTTCTGCCAGGCTAGGTTATTCAGTGAGCTGAGTTTCTGCCTTCTTTGCACGACCAGGGCAAGTAAAAGATGCCAGGGCTAGGTGTTAATTGTCCTGTTATAATTCACGAGGACACAAGCAGAAGACCCAGAAGGCAGAACCTAACCCACTTGAGTGGACATAGGCTGTTTCACAAAGCAAAAAGACAGGATAAAACACCAGGAGACCCCCAGCTATGTGCCTACAGGCAGCAGCATGAACACAACTGGATCCTCAGCTTCAGGAAGAGAGGTAAAGATCACAGTGGGTTTAAGTCCTTCAACATGGTATGCAAATGGAACTAGGAATTCTTATTTTTCTCCTGATCATGAGATAGAAAGGGCAATATCTGCAGCCAAGATACAGTTTTTGTTTAGTTACGTTTATTTCACATGTATTAAAGTTTCAGCCTGCTGTTCAAATCTGCACCATCCACCTGTGCCACCCACTCCCCATGCCTCTGAGCCAAAAGCTGTCAAGCAATTTAGTTTGTGTGATTTGCTGTGTCTGCAATAGCATTTATAAGAGCTTCAGTACTTTGGGTTCATCATGCTACTGATTTACCTAAAATGGGCCCTCCTCTGAACAACAGTGCCAAAAGCAAATGTACAGGTTTTACATCACGGTACAGAATTTGGCTAAAATTTATTTTAGACTATGCTTCTTTCCAAAGGATCGGATTGTCTTTCATTGTGAAAGGTTTCTCAGCTATAAGAGTTTCTCATCAAAATTATATCAAAATTGAAACTTCCCTGAAATACTGAAAAACCTCTCTCTTGCCTGAGTCAAATTATCCTCCCTTCATGTCGTCTGCCATCAACCCTGTCCAGGAAGCGGACATCAGGAGAAAGAAAAGACGACGACATGGTATTCTGAAAGTTAAACCAGTCAATGGACTTGGGAGGAGGAAGAGAGAAACAGTGCTGAGAAAGAGATATGTAAAAGGAAAACAGAGCTGAGGCAACATCATTTTCTCAAGAAAAACAATGAAATATGGTGATTTCACTCTAAGGCCAAAGATATTTTTTACACTATGACAAATTTTGCGATATTGGAGAACTATTTCCCACAGCTCTATCGTCAAGCCCCCAGGTATAACTCCTCTGTACCTCAATAATCTAAAGTCCGTCAGAAGTGTAAATATCTGCAGTGCCACAATGAAATTTTGGGAGAGGGACCTGTAACTGCCTCCTTAAAGTTATAATCACTTCTTTACCCAACCTTTAAAAATCACAATCCTTTTCCAGAAGATCTGCAAGACTTCATCGGAATTCAAGCACAAAATCCGAGGAAAGCATCTGTAGAGCTTTTAAGTTTCTTGAGTAAAGCCACCATGTATTTACACTTTCTCAGGCAATAATGATTACATCAACAATCACAAAAAGCTTAAAAATACTTTTATTGGTATTTCTAGCATTTTAAAATTACTTTACAATCAGAATTCTGTAACAATAGCAGCAAAGCTCCACAACAAATGCCAGTAACTTCTGCCTTACCAAGGTACAAACCTGTAACAGGACTGTGAGGTTTTCCAATAACATGGCCAATGCACTCATTCATCAGAGCTTGTAAACTCTAGAAAAGACAAACAGAAAAAGTTGTGATGTTTTATGTTAAAAGAGAGTTGATAGTCATATGGTAAAGCTCACAGTAATAAAATGACACTGGTTAAATATGTAATCTGTCAAGTAAGCACCCCTACATTCTACCAATTATATTAAACTTTTGGACCCACGTTAGGGTTTTGACTTTGTTGATTTTTTTTTTAAGCTAGGAAGTCTTAGTCTTGTCTTGCCTTTTGACCTTGTCAAAATTACGTAACTGTAGGAACTGAACAATGATATATCAAATAAACCATTTCATAATATAAAGCTAGTGGAACTTGAAAATATCCATTGTTAATGAAATTAAAAATCAAGCTTGCTGGAAAAAGCTGAAACAACCTCCTCTGCCCTCCCTCTCCCCACCCCAAGAAGAAACACCCCAAAAAACTTGGTGAATATGATGGCCTGAATCACAAGACAAAAGCCTGTAAACCAACAAATATGAAGCACTGCATATTAGAAGAAATCCACTTCCCTTATCTACCCTTGAAGTTAGCAAAACTTTCATGAAAGGGTGTTTAATAGTTACACCACTGAACTGGGGCTCAGGCAATCCGAGTTTAATTACTACGTGTACTATTCACTGTGTATGTAACCTCAGACAAGTTATTAAATCTTCCTCTAGTTCAATTTACTTGTCAGAACATCAGGTATAAAACATGTCTTCACAATAAAGAATTGAAATCATGTTCTTTGGTATAGCTGCTATGAAGGCTGCTTCTATATACCAGTCATTCAGATTAGCCAAAATTTCTTCCAGAAATTCAAAGACTTAGTGAAGACCAGGAACTTGAAGCTAAACTGAGAAAAAAAGGATTATTAAATTCAAGGGGGGGGGGGGTGGCGGGGGCAAAGTATGTGTTTAGCCTGGGATTGGCATATTTTACCAACCCAGATTGAGCTAGAATCTCAGCTTTAAAACTAGAGCCTTAAATCTAGACCACCATTCTTCTATGACATCGGGTATTATCTAAGTAAGATATTAGGACTGACATAGGCATTTCTAGGCAAAATGCTGTGGGCTCGTGACCTGTGTTATATAGGAGTCAGATTAATCAAAGTGACTTCAAGTGATGCTCTCCAAAACTGAAATCCAGTTTAAGAAAGGAGAAGTTCAGAAATGCAGTTAAGGTTTTGGGATCCCCCCTTTCTCTCCCACTTGTTCAAAGTCTGTTTTAGAAACTGCGTCAAAGCAAATAAATTAAGTTGAGGAACTACTTCCTAAAGCTAAAAGTATCAGTGTATTTCAAATACAAGCTTAACTCTCTCATTTAGGCAGACAACCCTTTCCCAGCAACACACACGTGGGACTAAAACATAACTTATTTCAGAGCTCTTGATAAAAATATATGTGAAAAACACTAAACTATATCATTTCTGTATTACAGAAGATTAATGTGGTTGGTATTTCATAATCCATCTTGAAATTAACAAAAATCAGAGGTGCTGACACTCACATTCTGCTATTTTATAGCAACTGTGCTTTCACTTCTCTGTAGTACTGTACCAAGATCAGAGAAATTCTCAGAATTTTATTTCCACAGGAAAAGGAGGAAGGCAGAGCACACAAAAAAGCCAGTTTTAGTCTACTTTTTTTTCCCACAGTAAAAACACAAGAAAGATGCTTTAAAGTCTGCTTCACATTGGCACAATTTGAGGAAATACCTTTAAACAATTGTGATTTTGTATTCATACCCATAAATGAACTCTAAGCGCTAACTAAGCCTCAGAAGCTTATATTCAGAAATTTATTATGACAACTATAAATTGTAACTCTGTAGAAAAGTTGCTGTCAACTTTCCCAAGAGCAAAGGGAGATAGCCTCCCAAGACAGTACCAGCAACTTGTCAGCAATTTGAAAACATTAACGCCAATGGTCACAAACTTACTCTATTCAGAATCTTACAAACTGAAGAGATATCAACATCAATAGTTATATACAACAGCAATTGTTTCAGAACAGCATCTGTATTCAGACATCGTTTTATAAAAAACATCCCTGAAAACATATGTTGATAGCTTCACAAGCATTTAGAAATAAACAACAAGCAGAATAACTTATTCCATACCAAGAAGTCATCTTCTGGGAGAGCGGAAATAAATGCTGGCTCAATGGCTTGAAGAAAATCAAAACCTTGAGTTGCCCACCTATCTCAAAGAAAAAGAAAAGCCAGAAAATGAATTGCTCTTCGGCTAAAGCCATCGCAAGAGCTTCAACAACATCCAAGAACAGTAAATGGCAGTTAATTATTTTTCCTCTGGAAAATATGATAAAATCTTTCTAAGAAAATAGATTAATATATAAGAGGTAAAATATTTAGCTTGTATTAGTATTTGCCCACTTATATTCAGATAAAGTCTGATTATAGCAAGGACACTGCCAAATAAAGTGAGCAGGTCATGCTATATACCTCAACCCATATATGTGCTATCTTCAGGAACAGTATCATCTCATCAATTCTTACTACATTTCAGAGCAACAAGCCAAACCACTATGTTCCCTGCCTAAATTCTCCCTTCTGAAACAAGATGAAAAGAGTACTAATGATTTCCTGTCTATCTGATCAGCAGTAACTGGGCATCAGTGGTTTCAGTGCCTAGATCAGTAAAGTAAAACAAATAAGTAGCTTGGCTAAAGCAAGTTGTGTCTTCAGCCACCTGCTCTCCCTCCACTGCCTCCTCTTAGACCTACTGGAATTAGCAGCTGCAACCTACAAAATGCAAGTAGAATCACAGGATATCCTGACTTGGAAGAGCCCCATGAGAATCATCATGTCCAACTCCTGCCTCCACACAGGGCAACATAAAAGTTAAAGCGAGTATCTAAGAGCATTGTCCAAATGCTTCTTGAACACTGACAGGCCTGGCTGGGGCCACGACCACTTCCCTGGGGAGCTTGTTCCAGCACTTGACCACGTTCTCAGTGAAGAACTTTTTCCTAATATCCAACCTGAACTTCCCCTCACACAGCTTTAAGCTGGTCCCTCACATCCTATCACCGGACACTGCAGAGAAGAGATCAGCGCCTCCCTCTCCGCTTCCCCTCATGAGGAAGTTGTAGACAGCAATGAGGTCACCCCTCAGGCTCATCTTCTCTAAGCTGAGCAAACCTAGTATCCTCAACCACTCCTCATTAAGTCTTGCCCTCCAGTCCTTTCACCATCTTCGTTGTCCTTCTTTAGGCACACTGTAATATTTTTACCTCTTTCTTACACTGTGGAGCCCAAAACTGCACGGAGTACTCAAGACGAGGCTGTGCCAATGCCAAGTATGGTGGGACAATCACTTTTTTCAACTGGTTAGCTATACCGTGCCTAAGGCAACCCTGGATACGGTTGATCCTTTTCACCACCAGGGCACATTGTTGACTCATATAGAGCTTACCATCAACCAGAATCCCAAGATCCCCCTCTCCAGCAGATCCAATCTCTTGGCCCTGTTGTATATATACATCCAGGATTACACCTTCCCTGTTGCAAAATCTGGCATTTGTCCTTGTTAAATTTCATAAGGTTGGTGATTGCCCAGCACTTGTAATCTATCAAGTTCTCTCTGTAAGGCCTCTGTACCCTCTAGGGAATCAACGGCTCCTCCTAATTCAGCATCATTAGCAAACTTACTAAGTATGTACTCAACTCCTGTGTCCAGATCATTGATAAAAACATTGAAGAGAACCAGCCCTAAATTGAGCCCTGGAGAACACCCCAGTGACTGGCTGCCAGCCAGATGTTACCCCATTTACTCCAGCTCTTGGAGCCCAACCCTTCAGCCAATTGTTCACCCATCATATTGTGCACATGTCTAGCTGTATGCTGGACATTTTGTCCAGAAGGATGTTGTGAGAAACAGTATCAAAAGCTTTGCTAAAATAATAATTAAAAAAAAAAAAAAAAGCACACCACAAAAACCAACCACATCCACTGCCTTCTCTTCATCCACTAGGTGGGTAACCTTGTCATGAAAGGACAGTTAGTAAGGCACAGCTTGCCCTCCATGAACCCATGTTGACTTTGATGACTACACTGTCTCTGAAATGTTTTTCAATAACTCCGAGAATAATCTTCTCCATAATTTTACCAGGAACTGAAGTGAGACTGACAAGCCTATAATTACCAGGGTCTTCTTTCTTGCCCGTCTTGAAAATTGGAGTAACATTTGCTAGCTTCCAGTCAAGGGGGACCTCTCCAGATTCCCAAGACCATCGATAACTAACAGAGAAGTCTTGCAATAACATTGACCAACTTCTTCAGTACCTTGGAATGAATTCGATCAGGCCCCATATATTTGCATGCATCCCATTGCAGCAGCAAATCTTGTACAAGTTGAAAGTCAACCAGGAGCTTATCACTCCCCTAGTTGTGGTCCTCCAACCCTGGGCTCCAGGGGTCCTAGGGCCCATCATTTGTGTTAAAGACAGAGGCAAAGCAGGTATTAAATGTCTCTGCTTTATCTTTGTCAAACTGTTTACATCCTCAAAGTGATGTAACTTTAACTTTTTTCATTAGTGCCCAGCAGTAGAGTTTCATAGCATGGACTGTAAGCACAATTTGAGAGATGACTGTGCACAACACTACTGTCAAGAGACAGAAAGTACTTCGGACTACAACAAAAAACCTCCATAAATGCATCCATTACTGCAATCATAAAACTGAAGAAGTTTCAGCAGAGTCAAAACACTTCTTCCTCATCTGTGGGCCGTACTTTAGATGCTTTCAGAAAGGACTAATAGAACTTCTATAGCAGGCTAAAGCTTCCATACATACATTGTTTCCTCAACTGGCACAAAACAACACTGCTTTGTCTGTAGAATACCCAGAGAATGACTGTTGCATATTCTGCAATCTTTATTGACTCCTGATCACATAGCACTTTTGTTCCAACCTAATGACCCTTATCTGAAGTCTTTTAATTGTCTGGATCCAACAACCTCCACTCTTTCTTCCCATTTTCTGTCAGCTAACATGAAGCAAAGTGTTCCACAAAATCTTCTGTTAAGCAGCTGAAGTGTTCATTTGGCTTTATGCATTTACTATGCAAATTACTTTCAAAATTTAAGAGCCAGAAGCATCAATAGTTCAGAAAAACTACTTCTAAACAATAAAGCATTATTCACACTGTGAAAAGTCCTGCATGGTATTTAAACACAAACTACTGTAACAGTAACAAGTTGGCTGTTACCTGGGTCGAGTGCCGCGGCCACTCTCACATTTTGTTAGCACATAATTCATCCATTTTCTGGCAAAGCTGATATACTTGTCTCCAATTTTCTGCCTGAATTCTCCAGACATCAGACGAACAACTTCTTTATGGTACTGTAAGAAACTAAAGATTACTTTTCACATATTAACAACAAAAATACCATTTGCAATAGCCTCTGGAGTATTTGCAGGCTAACAAAACTTTACAGTATGGTAACAGTCACATCCTGTTCTTAGACAAAATGATTTTATGCAAACAGTCGCATATTTATAGAAAAAAAAAAACATGAAAAAGTATACAATACAAAATGTATTGTAGTGAGAGGCAGCACTTGAGCCATATTGCATTCCTGTGTGTATATGGGCATGTGCTGATGTTTAACAGCATACACGTCATTTAAGAAACATCCTACATAAATGCTCAGTTCTGCAATCAAAGATTGAACCACAAAGTAGTGTTTATTTTTAGTTATATTGCAGGTAACATTAGGGGATAAAGGAGTTCATATATGTACATTTAAAAAATTAAACAGAAATACCAGCTGTTTTTTAGAAGACTATCCTTAGAAGTATGTTAGGGTATGATACAATCCTAAAAAAATTTTACAAAGCTCACAGGAATCAAATAGTGAAACAGTATACCGAAAGCATCTGAACATGACATTTCCTCATCAGCACTTTAAGGCAGGCACTCAAAAGCTACATGCACCGCATCAAAGAACCACCACAAACTTGGAAAGAATGGCTCATATTACAGTATTATGCTATTCTAGGCTGAAAAAACTGTGAGAAGCCAAGTTTCACAATGACATTCAATATCAAAGGATATTTCTGATTTCATCTAAAATGCTGCCAAGTTGCAGAGCCTACAAGGCTATACCTGAAATCATCTAGTTCTTAAAGCTTTTTAGAGTTCCAGGCATTGGTAATTGGAGTCTGAATTTAATAGATCTATCTGTTCTTTTTCAATCATTTTCACATAACATTTCTGCAGCAACACATATTTTTATGATGTTCTGCTAGAATTCTTCATATTTCCACAGAGTTATAGTTACCTTATTTGCACCAATGCAAACCCAGAAATTTCAACTGGTTCTTACCAAAACTACAAGACAAACCTGCCATTAAGTTTTTGTTTCCTTACCTCAAACCCAAAATTATAACCCTGAATCATGGCTTCCCGATAGTATTGCTGCAAAGTGGCAGATTCAGATTCATCAACTTCAGCATCAAACTCAGATGTGAACATGTGATCAACTCTATCAATGGCACTGCTTATCTTATTGCATAGCTGTAATGCATCACTCTGAGTAACAACAACAAAAAGGGATGGGGGGGCATCAAATTATTATTTATAATCTACAGTTGACAAGACTAAGGCAAACATGAATCTAACAATTACATTATTTTAAATGGAAATGTACTTTAATGCCATCACAATTCATTCAGTCTTGGAAAACCACTTTCCAGCAGTTTCTTCTAATTAACTGAAGTATCATAATGAAGTTTTTTTGCTTGAGTAAGATTAACTTTAAAAACAAAGACAGCGAAGGGAGGAAACAAACAAACAAACAAAAAACCCCAACCAAAACCAGACACACAGGAAAAGAGAAAATGAGTTTTATTATCTGTACTGTGACCAAGCCTTTGGTTGTATTTCACCCTTGTATCTGGACACAGCTTCTATTGAACTCAGGGGGAAACGTAGGGACCTGATACTGCAACTTCAACCTAACAAATCTTTGCTTTTCTGGGTCCTCCAAAAAACCAACAACAAAACCAAAAAACAAAAAGCCACCAAAGAAAACCCTCATCCAACAAAAAAAACACAACAGCAAAAAAAAAAAACCCCACCCACACCAAAAACAAGAGCAAAAAACCAGAGAGACCTACCTACTTTTACATCACAAAGCAGCCATCTTCTCCAAATATGGGGAAAAAAAAAAAATGTTGTTTCTTGCAGACAGTGGATTTTCTTGCAGATGGATTTTGATAGAATTTATTTTTAAAAAATCAAACAATTTCTTTCAATTCAATAGTGCTGTCATACAAAGATGTATTTATTCTGTTGCTATTAATACTTCTATTGCATTACGGAATTGTTTCCCACTTACCAGTGCAAAAATGTTTGCACCAGTCTTGCTCAAAAATACACTCACAAATCCTTTGCAAAAACAGAATGAAAATTGTAATGAAAGTAAAGTCCACAGAGGTTGCATAAATGACAATTGCAGAATGTTATTAGCATTGCAATTAAGTCTCCTTACATGTTTTTACTTATCAGTGAGCGAAGAACCATCAACTTTGACTGAGATAATCTCGAAAACTGCTTACCTTGAGCTGTTGTAGAGCTTTGGCAATGACTGGTTGGCTGGATGTCTGTTCCTGGTGCAGAGATACAAGCCCTTCAATAGACTGCTGGAAAGCTTTTCTCTGACTCACAAGGTGGGCAGATTGAATGACGACAAGGAGGAGGTTATCCACCTAGGAATACAAGGTACCACTAGTTCTTATAAACAAAATCCTCTCTATAAAAACATGTCCCATATCAGCAAATTCCAAATGGTTATTTTTTTAATTCTAAAATATGAAGGACCTGTCTTGTCACTATTCATTAAAAGCTTGATGCTGGCAGAAAAGCTTGATGCTGGCAACTGAACTTGATGAACTCTCATCTTATGAGCAGAACTCTATTAGGGCAAATGCCACAGCAAGTTTTCAAGGGGAATATACCTCTTTTCACTTCTGGAAAGGTTTGGGAAACACTGTGTTAAAACTGTCTTCAGAACAGTTACACACAGAAAGGCAGCATCTAAGCAAAAGAATTATATTTTCTCAAAGCAGCTGGAGGTAACAACCATCACGTAAGTACGCAGGTTTTATCCAAGTAATGCAATACACTTCAGGACAAAACCTACTACTGAACAAGGAAAGCCATAAATTTACCACACAGTATTTGCTCAAATTTTGAAAATTATTAAAATGTAAGAATATGTTTTGGAAACCAGAGCTCTGATATTGCAGAAGTCTATAAAAGTACACAGTCACAGATGGTATTGCCTTTGCTGCGGCACTATGAGTCACATACATGAAATCTGTTGATTTCAAACTACAGACAATGCATCTGCAACAAGTTACTCACAAAACAAGACCTACTTCATCCTGATTTCCAGTACCTCATCCCCAAAGAATATTTTCATGCTCAAAATTCTTTAAATGTTGATGGGATTCTTCTATTTTATGAGCATCTTTTAAATAACACCTTACATATTCTCTAGTTTGCAATGGAAACCTGTTTATTTAAAAACACAGGACACAATCTTTCTGAAGGATTTTTACTTCCTAACCTTTCAATATTGGATTGTAAAAATTAATAAACAGTGTTATACATATACACGTATAACCACATACACAAAGACAGAGTGTTTTATGTGCACTTACATATGTCAGATAGAATACCATCTGCAAACCAAATTCCATCTTTTGCTGTTTTCCTTTTCTGAACAAAATGCTAACTTTGACAGAAGTCCAATGAAATTCTAAAGACTTAATCAAAGGCTGGTTTTTCCATTGTTAGTCTGGACAACAGACAAACAAGAAGTAACATGCTTACACGTTAAAAACAGCAATATGTACAGGAGTGACTTTTTCAACTGCCTGTAATTGCTAGAGCCCTCTGAATGCTAGAGGCCAGGCAGAGTGACATGGAAAGTCACTTTGTCCATAGACAGTAGAGCCCATTTATGGTACGGATCCAAGGAACTGCATGACATGCCAAAAGGAAAATTCACTTAGCTTAACATAAGGATATGAGAACAGGAGGGGCAGGGAGCTGCAGCTGGCTCAGTTGCTAGAGCGTAGCAGAACTGCTGGCAGGGAACCCCTGTTGGCTTGGGATGAAGGAAAGTATGACTGGAAAGATTTCTTCCTGCAGAACTGTTGAACATCCAGTAGCTTCCACAGAAATTTAATTTTAAATGTCACAATTCATCCAAGATCAAAAGTAACCGGTTTCATGCCTCTGTGTGTGGAAAGCACACAACTGCCACATGCTCTCGGAGACTAGTGACTTCTTAATAAAATGTACAGTTTTCAAGTCCTATCCACACTTCTGATGCTGACTACCCAACTAGATATTGAAACTATCTCTTTATTATCAAAGTCCAACCCTGAAAAATGCACATTGTAGAGATTAATGATTCTAAGAAATGCTAAAATCCATTTAATACCTGTATTAACATAACTAAGAATCAATCCTATCCTTGAATGTAACTTTTTATTACGTATAAAAGGAGACATGCCACTCACTGTGGTTAATCTGAAAGGATAAGCATTCACAGAAGTGTGGAGATCACATAAACAGCGAAAAAAGAAACCAAAAACCCCAAACAACCCACCTGCATGGTACGTAGTGTATCAACAGTTTCTACTTGTGGCACTACTTTGACTGGCTGACCTTCCCATGCGCTCCAGCTGTCATCTAATTCACGGTCTTTATCACTATGTTTGGTCATTAGTAAATAAGCTTCATACGCAACCTCATCTGAATCCTTTGAGCAATCCTTTCCAGCAGCTGCATTGAGGAGCTGCAAAATCACAGATTTTTCCCCTGCAATACTATTTGGTACAAATACTTGTAAACTCTCGAGTCCAGGGATTTGCACCTGTAGAAAAAAATATAAACATACTGAATGAGTGAATCTCACTGTCTTCTGTGATACATGAAACAGATAAAATAGATATATGTCATCTCACTTAAGCATCAGGGAGAGTTTCCATCTTAAACAGCTGTGCAATATACATACTAAAACAATACATGCAGCCATTTTTGCACTAAAAGTTGAAGTGCATTATAAGAAATCATTTGTCTTGAAATCCACTAGATCACCAACTTTCAGTGACATCTTTCCTTGTACCTTCAATTGATCCTTCTACATATTCTTCTAAAGGAATTTTGTTACAAATATCTGATTTCACATTTAAACTATATGTGTGCATATGTATGTATAAAATATATATACGCACACATATTTTAAAAAGTAAATTAGTCAACACTAATTTAAGACTTATTAAGCACACATTTTTAAGATTGGAATATTAAAAGAAGAAAAATTCCTTCAGGATCTCTAAGAATCTACATAACATTTCTCAATGGCTACAAAAGATAAGAGTAAGCAAAAATATGGCTAAAAAAAGTATCAGTTATTCTTTTACTATTCATGAGAGATTAAGTCCAATAAGGGTGTTCTCTTTTAATAAAATACTACTTAAAAACTATTTCTGCATTATATCTGTCACATTGGTAACAATACTTTAACCAAGTCAGGCATCAGAATCAGACTGTGAAAACAGTAAAATAGTTGATACCTGTGATTTGACATGAGGTAACTGACTTACAGTGAAGTTTTAATTCTCTCTTTTCAGAGTCTGATGTCATCAAGCTAAGACAAAACACTGTACTCAACATTCTTACCATTAGGCAGCCATATTTTGTAATTAAAACCATTATAATCTATAGGTCAATGTAAAAACTAGATGGTTGTTACTGAAAGCTAAAGTAGTTTCCCAAAACTAATGAGCATCTGATTGAAAAAGCCATTAAAAATTTAAACTCCCTACACAATGTTAGGGGGCCACTACATGAAGTGTTAATCACCAAAATGTGTGTCATTTTGAGTGGTGAAAAAAAGGGGAGAAGTAATAGATGAAGAGGGATAAATCCTGAGATCGAAATAATCTATCTAGATTATTTAAACCATGTGCTTACACAGATTTTTCAAACTCAAGATTCAATTTTTTCTTCAAAACAGGTGTGTAAGAACAGTGATACTATCTTTAACTAAAAAGTCTACCAAATTTAATATTGTGTCTTAAAGCAGCCAAGAGTGGATACTTGGGGAAAAATATTTTTAAAAAGTAAACACATACTGAATTCCTTATTCTCCCACTGGCGTCCTGCTGAGCCAGATGTTTCATCCATGTATTTAACAACCCTTTATGAATTTCTCTCCCATGAACTTGTCAGTCTCTCCTTGAACCAATTTCTACTTTTAGCAATCGTTTATATCAATCTAACAAGAATTTTGTCATGCAAAAGTTAGTAGATTATTTCCCAGTTGGGAATTATATGTAATAAATGTATGGAAGGACAAAAAAGAACAGCAGATCCAAATAAATTTAATCTGTTGAAGCAATTGATTTACTTAAATTCAAACTGCAATAAAGACTTGTTAACCTAGGAATTTTTAAGGAATAAAGTGCAAAACCATAAATGTGGGAATTTATAGCGCAGTAAATATCGGGCACCAAGAGTTTAACCTACATTTGCTGTACAAGAGTTTTCTAGCAACATTTATTCTGGAACAGAACACAGTCCCTGCATTTCTCACATACTTAGTGCTTTCAAGAAAGCTCGCTAGAGCAGACCTCCACTACAATATTGTTGCTTTATAAAAGCACACAAAACACAGGTCCATAGTTTGAGATTATCTACTTAAACATGTCCATTTACTGATGTATCTGTTTACCTCAAACTTCAAAGCGTTTATTTTTCGTAACACTCCCTATTAAGTGTTATTACTCCCCTCTCACAAATGAGGAAGTACTATTAAAGCAAAAAGGCTTTTCCTAAGTCACAAAGAGAATCTTTGGGAAGACAAGGAATTAGATACTGATTTCCCAAAACAGAGACTAGCATTCTCACTCACATAAACACAGGTACAGAAAATAACTTGACTTCCATAATTCAATATTAAATACATGACATTTAAAATATGATGAGATATAGATGCCACATTAAAAACCTGAAAGTATGCCAATAAATATCCTTTGACACTTTGCTTAGCATCCCCACTCTACTTTCATGCCTCTAAACTGAATTTACCTTCACATACTCTTTTATTTTCAGAGCGTTCAGAAGATCTCGCACAGGGGCTGACAATGCAAATTCTGCTGCTATTTCAAGGTCCTACAAATAATGACAAAACAAAAGAATATGCTTGCAGATTAAATTTATTTAAAGCATATAAATAAGATGAGACTCTACTGTTAACTTACTTTCCTCAGCATTTTAGCAAAACCAAGAGCTTTGGAGGCCCTTTCTCTAGCTTCATGAAACAGCTCTTTGAGTGCTCGGCTGGTCTCTATAACAGACCTCCTGAAACATTAGTAAGAATGAAATGACAACATTTTAATAAATCATATTGCATTTATACAGCTACTAGAAAGTAAGAATTATTTACATATATATCAATAGAAAGAACATAGAAAAGATATTTACAAGCAGCTGACTGACAAGCAGGCACATTTTTTATAAGGATATAAAAACTGAATTTAAAGAACATTACATAAACAATCTCTGATAACCTTCTTTTTAATTCAGGGTATTAGGCTTCAAATGAACCAAATGATGGTTCATTACTACTGCATACAGAAATATTAGCAATAAAGTCTATGGAGTCTTGCATTTATTTATGAAGTTTTCATTCTAAGAAATAAAATGCAGTATGTACCTGTCAGGGGTATAGAAACATGAGTAAGTGTGTTTGTTATTATTAAGCCAAACGGCTTAATACCTGATTTCATCTGATGCAGTACTGTCATCGGCACTGGCCCAAAATTCATCACAACTGTCTTGTAGTCCAGAATCTAAAAATATTCCTGTAGATTTCAGCAGCATTCCTGCAATATCACTGTAGCAACAGAAATGGTGTAACTTCAGAGTCTTATTCAGGTAGCATGGCACCTTAAACTTCTTCCTACTCTGTCCAATGCAAGAGAGCTGCGTTGCCAAGTCGGCCTGCAGAAACAAGCAGCATCTTGGGGGCCCTCAGTTACTCTACATGCACGGGGCTAGGAGGAATGGGAACTTTCCATAGAAGCAGTCATTCCTGTTACAGCTACAGTAAGAGCAATCTGCAGTTACTGCATCCTACAGCTACAGTCATTGTAATAATCCATAAATTCACAAAAACTATCAGCTGCTTACTGAGGCCTCAAGAAGCCCAACGCGGGAACCCTGAACAAGTGCCGACTTGAATACATATCTGGTACAAATCAACACCATCAGCAGAGTAATTAAATAAAAGCTACCAGAATAGTTTTCCAGCTTGAGCTTCGCCCCCTCTTATATAAGGAGTTATTTCTTTGGTGAAATTCCATTCCTCCTCCAACAGATTTTTTAAACTATGAGACGCTTGAGGTAACTGCTGTAGCATTTGGATCCAGCTTCGCATATAATCAAAGTAAACCTGTACATGGAAAGAGATAATTTAAACAGAAATTGTTACACAACATGTAACTAAGGATTGTAACTTCTCAAATCAACAAACAATCTCAGTATTATACAATTTGTAGAATCTATTTCTACAACATTTTTCATTTGTTATGACTGAAAATGAGCTACATGTTTCCACTCAAAAGCTGCAATTTATAGCTCAGGAAGTAGAAAGTGCTACTGAAGTATTAAATACTATGTCTCCATTATACTCTTCTGAAAATACTGACAGTATCACCACCTTGCTTGCTGTGCTGCTATTCACCGTTGTATCAGTGAATACCCACAGTGGCCAGAGTTTTTAAAGCTGAACTACTGAAAAACAGTCTCTATATCTTTTATTAACTGGATTACTCTGAAAGGTTTTATCTGAACATATCCTCCTGGATATGGATAAGTGCAGTGAACAGGCTTCTCAGATTATGCATTATACCTTGTGTTCCTTTATATCAAGTCTTCTCTCTCATCAAGTCTTCTCTCTCACCTTTATTTAATTATTATTGTTTTAAACCAACATAAAAATCCAGGTAAGTACAATTCTTCTTCAAACATCGGCCCTTTAGGATCATACCGAACGCAAAAAACACGGCTGCAATTTGTTTTAGTTCAATAATCCCTAATATCAAGCAATGTCCCTCCTCAGAAATGGTTAAGACGCTTCCCATTGACCTCAGGTATTTTTGGACCAAGGACATAGAATCACTGAATGATTTGGGTTGGAAAGGACCTTAAAGATCATCTAGTTCCAACCCCCCAGCCATTGACAGGGACACATTCCACTAGACCAGGCTGCTCAAAGCCCCATCCAACCTGGCCTTGAACACTGCCAGGGATGGGGCATCCACAGCTTCTCTGGGCAACCTGTTCCAGTGCCTCACCACCCTCACAGTGAAGAGCTTCTTCCTTACATCTAATCTAAATCTACCCTCTTTCAGTTTAAAGCCATGACCCCTCGTCCTATCACTACATGCCCTTGTACAAAGTCCCTCCCCATCTTTCCTGTAGGCCCCCTTAAGGTACTGGAAGGCCACTATAAGGTCTTCCCGAAGCCTTCTCTTCTCCAGGCTGAACAATCCCAACTCTCTCAGCCTGTCTTCATAGGAGAGGTGCTCCAGCCCTCTGATCATCTTCATGCCCCTCCTCTAGATCCGCTCAAGCAGATCCATGTCTTTCTTATGCTGGGGACCCCAGAGCTGAACGCAGTACTCCAGGTGGGGTCTCACAAGAGCGGAGTAGATATGGAAAACCTTAAAACTCTACTCTGGATTAGGTAGGTACTGTGTTTTGGTAGTCTCAGACCATAGCCCCATTCTTGACTTTATTTAATTCACCTTTCACTCTCAGCCTAATTTCTCTTCCAGTACTCCTCTTAGCTACCTTGCCTGCCTATCCAAGGAGTCCACAGGAAAAGACAATAAGTTCCACCTCTCACCCCTCACTAATCCTGCCTTAACCTTCTGATTTCATACAAGTTTTCCCTATCCCTATTTCCAGTCCAGATCATCTCTTCAGCTCTCTTTGCCCAGCTGTCCCAATCTTCTGACTGTCTTGACCATTCATCCAATCTTTCTCCCCTGCTCCTGGTGCTACATGAACCTGCAACTCTGAATAGGCACAAACTGTGATTCTTTTAAGTCCAGTATATTTATTCCGATTTACACAGTCTTGTTACCACCCCTTTCAAGACCCACAAAAAGCAAAACCCTTATACAACTGAAACTGCTGCCAAAGTTCAAACTTTTGCCTCAAAGCACAAAAACATTACAGCTACCTAAAAAAAACCCCCAAACCACCAGGTAAGGAATTTCAAAATGGACAAGATGAACCATTTCCCCTTCATCTAGCCAGGTCATTTCTGCTGGAAGTTTCTAGAAATTTCAGATGGAGATGAAGGCAGGCACACAGCATCAGAAACTTTAGTTAAAACAATATAGTTTCACCACTGTATGCAATGAAAAGCATGTAATAGGAAAATCCATGCATACTTAGCAACAGATGGTACCAACAGCTCTGCTGACAACACTAGTGATGAGGTACTGAGGTGTATCTTGGGGGGGGGGGGGGTCCCCCACAATAGCGAGGGCAAAGCTCAAACAACTCACAAAAGAATAAAAATCACATGCAAGGGAACGTAATTTAAACTAAATTTACTTAAGAATATTTAATTTAATATCTTTCAGAGAGGCCAAGTGCTTGTCTTGAAAATACTTCTTTGTATTTAACTTATTGCAATAATGAATACACATTAAAACTAAGGTATCATTAATGGATGAATGCAATACCAAGATAATAAGACATGATGTTAGTCAAACAATTGTATTTATTTTTTTTATTCAATACTAACAGTATTAAATATTAAAAGTTTAGTTTAAATGTATGGAATTTACAGTTCTACATATGAACCATTTTGTTGTAAATACAGGCAATTTACAAGTATCCTACTGTACCACAGTCCAGTAAACAAAAACCAGTATTGCTAAATGGCAATGACTACTGTGTTACCTTTACAAGTCCACTAAAACAATAAAATTATGTTGAAGTAGCACAACATAAAAAAAGAAAAAAGAAAAAAAAAAAAAAAAAGCAAGACCTATACCCAACAGGGACAATAGATTTCTATTAGCAGTATTCAGATTAATACACTTACTAGAACTCCAAATATTTTCTCCTTTTTGAAGCTTACCATTAACATTTTATGCAGGTCCTCTTCAAAAGAATCAATGTTGCAATCAATCTTTTGTAAGTCATCTAACACCTCACGTAACATAAACTGGTAATATTGCTTCATTAACAGGCCACCCTTCAGAACCTCTTTACACTCTCTCACTAGCTGCAAGAGAAAAACCCAAAACCTGCCATCAGTCAAGACATTACTCTTAAATTCTCCCTGGGAAGTGAAAACTTAATTTGTCAGTCCAGTTTGTCTAAATGTGTTAAGTTTATCACTAGATAATTTCTACAGTTTTTAGAAATGAATACAGTCACTTTACATATCTGCAGGAAAGATATGACTAGTTTTCCAGGATTATTTAATTGCCATCATGCCATTTGCCACATAACTGTAAATGGAGATGGAAGCAGATGTTTCAGACTTCATTCCCTGCACAGAGCCGCAGCAAGCAACTTACGGGGTAGTTAAAAAGTTTAGAAGTGGGCAAGAGGGCTCACAATCATTAAATCACAAGTTTAAATGGAAGCAAGTCAGAAACAACATGCAATGTGTTTGACAGATGCTTAGAGACCTATGAGAAATGTTTTACTACAGGAAATTCATTGTCAATCTATTGAGCAGGTGTCAACAAGTCTAAAACACATACCAGACCTGAAAACAGTTAGTGCTTCTTTTGTTGCTTCCCTGGGCAAGGCTAACAGAAGGAAAGTTACCTTTTCAATCATAGAAGTGGTGACATTTTGCCAAACAGCCATCACTCCTCCCTGAAAGCTTACAGCTTCTATTTATTTGAAGAAGCATGCACTACCACAGACATAGGAGTACACAAACAGCAAGAATGGTTTCAAACCTACACGAATGAAAGCCTTTCTTTCAGAAGTCCTTCAGTGCTAAGTGTGTATTCTTCTGAAATCATTATCAGTCTCCAAGTCTGACAACCCCTGACCTTTTCTGAGCAACTACTTCATTTAATCGAGAGTCTGAGAGGAAGAGAGGGGTTCATTTTGAGGGTCAGAGGGAATGGAATTGTTGGTTGGTTAATCTGCTTTTTAAAGTCTTCTCTAATGGCTATCCTGGCAAAATAATATATCAATATAGTGGACTCAATGTATGAGAAATTGTAATGGCATGAAAGCAAAAAACGTACAATAATGTTATTAATATAACAACAGTCTTTGGAATGTTTTACAAGCCAGAACACGTTACGCTGTGCTCCTCTGCATGCAAGGGAAACAAGGGTAATATTCTGAACTCTGTAGTTTAAAACTTACCAATAGTTAGGCAAAAAGGGGGGAAAAAAAATTTTTTTTTATAAGGTGGAAATCCAATAATTACATATTTATACCCCTAATACGTCACATATTTAAAAACAAATGTGCATTCTTCACTCTCCACTCACTCAATCACATTCAGTGTACTCCGTGTTAACCTTGTGGACTTTTTTGCCCTGGGATCCACAAAAAAACCCGTAACTTGTTCAAAGAATTTAAAACTGATATTTAACTACCCGTCACAGAGACAGATGGGACTTGGCAATATCACTTATCCATTAAACTTTACTAGACAGTATGGCATATCTTACAGATACAAGCAAAGTTCACTTCTAAAATTTGCAGAGAGTAACATTTGTCTATTCCAAATTAAAATACTCTCAAGACTTCATTAAAAATAGTAATTTTTTGTTTAAATAATACTGCCATACAGTGATGTGTAGTGCTATTGAATAACAGAATATAGGAATTACAAAAAACCCTGTAGTGCTAATTTTAAGTGTCAACTTTTGGAACTGAAATTCACAAGGCAATAGGCAAACAAAAAATATGGTCCATAACGAGCACACTAAAGAATGTGCAGCTTAAACTGAAAATATTATACCTATTACCGGTTTGTTTAATGGGTTTCTTTTCATTTAGGGAGTCAGTACAAGAAATTCTTTTCTGCAAAGCAGGTGGGGCAGGTCACACAGCCTCCAGGGTACTATAGTTTAGAGCAAGAAACTTCA